>NC_037668.1:137555627-137910477 GCF_003255815.1 Theropithecus gelada
CTTCCTTCCCTCTTTCCTCCCCTCCTTCCTCCCCTCCTTCCTCTCCTCTTACTTCCCTCCTCCCCTCCTTCCTTCCCTCCTTCCCTCCTCCCTCCCATCCTTCCTCCCTCCCCTCCATCCTCCCCTCCTTCTTTCCCTCCCTTCTTCCTTCCCTCCCTTCTTCCTTCCCTCCCTTCTTCCTTCCCTCTTTCCTCCCCTCCTTCCCTCTTTCTTTCCCTCCTCCCTCCCCTCCTTCCCTCCTTCCTCCCCTCCTTCTTCCCTTCTCCCTCCCTCCCCTCCTCGCTACCTCCTCTCTCCCTTCTTTTTTTCTTCTTTCCCTTTTTTCTTTGTTTTCTTTTTCCTTCCCTCCCTTCCTTCTTTTTTCATTTTTCCTTTCATATTTTCTTTTTTCTCCTCCATTCCTCCCCTCACCTCTTTTTTCTTTTCCTTCTTTTATTTCTTTTCTTCCTCTCTTTCTCTTCTTTTCCCCCTCCCTCTCTTCTTTCTCCCCCCCTCTCTTCTTCCTTTCTGTTTTCTTTTTTCCTCTTTCTCTCTTTCTCCTTCCTTCCTTCCCATAATTTAAAGAACATATTTACAGTCAACACTATTCATTTAAGGTAGCCCTATAATTAAATAAACTGTAAGTCTCTTGGCCTGTATGTTAACCCCAGGATCCTACAGAATGCATGGGGGAGGGCTGGATTAAATTTCACATAGGGTTAGCACAGTTTACTTCTCAGGGAAGGAATCTGGGGTCGTATTTTACTTTCATGGTGCATTTATATTTTGCTTGATTTTTATAAATACATGACACCAATCAATACTGTTTAGTTTTGGTTTTCTGAAAGTCATTCTAATGGTGGAAGAGGCTGCGGACAAGGGGACTGACGGTGAGCATGATGAAGGAAGAACTCAGCAGGTGGACTTGGCCTTGGAGGTCATTGGCCAGCCTGCATGTGGCCAGAGCAGCTTCTGGGGAGTCTTGCAGGGGCAGCACAGACAATGAGGAGGAGCTGGTTGGGAGGAGGCAGAGAATGGAGAAGGGTGTGCAGTCCAGGTGCTAAACACACATATTCCACAGGCTACAGGAGGGCTATGAAGATCCATGGGGGCAGCCCTCACACATGTTCATGGAACACACATGCATGTGACATGTGACACATGCTTACCTTGGGGTGGAGGCTTCACATGTGAATGTATTCCAATTAGGTCTTTCCAAGACTCAAAGGTGCTCAAGTGCACAGCCTCTGTAAACTGACCAGGACCAGCCCATGGTCGTGGTCTCTCATCAGGAGAAAGCTCCTGAAGTCAGTGTCCTGTCCAGTGAATGCTGCTGTCATGGCTGGTGGAGCAGGGAGTCAGAGAGTCAGCCACAGTGAGCTGGGTAAGCTGCAGTTGTCTTAACGTTGCTTAGCTGGAGGCCAGTGCTTGTTTAGCTGCTGGAGAAAAAACCCTTGCAGCACGGTTAGAACACAGTTTATTCTTTAAGTGTAGGGGCCCATGGCATGGTCCTAGGTCTTGTTATTTTATTTATTTAATTTTTTGAGACAGGGTCTCATTCTGTCACCCAGGCTCAAGTGCCGTGATGCAATCACAGCTCCCTGCAGCCTCAAACTCCTGGGCTCAAGCAATCCTCCCACTTCAACCTACCAAGTAGATGGGACCACAGGTGTGTGCCACTGCACCTAGTTAACTTTTAATTTTCTCTAGAGACGGGGGTCTCACTATGTTGTCCAGGCTGTTCTCGAACTCCTGGGCTCAAGCAATCCTCCTGCCTCAGCATCCCAAAATGCTGGGGATTACAGGCGTGAGCCACTATGCCCAGCCCCTTGGGGACTTTCGAAGCACTTGGCCCACACATTAGATCTCTGTCTACTCAGAGTGGCAGGGACCCCCCACACAGCCAGTGCAACCTTGATGTCCCTGTAACTCTGAGCCAGTGGCCCCCAAGGTGGCAGAACAGGTGTTGGCCACATCTAGAAGGAGGCCTAGGGATCTGCAGGGTGCCACCCTTGATAAGGTAGCTGTGGGCCACCCTTGGTGAGGCGACTGTGGGCTATGGGTGAGGCAGCCCCTTGGCGAGGGGCTGGGAGGAGCAAGCTTCTCTTGGGGTGGCTGGGATTCCAGGTGCCAGGGTCTCTAGGATGGGCCTGGCATGCTGGTGGGGAGGCTGGCATGGTTTGCTCGGGTATGGGTGGAGCAGGGGACAAGCTGCACAGGTGTGCAGGGCACTCTGTACATAGTCACTCCCTCTTAGGAAGACTCCCTCCTGCACTTGAGAGGGCATCAGGCCAGCAGGGACCAGACGTTCGCCTAATCCAGAGGCTGCCCCCCACCAGATAAGGGCGTAGCCAGGCACACTCTTTACCATCCGTCCTTGCCAAGGACTCTGGCCATAAAAAGAACAGGGCTTCACCAGCTCGAGGCAGCCATCATAACAGATGCCATCCTGCTATCACTCATGGTCAGCACTCAGCATCCGCAGGCCAAGTCTCTGCCCATATCAAGGTCTCTTCTTTGCAAGACGCTGACATCCATTAGGGTCAGGCCAGGATGCTGCTTGTCCATGTGGCTCTCCTTGGACCAGACTGTTGATCCCTTTTCCTTCCCTTTTCTCTTGCTGTTAGGTGTCACTTGGTTGTGGAATGCTTAATCTATACCATTACACAGGGCTTAAGTGTGCTTTGACGCGTGGTATGCAGTAACCACTGCCCTGTGCGGTGACTTGAGCCTGGGTGCCGGTGCTGATAACCCAGTGAATGGGAAGTACTAAGGAGCATTGCCTCCCTGGGAACTCCTTGCAGCTTGTGGCTTTTATAATTGAAATAGCATCAGTAAAAGCCTGCCATTGTGAAAAGACAAATGGGCATGGGCCTGGTTATGTCTTGTGCTGCTCAGGACAGCAGCAGAAGACAACAGCCTCTAGGAGAGAGGTAGGGAGGGAGTGGGAGGGGAGAGGGAGGAAAGTAGGAGGAGGGAGGGAGACAAGGGAGAAGCAGAAGGGAAAGGGAGAGGGAGGGAGGAGTAACAAGGAAGGAGGATGAGGAAGAGGGAGGGAAGAGGAAGAGGGAGGGAGGAGGAAAAAGGAGGGAGGAGGACAGAGGGAGAGGCAGGAACAGGAAAGGAGGAGGAAGGAGAGGGGGAGGGAAGGAGAGAAAGGGAAGAATAAGAAGAAAGGGAGGAGGGAGGAGCAGGAAGGGAGGAGGGAGTAGGAGGAGGGAGGACGGAGTAGAAGGAGGGAGGGAGAAGGGTTGAGGAGGGAGTAGGAGGAGGGAGGGAGGAGGAGGAAATAGGAGGAGGAGGGAATAGGGGGAGGGTGGGAGGAGGAGAGAGGAGGAGGAGGATGGAGTGGGGGAGGGTGGGAGGAGGAGGGAGTAGGAGGAGGGAGGAGGAGGGAGTAGGAGGAGGGAGGGAGGAGGGAGTAGGAGGATGGAGTAGGAGGAGGGAGTAGGGGGAGGATGGGAGGAGGAGGGAGTAGGGAGAGGGAGTGAGGAGGAGGGATTAGGAGGAGGGAGGAGAAGGAGGATGGTGGGCAGGGTGAGCAGAGACCAGGAAGGCAGGGAGGCACTGTGTGGAGCCAGTGTGAGGGAGCTGAGTTGCCAGAGGGACCTTGGGGCTGAAGAATGGTGACAGGGCCAGGACACAGGGACAGGAAACCCCATGAGCTGCCGAGCTGAGTGCCTCCTAAGGGATCCACTGTGGTGGGAGGCTTGGCAGCCCACACCTGGGCAGGACTTGGAGTTTTAGCACTGGGAGTTGGTGGCTCCCCTCCCTTCTGTCTGCTTAGCCTCGGTTAATGTGGGAGCTGGAGGTGTGGACTCTTCTGTGGCTAGCAATGGAGATCAGGGCCCTCCAGCTTCAGTCTCCTGGGAGCCTCTGGGGCAGTGCTGGGTCAGGCCCTGCCCCTCTGTCCGTGGTATGGTCAGCTTCCCTGGCCGTAGGTCCCCTGTGCAGCTCGGCCAGGGCAGGCAGGCAGTGCCCACCATGCTGGCCACAGGGCCCTTCCCCAGGGAAGTAGGCATGGAGCCAGAAGGTGTCACTGTGACTCCTTTATGGGCAGCTGGAGACCCCCAGGCATTTGGATCCTGTACTTCCAATGCTCGAGTCTCCTGCCTCCAGCGTGGGCTTGGGTCCCTCCAGGGGCATTCAGCTGGGAGCACAGCTTTTTCCACTGGGCCCACCTGAAGGCCCAGAGAGACCCAGAGCTCCTGGAATCACACAGCAAGTGGGAAGGAGCAACAAGCTGTCCCCCGACCTGGCCCACAGTGACGGCCTGGGCAGGGTGGCCGGCTCTGAATGGCGGAAATAGGCACTGAATGTCTGCGGCCAGTGACATTTATGGGGCCCCAGGGGCGTCCTCAGTGCCAAATAACCAGGCCTACATACTGAGGACAAACATGAAACCCAGGTCCACATGGAGGTTGTGAAGGTTTTATGGGGGCATCTGGGCCCTTGCTGCCTGGGGTGGGGGTGGGACAGGATCTTCCCAGGAGTCCTCACCGCCCTCCCAGAGGAAGCGGGACTGATCTCTGCGAAGTGTATGACTTCATCTGGGGAGCTGGGAAATCCTGGTTCCTTGAGGCCCCCACCAATCAGCAACCGTGGGGCTGGGAGGAGGCTGGAACCCTGCTGGCATGGCAGGGGCCCACAGACCCCATCTTGACTTGGCCTCTCAGTTCCTTTTCCACACTGGCCAATGCATGTGGCTCAATGCAACATGAACAAAAGAAGACAGTAGGCCCACTCCTCCTGTCCAGGGGTTGCTGGGCAAACCCCTCCCAGGGATGGCCCTGAAGGGAGAGGTGAGGCAGGGGCTCCCCGGGGGCAGGGATCCTAGGAGGAGCGGCCCGGGGTACCCTGGCAGTTTCGAGCCTAGGAGGGAGCAGAGCCCAGGAGGAGCGCTGAGGCTCTCAGATGCACACAGACTGGAGCCAGGGCGCTTTGAGGAGTGCACACACACCTTGAGGAGTGCCCAGGCCTCCAGGCCAGTCCCTGCAGCCTTGTGTGTGAAGATGACAGGGCTTTGTGGGCCTCTCACCCCATGTTGGGTGGTCCAAGAGCTGCCAGGGACTGTGCCCCACTCCTGGACCTCCTGCTGCGGTCCCCGCGTAAGGGCTGGCTGGGGCACTGTGCCTGAGGCTCACAGCAGGAAGGGTGGCTGCCCACCGGGTCATACAGGGGCATCTGCAGAGCCACCCACCGTGAACAGCACCTCAGGCTTAGGGGACAATGATCCTCCCCAGTCCAGGGCTGGGGCCGTGTGAGAGCCGCCCTCTTATTCCCCTGGTGGAATGTGAGGGCCAGATGCTCTTGGGAGCTCAGGCACAGACAGAAGCCACAGTGAACCTTCCAGGGAACATGCCCCCATCCAGGACCCCATGGAGACGTTGCCCTCAGCTGGTGCCCACTGACCCCAGGAGATCCCCTGGTTGACACCCGGCTAACCCCCCGCTGCCTTGGCTCCCGCTGCCCCCAGCCGAGGGTGACTGGCCGAGTGCCAAGCCCCAGTGGCATGGTGGGGATGCACACCCCCCACCCCATCTGTACCCAGACCACAAAGTCCCCTTGGCAGACCCAGAGCAGTGCTGGGGGTCCCATGAGGCCTGCCTGGTCAGGGAGGGTCCAACTGCCTTGTCCCCATGACAGTCTGGGAAGGACTGCAGCTGGGGGCCAGGATGTCACAGGGCTACCTGGCCTCGGCAGAGGGTTCATGAACAGCTGGGTCTAGACTAGAGCAAGGCTGGGAATGCTCTTGCAGGAATGGGGAATGGCCCGCCTGGCCAGCTGTGTGCTTCTGGCCACCCCTCCACCTGACATGCTCAGATCACAGCCCAGAGAGGACCAGGGCAGAGCCAAGGTTGGGTTCAGCTAGGTCTCTGGGAGCTGCCAGCCCTGTGATCACAGCTGTGTCTCCAGACTCAAGGTGGGGCTACATGCCCCAGACCCCTGGGTGAGGCTGTGTACCCCAGGCCCCTGGGTGGGGCCACATCCCCCAGACCCCCAGGTAGGGTCACATCACGTCCCCCAGACCTCAGGGCAGGGCCATGTCCCCCAGACCCCAGGGTGAGGCTGTGTACCCCAGGGCCCCGGGTGGGGCCACATACCCCAGACCCCAGGGCAAGGCCGTGCCCCCAGACCCCAGAGCGGGGCCACATCCCTTGGGCCATGTCCCCCAGACCCCAGGGTGAAGCTGCGTCTCCCAGACCCCAGAGGAGCCACATCCCTAAGACCCCAGGGCAGTGCCATGTCCCCCAGACCCCAGGGTAGGGCCACATCCCCCAGACCACAGGGTAGGGCCACATCCCCCAGACCACAGGGTAGGGCCACATCCCCCAGACCACAGGGTAGGGCCATGTCCCCCAGACCCCAGGGTAGGGCCACATCCCCCAGACCACAGGGTAGGGTCATGTCCCCCAGACTCCAGAGTGAGGCTGTGTCCCTCAGACCACAGGGTGGGGCCACATCCCTCAGACTCCAGCGTGGTGCCACGTCCCCCAGACCCGAGGGTAAGTCTATGTTTCCAAGACCCCAGAGTGGGGCTGCATCCCCCACACCCCAGGCAGGCACGGGCTCCTCTCCTGCCATGAGGTGTTGGTTTCCTTTCCAGCTGGAGGCCTTTGGGCAAGGGGTACCCTGTGGTGCCTGTGGGGCTGCACCCTCTCGGCTCAGGGGTCTGGCTGTGTGGGAGGAGGGGCGCCCCTTTCCAGTCACCATCCAGGGCCTGGCCAGTCTGTGGGGCTCCAGAGCCAGCTGTGTGTGGGGTGGGTCTGCGAGGTGGCCAGGGTCCCACCCCGGGGTTTGCAGTGCCCAGGTGCCTGACTGTGAGCAGAGGCCGGGCCCTGGCTCTAGATTCTCTTAGGCTTGAATTTCAAGGGCTTCGGGTCAGGACCACCTTCCAGGGAGGGACAGGTCTTCCTCGGAGCTATAGGATGTGGGGGTATGCCGGTTTTCCAGTTCCCCCACTGCCCCACACTGTCTTGGGTCTCCTTGGAGACCCTAGCCTCAGCCTGGGGTGTGGGGAGCCCCTCCTTGCTCACCATCAGGCATCCCTGCCTCACTGGTGCCCACAGTGGGGCTGGAGGAGAGGATGGCAGGAGCACCTACGCAACCCAGGCTTGGGGGTCTGGCAGCACCACAGGCCAGGCCAGGCTGGCATGTCCTGGGTTCCCGAGCCCTGCCTGGCCCCTGCTGCCCTGGTCTCGGCTTGGGGATCGGTTGCTCTCTCAGGTTGGGTGTTAGAGGCAATGCGAGGCTGCCTCCCTTCCACGTCAGCCCCACCCCCTGCTTGGTGCTCTCCTGAGAGTTCTAGGATGGAGTCCTCTGCCCACTGTCCTGGCCTGCACATGTGGCCCTGGGCCCACAGCCTCTGGACGGCAGGAGGTCTGTTCTCCCGGACCGATGACTCTTTTCCTCAATGCACGGGTAGGGAGACCAAGGCCCAAGAGGCCAGGGCCAGCCAGAGAGCCCCACCCCCTGCTGACCAGGCTCAACCAGGTCACACCACCCGCAGGACCTCCCCAGGCCACCAGGGAGACTCAGAGACACACACAGACACACACACACACACTCACAGTGGGTAAGACAGAGACAGACACAAAGTCAGAAAGACAGAGACAAAAAGAGACAAAGACAGAATGAAACAAAGAGAGTCAGAGGCAGAGACACACATAGACATAGAGAGACAAAGACTCGCCTGGCCTGGCAATCAGGGGTCAGGGTAAGCCGTCCCTGTTCCCCTAGGAGCAGCCTCAGATCAGGGGCTTCTTCCCACCTGGAGTCTCCTCTCCCATCCCTGGGGATGCTGGAGATGGGCAGTGGGCTCAGCCTGGGGGGTGGGGGGTGGAGCTGTGCCCTCACAGGAGCCCATCTTGGGGCTCTGTCATGGGCACCCCCACCCTCCTCTGCAGCTTCTCCACTGTGAGACTGGTCCCCATTTTCTTGTCCCTACCCACCTTCTCCCTAATGCTGGACTTCAGTTTCCTCAGGTGGTCACCTGCCCCAAGTCTGCCCCTCCATCTGTTCCCCTGACAATGTTCTGACCCCTGAGGCCAGCGTTCCTGCCTTGCCTATGGCTCACATGCTGTCCAGGCCCAGGAACTCTGCCTAGACCCTCCTGGCCTTCTCACCTGCAGGTGGAACTCCCATCACAAATGACTCAAGTGTGCCACCTCCTCCTGCAGGCAGCTTCCCGGGATTGCCTGTCCAGGCCTCGGCGCCACTCTCAGAGACAACGCATCTATCCTGGGCAGGGTGCCTTCGGGGATGATGCCCATGGGAGAGGGGCTTTTTGAGGCCCGGTGGGCTTCCTGGAATGTCCCAGTGCATGTCCCCAGCAGGGGCTTGGCTGTGGACAGGAGGCCCGATGTGCCCTGGGTGCAGCCAAGGAGGAGGCCAGGCAGCCCCACAGACTGCTCTGTCTAGCATGGTCGCTGGGACAGGGGAGGTACTCATGGAAATGCTGCTGAATTCATGACGTCAAGCTCACTGGGTCAGAGCTGGCGGGCTGGCCAGGGGCTCGGGAGAGGCTGGGTCTGGTTCAGGCTCCCCAGGAAGGGGAGCGCTGCAGGGGGAGGTATCGCAGCGTCCTTGACTCCCAGGGCCAGCCCCCGATGGACCTTTTGGGCCAGGGAGGTAACCAGGAGGGCTGGCTAGGGGGGTCTCTGCTGGGGTCTGTGAGCTCCAAGTTCACTTGAAGATCCCTCCTGATGGATCCTGAGCTTCTACCAATTCACAGGCCTGAAAGAAAAAGGGCTGGGGCCCTCCTGCTCCCAGTTACCCACCCGGAAAGACTAGCCAGGTTCTTGTGCAATTGGGAATCTTTTACATAAGACTGAGCCTAAATGGAGAGAAAAGCAAACAGTTGGCACAACATAACTGCACAGACCCAACGGGCACCATGCCTGATCCTCTTCTTGGAATGTCCACTTCCTGACTGCCAGAGGCTGTTGACAAGCCTGGAACTGGGCCAAGAAATTGAAAGTTACAGCACCAAAGGCAGGAGCGCAGGGCACGGACAGGAGAGGACCTGGAAGTGACGTGTGGCCCGGGTCCCCACATTGACATGGGAATGCTGTGGAGAGACAGGACGTGGAGGGGACATGTGGCCCAGGTCCCCCTGTGGACACGGGAATGCCATGGAGGGACAGGATGTGGAGGGGATGTGTGGCCCGGGTTCCCCCCACCATGGACACGGGGACACTGTGGAAAGACAAAACACTGAGGGGCTGCGTGGCCCAGGTCACCTCATGGACATGAGGATCCTGTGGAGACAGGACACTGATATTGTCTGTCCCTATGTGTCTGTCTCACTGTCCTGTCTCTCCTGCTTCCATGGCCACCAGCCTCTCTGGGCTGACACTGAGGAAGGGACATTGAGCAGGGCTCCGGTCGGTCTGTGGGCCTGTGCTCTGGCCTGGCCACATGCTGTTGGTGGGCTGTGGCACCAGGCTGCTGCCCCGCCTGCAGTCTGTCCTAAGTATGACCGAGGCATGTGTTTCAAGGCCATTTTCAGGTGGGAGGCATCCTGGGGTCTGGTCCCGGCATGGTGGGGCATAGGCCAGTGACCTAGGGCTGTGGGGAGGCTGTGGAAGTCCGGGAAGTGCGTGGAAAAGAGGTTCAGGCTGGGCTGCCTGGCAGAGGTGTCCCCCGGTGGGGCTTCTCTCGGTCCCACAGCCAAGGTGGGTGCGTGGGCCCTTCAGCTTCAGAGTTTTCCCTGCACGAGTTCCTGTGGGACTGCAGGCTGCCTGCACCCCACCTCCTACCCCTGGCCCAAGCACATTCTCGGCCCTGGATGAAGGAACTTCCAACAGCAGAGCAGCACGGGACGCCCCCACACTCACCACTGCCCTCACATAGCCAGAGGAAAACAGCTGGACATACACACTAGCAGGAGGGACGTGCCGGGAGACAGACAGAGACAGAGAGAGGAAGAGATAGGCAGAGGAAAGGAGAGAGACAGAGAAAGATGGAGGGAGACAGAGAGTGAGAGACAGAGGGGAAGACAGAGACAGAGAGGCGGAAGCAGAGAGACAGAGACAGAGGGAGACAGAGAGTGGCAGAGAGGTAGAGACAGAGACAGAGAGACAGAAACAGAGAGACAGACTGAAAGAGAGAGCGGGAAAGCAGACTGGGGGCTGCCGAGCCTGGCGTGAGCACATGTACCTGACACTTTGCAAGGGAAGGAGAGGTGACAGAGGGCAGGGGTGCCTAGGACGTGACTTTGGGGAGAGCAGGGGTGAACCAGTGGCATCTAGGGGAGGGCCCGTCAGCAGAAGGTCCTCAGCCTGGCCTAGTGCCCTGCACTTCCGCCCCATGCTCCCTCTCCGGTCCCTTGTGTCAGTGGCCAGGCAGGGGGGATACAACCTGTGACCTGTTGGAGCTACCCCTCCCTTCCTCCCATCCTGGCCCCTCCCCCTGCTCTGGCCATTCCCCTGTGGTTCTCTGAGACCCAATCTCCGGCTCTGCCACCTGCACCCCCTGGCCCACTATCACTTGACCTATGTTAGCTGTGAGAGGTAGCCTGTTTGCATAAGCCCGCGCTTGGGTGTGCTGCATGAGAACGTGTGTGTGCAGGAGCACCTGTGTCAGGAGACAGACGCACTCACCTGGGGACTGAAATATCTGAAGGGACTGGGAGGTGCAGAGGGTAGGGCTGGCAGGGACAGTGGGGTCTGCAGAGCCGGGACAAGGATGGGTTTCTGTGCCCGGCCTCCCAAGCCAAGCTTGGAGCTTTGTGGTGTTGTCCCCCATGGTGGAAACCAGCCCCATCAATCTACTTCCCAGGATTCATCCACCCACCTCCCACTATGACCCCCACCCCACCCACACCGCCTGCCTGACTCGCCAGGCAGCCATCCAGGGATCCACTCCTTCCTTTGCCACTGTCCACCTGTCCATCTTCTCGTTGTGTGTGTCTGCCCAGGGGCCTGGGCCTTGCTCACTGTGGGCCCGAGGAAGCCATCAGTGTGTGGGCTGCCCACAGGCAGGGCATCCTCTGCCACGGGCTCCTCAGTAGTCTTATGTGTGGTTTCATGGTTCAGTGCGTGACTTCCTGGTCTGTGTGTGGCTGTGTGGCTGTGTGTGTGTCCATCCGTGTGTGTACCATGTGTGCACCACCCCATGTAAGCGTCATAGAAATTCCTAAGGAGGGTAATGGGGTGGGGAAACTGAGGCACTTTTTTTTTTTTTTTTACAATGCGTGGGATCCCTGGGGTGGTGGTGGTCAGCTCTCTTACCTCCTGCCACCCACCTCAGGGTCGAGAGGTGAGGGAGGAGACCCATGGGTGTACATGGGGGCTATTTGAAGGAGGCAGGTGGGACCCTTCCAGTGCTGGCTGGGGGACTGGGCCACAGGCAGGGGCCTTGAATCACTGGGAGGATGAGACCCCAGGGATACTCCTCAGAAAAGGAAACAGGGACTTGAGCTGGGCCCTGGCCTGTTAGCAACGCTGACCCTGGTGGTCAGATATCTGCTGAAGGGACAAATGCATTCACTCCTCACTGGCCAGGTGCCTCATTCATTTGTTCATTAATTCAGCCATTCACTCATTTTCTCCTTAGTTCATTTATCAATTCATTTGTTCCATCATGTGTTCATTCATTTATTAATTTGTCCAGTAAATCATTAGTTCATTCATGCATTTGTTTGATTAATCATTCTTTCATTCCTTTGTTCAATCATTTGTTCATTCATTGATTCCTTTGTTCATTCATCCAATCAGTTCAGTCACTTGTTTATTTGTGTATTTATCCTTTCATTTCTTTGTTCGTTTGTCCAATCATTAGTTTGTTCATTCATTAATTTGAGTAAATCATTAGTTCATTCACTCATTTGATTAATCACTAGTTCATGTATTCATTCATTTGTTCAGTTAATCATTAATTTATTAATTCATTTGTTTGGTCAATCATTCGTTCATTCATCCATGCATTCTTTAGACAGCCATGAGGCTGGCTGAGCCAGGCAATGGGGCTCTATCCCTGGAAACAGCCAGGTCCAGAGTCACTCAGCCTGGAGGGAGGAGACAGCCCTGGTTCCACCTCAGGCCCATCCCCAGCCATGAGCCAGTGGCCCCCATCTTGGGCAGAGCTGACTTGTGGGACGGTGACCCCAGAGCCATGGGCTGTCCCAGGAGATGGGAGCTCCCCGTTGCTGGGGAGGCTACAAGAACGTCCTGTGGGGTCAGCTGGATACAGAGTGCTGGGCCTGAGCCCCGCACCCCAATCTAGCTGTGGCCTGCACCAAGGGTTGAGGGCTCGTTTCAGGGCCCCTCCTCTTTGTCTGTCTCCCTGCTCTCATCCCCACACTGCAGAGCCCAGGAAATAGAGATTTCCCGCAGTGTGGCAGATGGCTTGCAGTCTGTATGTGAGGGGCTGGCAGCTCATCTCCCGGATGAGGACACTGAGGCTGTGAAGGGTGAAGGAGGACCCATGGGACAGGGGAGGCACTGGAGGGGACAAATGGGACTCAGTCACCCACATGGCCTCCCCTGGAGGAAGTGGGGGCCGAAGCCCAGTGCTAGGAGACTCTGGGTGGGGCTGTGGCCCTGTCCACCAGCCTGGCTCCTGTGTTTGAGTGGCCTGGACCTCCGAGGCTGCTTATAAGGGACCCCGACTCTTAGTGGTCCCCAGCAGGCCTGCTCCCAAACACAGGGCTTCTGCCTCTTGAAGCCTCCATACACTGGGATGCCTGGGGACAGGAGCTGAGATACTGGGCAGGGGCTCTGTGTGTCCCTGTGGGCTGTTGCGAAGCCTGACAGATACAGGCGGTGTGGGAGGGCTGGCCCATGGACCACTGCTTTGCAGGAAGAGGAATGGGCATTGTAACCAAAGCTTCTACCCTGTGGAAGCCTCCTGGCCCCATCTGCCCTGTCCCTATTCATCTCTCCTGGGCACAGGCTTCAGTCATGGGACCCTGGAACCACAGGCCCCTGAGGACCATCCTCTGGCAGGCAACACGCTTCTCACTTTGTGAACTCTTAGTCACACTACAAAGTCCATCTGAAAGGTCCCCTCACCTGGGTCCCCTTCCCTGACTGCAGCTCTGGATGCTGACAGCTCCCCACGCCCTCTGTTCTGGGCCTCACCCACGGCTACCTGCCCGCGTTCCCTCCGGACTGTGGGCCCCTCCTGGGCAGGGCGGAGGCTCGAGCCCCTGCAGGATAACAGAGTCCATGAGTGACCACTCTGGGAAAAACTGACTGAACGGATGGATGGCAGTGGGGAAGCTGAGGCTGAGAAAGGGGAGACACCAGCTGAAACTGAGTGGGGCCAGAAGGAGTCAGAGTCTGGCTCCAGCCTCCCGGCAGGCCCTTCCTCCTCACCTGAGCCTGAAGACAAACAGCTCTTTGTGTTCTTCCAAGGCCACCTGGCAGCACAGGCCATGCTCCTGGGGTCCTGCAGGGGAGGCAGCTGGACGCTGGGCACCTTTGCCCAATGAGACTCCCAGCGGGGCCTGGTGCTGAGCAGCCACCCCGGGAATGCTCTGCAAGAGGAATGCTGCCCTATCAGATCTGGCCCTCTGCTGGAAGGCAGGAAACCAGGTCGGGCTTCCTGAGCCAAGAGTGCCTAGAGGCCTGAAACCCCTGTCCTGGGTGGCTCTCTCGACAGGCCGAGGGACCTACAGGGCCAGCACTCACCCAGAGCCCCTCCTGGGAAAGGTGCCTGAGACTGGAGCAAGCAGAGGTCCAGGAGTCCAGGCCTGGGGTGCCGGGCCCCGGGTGCTGCCTGGCTCATGGCCCCAGTGAGAACGGCCAGTGCATCTGGACTTGGAGGCGGCAGGTACACGGGGAGACACAAGTCCTACCCTCAGGCTGCTGCCAAATCGCTGCCTCCAGGCCTGATGTTTGCACTTCTGTAGTTGTGTCTGATGGGATCATTTTTATTCTCATTTTTTTAGAGATGGGGTCTTGCTATGTTGCCCAGGCTGGTCTCATACTCCTGGCCGCAAGAGATCCTCTTGCCTCAGCCTCTCAAAGTGCTGGGATTACAGGCATGAGCCACTGCACCCGGCTTACATGGTCTAATTTTATAAAGAATATGACTGAGTCCTTTTAGGCAGAGCCCCACACCCTGGATATCTGCTCACCCTTAATGACATCCGATGGGGTCCCTCATCCTCCACCATCCCCAGGTGATGTCTGATCACCCTGCCTGCCTGCAGCAAGGACTCTGTGAAGTTGGTTTAGCCAGAACCCGCTCAGCCCTACTGTCTCCTCTCAGTCATTCCCACACACGAACCCTATGCTGCTCCTCGGCTTCTCCACCCACCACCCTGCTGTTTCAGGGTTGAGCCCCATCTCCCCCAAGGCCCCGAGGCAGGGTCCCACACCCACATGATGTGCCTCGGTGCAATCTTCCTCACTGACGTTAACATGCATCATGAGGAATTTTTTCCTCACAGAGGGCATGGCAGCAAGTCCAGGGGATGACCCCATGTCTCTATGCTGCTGATGGGCCGTCTGGTGGCAACAGGAAGGCTACTGTCCTGGCTGACAGCATGATGGGCGAGTGGAAGGGTAAATGACTCTGGCTGTCATGCCAACCCTGAGTCACCAGCCAACCCAGCGTTCTAGGGGCTCCATCCTGCAGCAGCCTAGCCTCAGCCCCAACCCCTGTACCCCATCCCCCTCTGTAAGCCCCCAAGGCCTCCCACCCTCTAAGCCTGGGGGTAGATGTGTCACAGAGGTTGCTAGTGTGGGCCCCTAGACAGGTGTGTGTGTGTGTGTGTGTGTGTGCTCTCCAACGTGTCTGCCTGTGACTGTGAGCACGAGCATGTCTCCCACCTGGTCTGCGAGCAGAGAAAAGGGATCTATGTGTGTGCTTACAGCTGTGGACTCTGAAAACAGTGGCAGGAGGTGCCATGCATGGGCGTGGGTGCACACCATCTGTCCTGGGCACATGTCTGCAGGCATCATGTATCTGGGCTCATGTATGGACACTCTGCTTCACGGGTGTGTGCATGGACATGAGCGTCATGGCACCCTGCATCTGAGTCCATGTGAAGGGCATGGACACGTTCGTGAACACCAAAGGTCCCAGGCGCATGCCTGCAAGCACCATGTGTCCTGGGGTTGTGTATGGACACCCCTTCATGGTTGTGTGCATGTGGCACAGGTGCATGCGTGGATGTTTGTGTCGTGGACACCCTGTGTCTGAGTCCATGTGAAAGGCATGGGTACATTTATAGACACCACGGGTCCTGGGCACATGCCTGCAGGCACCACACATCCTGGGTTTGTGTGCGAACACTTGTCGTGGTTGTGTGCTTGTGGGCTCTTGCACTGTGGACACCCTGCACCTGGACTGGTGCACAGAGCCGTGCACGGACGTCTGTGCTCCAGAGCTCTCGGGCACCCACCGTGTCCCATGCCAGTACCCGAAGGCTGTGGTCACTCCACCCCATTTGCTCCCCTTCTCTCGCGGAAACATTGAATGCAGTCCAAGAGAAAGTGCCTCCAGGCAGTGTTTCTTTTTTTTTTTTTTCTTTTTTTTTTTTTTGAGACGGAGTCTTGCTCTGTCGCCCAGGCTGGAGTGCAGTGGCCGAATCTCAGCTCACTGCAAGCTCCGCCTCCTGGGTTCTCGCCATTCTCCTGCCTCAGCCTCCCAAGTAGCTGGGACTACAGGCGCCCGCCACCTTGCCCGGCTAATTTTTTGTATTTTTTAGTGGAGACGGGGTTTCACCGTATTAGCCAGCATGGTCTCGATCTCCTGACCTGGTGATCCGCCCATCTTGGCCTCCCAAAGTGCTGGGATTACAGGCTTGAGCCACCGCGCCCGGCCCAGGCAGTGTTTCTTAAGTTCAGAAAAAGAATGTCCAAGATGCCGCAGCAGATAAGTCCATTCCCTTCACATTGTGTTTGTGCTTTTGTTCTTGCTGCCTCTGAGTCAGGCCGTGAATGTTTGAGAATGTGGTGGATGGGTGGGGTGGAGCTGCTGGTGGCACGAGGAGCAGCCGGGATAGAACAACCAGTCTCCATGCTGGAAGAGGATCAGCAGGGACAGACATCTGGGGACCCTCTACATGCCCTCAGCCCCTGAGTGGTGCCTTGAGGGCCTTGGGAAACCCCTGTGACACCCCTAAAGTCTCTGGGGGAAAGCCGAATGGAAGAAAGGAATGGTCAGGGGACTTCCTGCAGGAGGAGGTGCTGGCCAAGTGGAGGATCCCACTGGGTTTGTGGATGTCAGGCTCAGAAAGGGTCATGTACCAGATGGGGACCCTCGGGGCTCAGGCCCAGCAACTCCTGCATTCTCCTTTTCCTCCTCAGCAAGCACTCCCCTTCCCCTAGTCACATGGGCTGGAGACCCAGCAGGGCCACTGCCCAAAACTGCCCACTGGCCTGTGGGCAATGGGATGGCTCTGGGATGCAGCCAGCCCCTGAGCTAGGGGTGAGGGCAAGTCAGTGCTGGCCTCTTCTGTCCTCCCAGGTAGGTGAGCACAGCAGGCATGGACCCACAGTCAGGGCTGGGGAGTCTCTGACCTGACCGTGGCCTTCCTGTGGCATCAAACCGCATCTTTGAAAGGGGCCAGGAGTTCCTAGAGAGGGGCCACGGGTTCCCAGGCCCTGCAAGCCTGTGGCCTTCCTCTTACCAGACACTCCCTATCCTGGACCTCACTCTCTCGCTGCTCCTGGGCCCTAAGGCAGAAGAACTTGAGTCTCCGAGGCCCTTTCTTTGTGCCCCAGGCATGGAGGCCCAAGACCCCTGATAACCCTCAGGGGACTGCAGGTGGAAGAGACCCCTAGGCAACAACATTGCCTGCTGTTCTCCTGGCCTCTCTTCCTTCCCCAGACCCCAAAATGTGGATGCTGCGGTGTTGCTGGCTCAGCTCCCTTGAAAGTGCTCACAGGACACCGCCTAGAGACCAGCCTTGGGTGGCTGTAGGGAGGAGGTGATTGGAGGGAGAGTGGGGAAGGGGCCTGGGCTGGAGGTGGTCAGCAAGGGTGATGGGGACACAGGCTTTGGGAACCAGGAGCCATATTCAGTCTCTGGCCGAGGGCAGGGGAGCCTCAGGGTTAGAAGTTGTTTTTTCTGATCATAAACGTACTATGTGCTCTTGCGGACTTCAGATAACCAGGAAGAAAAGAACAGTCAGGCACTTCAGCCCCGCCCGAGCCCCGCCAGCCTCGTTCCTCCCACCCCCTTCCTGCAAATTCCCGGAATTCCTTCCCCATCTCCTTTCTGAGCTGGGAGGGATCCAGGGCTCCGTGCTCTCAGCGCCGTCTAAGAGCCTGGCTCCACACAGGGCTACACGGCCACTAGCCCAGCTGCTCCTGCATCTCAGGTGGGACGGGAACTGTTGTCTGACTGCACCAAGCAATCAGGGCTGGCAGCCTGGAGGTTCCTGCAGGGCCACCTGGACACCCCAGGGACTTCCTGATTACCTGGCACTGGGCTCCAAGAGCAGGTGGGGGGAGAGAGAGAGGAAGAGACAGAGAGACAGAGAAAGAGAGAGATAGGGAGAGACCCAGAGAGAGATAGAGGGGCAGAGACAGAGAGAGACAAGAGGCAGAGACAAGAGAGCACATGGTTGGGAACTGGGTCACCTTTTGTCCAGACCTGGAACCCTCCATCTCCCTGCCCACCTGCATCACACAGGCCCATCCAGTCCTGGGGGCCTCTCAAGGCTGGAGGCCGATGGAAGTGTTGCTGTGGCCATTTCTGCAAGCCCAGTGTCCTCATGATCCAAACGCAGCATCCACCATGACCCCCGAGCTGCACCTTCAGTCCCTGCTGGCCCCACCTTTAGAAGGACTCCTCACCGTTACTACTTGCAGACAGGTGGAGCTGATGTGGGGATGTTTGTCAGGCAGCACGTGCTGTCTGCTGCATTCTAACTGTAGCTCACTTGGGGGACATCCCGAGCCTCCCCACTGCTGCAGCCAGAGGTCATCACCAATTCAAGGGCTGTGCTCTCCTGGGGCGAGGCCCCCATGATGGTGGGGAACCCTAGAACAACTGCAGGCTCTGGAAGGCTCTCCTGTAACCTGTCTGTGGAACACTGCATTCCCCATTCCCTGGGGCAGAAAGCAGGTGCAGGGTAAACAGGAAGGGACACTTGGAGCCCTTGCCATGTGGCCCTCCCACAGGACAACCCAGGCCGCCCCACCATGCTATTTGTTCTGAGTCCTCCAGGGCTCTGTCCTAACCCTGCCCTGGCATCTGCCTTCTCTGTCTGCCCTTACATGCTCCAATGCGGGGTCCTCCCAGGGCCAAGGCCAGACGCGGTCTCCCTGACTCCCTGTCTGCCCTGGGCCACTGTGGCTGCAGCCGCTGAAATGTGTGTTATTTCACCTGCTGGATCGCAGCATTCCAGGGCCGGGCTGAGGAAGGTCATAAAAACGTTGCGGTCACCTATATATTATTTTTATGCTGGTGCTTAACATGGCGTCTTTGACACATGTGTGGGAATCCCGTTGTAAATCAGGCGTGGGGTCCCCCTTGTGCCCATGCAGGGAGTGGTGCGGGGCCTCTAGCACATGTGCTCCGCCCCCATGGCTGCCCTCCGGGGAGCTAAGCTCCAGGGCTGGTCTGGGGTGCAGCTGCAGGCAGCCTTGCCCAGCCTCCCACAGAGCCCTCCCTGGTGCAAGGAGGGAGGCCAGGCTGAGGAGTCCTAGGCTAAGCTCATGCCAACTTGGCAGGCACATGTGTGTGCGTGTGCGCTCATGTGTGTGCACAGGTGTGTGTTTGAGCATCGCTTAAGCACAAGCTGGCTCTCCCATCCCCTCCTGTGTAGCCTGTGCAGCTTCATCTGCTGCTTGCAAGGGTCAGGATGACTTTTCTCGACCTGCCCCATCTGGGCCTGGGTCCTCAGCCCCCAGGATAGGCAGAGAGATGTATGTCATCTCCTCCAAACTCCAGGAGCACCTCTGGCTTGATCCTGGGGCTGAGGAAGCCATATAGAGTCAGAGCTCTCACCAGCTCTCTGAGCCTCAGTTTCCCCATCTGCACTCAGGGGTGGTCCCTGGGCTTGGGTGGCCACAGACAAGGCGGCTGAGGTGAGAGTGATCCCCTCCTTGGGTACCCTTATCTCTGGTCAGTGATAGACAGGCGGCTTGCTGGACCTGTGGCCTCCCACGAAGAGTCCCATCAGGACACCCACGACCTCCGGCCTTCCTAACCTGCCCCCCACCTGCAGAAGGACTTTGCAGGTGTCCCCCGGATCCTATTTCTTTGTCTTGAGGTCCCACCTTCTTTTTGCCCTGGAGGCCTGGAGCCTCCCCCTGGCTGGGGTGCTAGTGGATGAACAGTCCCTTCAGTGCCCCAGTGGGCACATGTAAGTACCATCCCTGGCCCTGGGATGCTGCAGTTGCACTCTCGGGGCTGTTTCCTCCCATAGCCATCAGTGTCTGGGTGTGCATGTGTGTGCCCATATGCCTCAGTGGGCCCTGGGACAGCTTCGCAGCAGCATAGCAGGTCACATCCAAGGGTGCCCAGGAAATCACCCACCAACAGACTTTAAGGGTATATATTCCGGGTGCATAAGCATGCATCCCAAACCCGAGTGGACTGCTTTCTGTTCAGTCATTGTTTGCTGCCTGTATGGTCATCGTGGGTCACGACTGGGGGCTGGCTTGGGCAGGGCATCTGCGAGGGGAATGGGCTCAAGCCCCCTCGAGTTGGGGCCAGCTGTTGGCTGGAGGCCTTGGTGTCTCTGCATGGGGATCTCTCTGGTGCTGCTTGACAGTCTTCATGACATGGCCGGTCCCTGGGACAACAACTGAAGCTGCAATGCCTCTGTGATGCCCCTTCTGCCTCTCTCCGTGGGTCCCTTGGGCCACCCCTGACCCAAGGCAAGTTAGAGTCTTTTAGAAAAAGCATCGTTTCTGCCAAGTTCTGCCCCTGATGGCTAGGGGCTTTCCTTGCTGAGGACTTCCAGACTGAGTATTCTGGACACAGGAACAGACACTGGGAAGCCGGGGGCCCAGGGAAGGGTTCCAGAATCGTCCTGCCTTTAAGAGAGTCCCCTGGGTGGGTGCCTTGCAGGGTGGGATTGGTCCTTCCCTCTCTGGGGCACTCCCTCCAGGGGACCCTAAAATCTCTGGTTGGTTCCTGCCGACCAATCTCCTGCTTGCCCAGACGCTGTCCTGCTGTCTCAAGTGAAGACTGCTGGAAGCCTTTGGCATGGTAGGAGCCCTTCCTTCCCATACCCTCATCACTGAGACTGGGGTGGCGTGGCTGCCCAGCATCCTCTGAGCCTTCCTTCTGACTCCACAGCTCCCTCTAGAAGGGCCGGGAGGGGTCAGAGGTCCTCCCTAGAGCAGGACAAGCGGGCTTGCCCTAGGTAGCAGGGACAGTCGCTGGGAGTAGCATTTCTAGATCTGAGGGGAGAGTGGCTGGAGCATGGGGAGGGGCAGACCAGGAGGGGATGGAGGGAGGTAGTGTCTTGGGGGGCTCTGTCCAGCAGGTGACTGGCCCCAAGTGAGTGTCTGCAGCGAAGGGGAAAGTGAGGCTGGAGAGTGACCAAGCCTCAGAGGCCACAGGGCAGCACCGACCCCTACCTGCTCCACTCACCCCTCTCCGAGATGCATACCCTCAGCCCCTTCCCATGGTGGGTGCCACAGAGGCCCCAGAGCTACCTGCGAAGGGGTCTGCAGTGGGGAGAGGCCACAGGGCCTCCCATGGGAGGTGCTAGGTTTGTGGTGCATGGGAGCAGCTCCAGCCCTCCCAGCCTCCTGGGTGCATGGGTAGGGCAGGGGAGTGGGGGCTGGTGTACAGGGCTGGTGATTAATGCTATCTGTAGCTGAGTGAGAAGAGGATGGCCTTATCGGTGCTGTCGGAAGGACAGGGCTCCTCCAGGAGATAGTGGCCAGCGGTTGCTGGTAACACCTGATAACGCTGGCCCAGCCAGGTCAGGGGGTGAAGAGCCAGCCCAGGACCCTCCGCCAGCTGCAGCCTTGCTGTCTGGGCTGTGGGAACCAGGATGTGGGCACCTGGGCCTTGCATGCCTGGGCCATGGACACCTGAGCCATGCATACCTGGCTTGTGGATATCTGAGCCTTAGATACCTGGGCTGTGGGCACCTGGGGCTTGGATAACTGGGCTGTAGATGCTTGGGCTATGGGTACCTGAGCCCTGGACACCTGATCTCTGGGCACCTGAAGGTTGGAATGACTGAGTGGGTGTCTGGACTCAGTGGGGGTGGCAGGTCCCTGAGGCCCTGCAGGGGAGGCCAGGTTGGGCCTACCTACAGGGATTTGTTGACATTGCCTGTGTGGTGGGCAGGTAGGCGCTGAGATCAGCTCTGCAGGAAAAACATAAACACCAGGGAACACCTGGGCTGTCACTTACAGCAAGTGTTTGGGTGCTGGGAGTGCCTGTCCTATCCACCCACATCCTTGCAGTGCTGGGCGCCCCTCTGGAGGGGAGGCCTGGTCCCTCACACAGGCCTGCAGGACCACATTACCCAGCACTGCAAGCCTAGTGGTGGGGGACACCCGCCGACAGAGGCCAGACCCTTCTCCTACTCAACAGAAGCAGAATTCATGCTTAAGCTGCTGTAGGTTCAGGCCTCTCCCCCTCTTTGCCTGAGCATGGTTCAGGGGCAGGGGTTACAGACAAGAACAGGCACCCTGGGCGTTAGGTTCCAGGACAGTGGACCCGGTAAAGCTCCTTCGGGGCTGTGTAGGGAGGCCTGGGAGTGGCCACCATCCATCCCCTCCTAGCCTGGCCCCCACTGCCTTCGGGACTCGGTGCTTCCCTGTTTATGTGCAAAGTGTCGACGGGTCTCCAAGGCCCAGCATAAGGTTGCTGGGCTTGACGCCCCTTCCCCATGAGTAGGGAGGTTGGTGGCCTGGCGCGGGGAGTTCCCAGAGGCTCCCAGCCCGCAGCCCGCAGCGACACACGCATGCGCAGCGCCCGCGCACACGTTTTATAAGGACATCGGAGGTGGCGTCTGCCCTCCACTCTGATGCATTTTATTAAAAAGGAAGAGGAGGGAAAAAGAAAGAAAAATAAATGAGTGGCGCCCACAAGGACCACACACAGTGGCGCGGTGCAGCAACGGGGGCAGGACCGGCCGCCTGGAAACCCTGACCCCATGGGCGGGCGGGCCACGTTAGCTGCGGTGGGATGGGAGGAAGGGCAGAGGGTGCGGCTGCCCCTGCCCAGGGCTCGACTTCGGGGTCTTAGCACGGTCTCTGGTTGCACGTTCCCCGCGCCCCGCCCGCCCTCATCACTACCTGGGTGCACAAGGCCCTCCACGCCAGGACTGCCCTCCCCTTCCTGGACGCCTGGAGGGACCCCTGGAGGCCCCACGCTCAGGGCGGGAGGGACTGGACCCGACCACGGAGGTGAGGACCAAAGGGGCCCACAGCCCGGTCCCTACCGTAGACGATGAGGCTGGGAGTCCCAGCTGGGTGTCCCCTCCCCTCCCTGGTGACCCACACCACTCCCCTGACCACCTCCCCTCCCCCAGCAAGGCTGTGCACCGCTGGCGGGCCAGAAGCCAGGAATCCCCTCTGTGGGGTGAAGGCGATTTGGAGTCTTGGAGAGGGAGGAGGGAGGGGGCAGAATGGAGGAAGAGTGGGGGAAGAGCCCTTCCCAGGCCCCTCCCCTCGGGTGGGGTGGGTATTCGCCCCCACCCTCCCTCCCCGCGGGCCTAGCTTCCGGTTCCTTCTTCCTCTCGGGGGTGGGGTCCCACCCTGCAGGGTCGGCGAAGGGGTTGGGGCCCCGAGGAAGGCTGGCTGGCTGCAGCCCCGGCCCCAGTCCCCAGGCCCCCGCCCGGCCCGGGAGGGCGTCCCCAGCGCTGCTTCTGAGGGAGACAATCGCTGCAGGCTGCGTCGGAAAAAATGTTCTCATTGTGAACATAAACAGGCGGCCCGGTCTCAGCCAGATGTTCCTGGAGAATGTTTAGGATCCAGGCAGCGTATGAAATTCCCATCAAACTTTTATTAATCAGCAGGCATTTGTTGTCAACCCTGCCTGATACTCCTGGATGTCCTGGAGGGGCCTGTCCAGCCCCCCACCCCTGCAGCTGGCAGAGAGGCTCAGCGCCAGGGTCGGGGTCGGGGTCGCGGGTGGGGAGGTAGCTGGGTGGGGAGGGCTGCAGCTGCCCTGTCCTGGACAGGGTGTCTGGAGCTCCCAGGGCGACCCCCAGGCTTCCCGTGCTGAAGCAGCTTCTCTCCAACCACCCTGTGACCGGCAGGCCCAGCTGTTTCCAGGGGTTCTGGACAGCTCCGCGGTGATCTCTTTTATGGGGTGGGAGACTTGTAAAGACGCAAGAGCCCCACTTAGGAGCTGAGAAGCTTGGCTGGCTCTACTGCTCAGGAGGGGAGCTCCGGAGGCCTGGGGGAAAGTGGGGGAGAGCCCTAGCCCGAACAGTCCTAGGGAGGGAGTGTCCTGGGAAGGGGTCAGTGGAGAGGTCTCGGGTTGGGGAGGCTGGGCAGGGGAGAGATCTGAGCATCCCAGGAAATCCAGGCAGCCCTGCCTCTGTGACTGAGCTGGTGGGTGGTCCCTCCAACCTGGAGCCCCATGGGGGTCCCTCTGCAGGATATCCCTGGTCCGGCCTGAGCTCTTGCTGCAGCCATGGAGCCCCCCACTGTCCACTTGGCCTCAGGCCTGCTGTAGGGCCACAAGGGAGTCCCAGCCAGTCTGTTGGACAAGGGAGGGCACCGGGAGGGACCCCAGCTGTCTGGTGCTGGCTGGCTTACAGATCATGCTGTGTTTATGCCAGCTCTGGACAGGCTGGGGCCAGGGTAGAGACTGAGAACCAGGGACTCCCTTGCCCCCAGCACAGTACTAGGCTCACTTCCCAAGTGGTTGGGGGACACAGGCACCACCCTGTTTTGCTCTTCCTGTAAGCAGACAGGAGTGACTGCCCACACCCCAGGGTCCAGTCCTGCCCCGACTATCCTTGTCTGTGACGGCCTGGGTTGGGTGGCCACTGGCTGCCCCCAACAGGTAAGTTCCCCAGGCTAGACTGGGCCCGCTTCCTCAGCTGGCCTCAGGCCACCATGGCTGACTCACAGTCTCTGGGTGAACAGCAGAACAGGAACAGCGTGGGATCGGCTCTTGGGTTGGGTCCTGGCTGCAGTCAAAAAGTGACTTTTTACCGGGAGGGTCTGTTTTGGTCGTTAAGCTACTGAGGAGAGGCCAGTAGACCTGCCTGCGAGTCTGGTGGGTGAGAAGCTGTCTATGGGATTAGTTGGGCTGCCGGCAATGTGGGCCTGTCTCACAGCCCCTGCAGGGGCACAAAGGGTGTCCAGGTCACAAGGGGTGGTGAAGGGGTCCTGCTGCCCTCTCTTTACCCATTTCCCTGGGGTAGGGGCTTTGCTCCAGCCCCCAAAGGTCACAGGGAGGCCATCCTGGGTGCCTAGCACTTATTAAGCACCAACAGTGTGCAGAACCCTGGCAGAGGAAGGGCAGGGTCCTGTTGCTAGGGTTGGAGCCTCAGCCTGGCCTGCCTCCAGACCTCCCTACCACAGGCTGCTCACCTGCAAAGGGGGGCCACACCTGTCTCTGGGGTCTCAGATTGAGACCTTGTGAGACAGCTGGCCTGTGGTCTGCACACAGGCATGTATTTGAGTCTGCAGCAGTGATGCAGACACAGTTCTGGGCCTGCCTGGCTCACAGCATCTGCACCCTCCACCTGCCCTCATTGGTTGCCTGACCCTCAGGCTTCAGACAATTGTGTGTCCCTACCTTCTCCCCTCTTCTCTGCCCTCTCTTGTTCCCCCGCCCGGCCCCATTCTCACCTGGGCCCCTGAACTTCCAGGGCACAGGGAGCAGACCCGGCCCCACAGGAGCCTGGCAGGAGAGCAGGGAGGGTAGGGCGAGGAGTGGGGCTGACAGAGGGAGGGGGCCTTTGGGAGTTCCCATGAAGGGAGTGGGTGGGTGAAGAGAGGGGCCTTGGGGGGCTTCCAAGGAGTAGACAGAGGGAGGAGAGGAGCTTTCAAACAGAGTTGTGGATGGGTGGGGGTCCCATGGTCCCAGGGTCCCAGGGACAAGGTGAGGAAAGGGCTTTCAGGGAGGTCTGCAGGGAGGGGGCAGGGCTAGGTGAAGAGGCAAAGAGGTCTGTCACTGGGCATGGGAGTTGGGGGCACCAGGGCCAGTGGGCCTTTGACTCACAGATCCCCCTCCCCCGCAAATGTCCTACCTGATGCAGAGATGCCTTGAACGGCCTTGTGGGTGGGGATCCTGCAACCCCTCCTCTGAGCTTCCTTGTGTGATGTGGGCGGGGGACTCTGAGACCTCCTATCTGTGCACGCAGGAGTGATGGCCCTGCAGGGAGGCCTGAACAGCGCTTGCTTAGGAGCAGCTAATGTACTCCTGATTCCATGTGCGGGCCCAGACAGGCAGCCCTGCCCAGGGCACAGACTGGGGGTGGAGGGGTGGTGCAGCCTGCTCCCTGGGGTGCCCTCGTCCCCCCACCCTGCCCCACCTCTCCGCATGGGCAGAACAGGAACAGGACCAGACTTGGACGAGGCTCGGTTGAGGGGAGGGGGCTGAGACTGATGCCCACGATGAACATCAAGGCCTCTGGGGGTCTCCAGGCTGCAATGTGTGGGTCTCCCCATACCCTCCTGTCCATCGGTCTACAGGTGGACCCTGTGCACACACCTTTCCAGCCCCCCTGGGGACCCACCAAGGCTCTGGTCACTTGCCCAGGTGACAGGGGCTGGGAGATGTGGGCCTGTCGCAGTGGGCTCCAAGTGCCATCCATGTGGGGTTGACCTCACGACACAGCATACTGTGGTCCCATCTCACAGATGAAATGGCCCTCAGAGAAGCTAAAACAGCTTGGTGACACCCAGATGAGGGGCAGAAGGAGAGTCCAACTCAACGGCTCCACCTCTGGCCACACTCCCTCTAGACAAGACTTGCTCCCAGGAGGAGGAAGGATGGATACCAGTGGCTGCCATGTGAGCCCAGCCAGCTGGCTGGCACAGCACCGAGTGTCTACAGAGACCTGGGGATGCCAAGCAGACCCCATGTGCGTGGGCAAGTGAGGCTAGGAGGGACTGAGCAGTTAACTGAGGCTACCTGCAGGTGGGGGTGGGCAGAGGTCCCTGGAGGCTGAGCAGGGCCAGGTGGACACTCCAGATGACAGGGGTCCGGGGGTCCATCGGGGCCAGAGCTAGGGATGGGCACACAGGCCCCATGCAGCTGGTACTCAGAGGACCATGAACAGAGCCAGCACAGCTCCCCCAGCCCTGAGAACCAGAAACACTGGCTTGGGCGGCCAAGGAAACACTGGGCTTGGGCCTCTCCAGCTTGGGCTGTGAGCCCCAGCCTGGCTCCTGAGGCCTCCAGCTGGTGTCCCCAGAAGAGTCGACCAGACCTGGTGAGCCAAGCTGCTTTATTCTGCTCTCCAGCTTTTCTAGCTTCTGTCCTTGAGGTTGGGGTACCCCATGAGGACTCTGATTCTTGATTTAATGGATCTGTGGGAAAGATGTGGTCTTGTTTCA
Source organism: Theropithecus gelada (assembly GCF_003255815.1). NCBI lineage: Eukaryota > Metazoa > Chordata > Mammalia > Primates > Cercopithecidae > Theropithecus > Theropithecus gelada. Next base: position 137,582,012 of record NC_037668.1, read on the forward strand.
CCATCAGGAGCCAGAGAGCCCTCCAGAGACCCCAGTGACCACACCTGAAGCCAGGGCCTGGACACCCGTGCTGCCCCATCCAGTCAGTGTGCCTCGACCTCTGACCTCCACGTCACTGGGCCTGGTGGGTGAGCCCCTTCCCCTTGCCCCACCTCTCTGCTCAGGGCAAGAACCCCTGAGCCTCGTCTCACCCCTCCACTCGGGGTGAGACCCCCAGCCTGGCCCTGCAGGCTCACGTGGAAAAGCAGCAGGCTGCAGTGAATGCTCAGTGGTGGCTGAGGAAAGCGTCCCCACAGGTGGGCCAGTGGGGTGACCCAGGAACTGCAGGCTGACCTGCTGCAGCCACCTGGCCAGAGGTGCATCCTGGCTTCCACGGCCGTGTGCTTTTGGTGCACATATGCATGCTGGGTGCAGGGGGAGGGAGACGCAAGGGAGATGCCTGGCAGCACAAAGCGTTCATGAAGTTCCACCTGAGAAAGGAATCGCAGCCTCCCCTCATTGGTTGCCTCACCCTCAGGCTTCAGACAACTGTGTGTCCCTACCTTCTCCCCTCTTCTCTGCCCTCTCTTGTTCCCCCCGCCCGGCCCCAATCTCACCGGGATGGGGCAAGCAGTCCAAGAGAGGATGGGGGTGGGGGTGGAGGGGCTTCCACCTGCGGTGCCAGTGCCCCTCTAGGTGCGAAGACATGGCATGACTATTTTTGGCAGTATGCATGGTTTTATGATTTATGATTTTATAAGATGTTCGTTTTGCATGTTTTCTGTATTGATTCACAGGTGTACATTTTTTGGAGTTCTGGATGTGGTTGTGGTTGTTACTGTTGCAAATTGTGTCTTTTTTTAAGTATACTTTCTAATGGTTTGTTGCCTTATAAAAGCTAAATGACTTTTGTATATTGATCTTATATCCAGCCACCTTGCTAAACATTTTTTAGCAACTCTTTCAAAAAATAAGGATTTCTGAAAATGATTTTTTATATATTTATTTCTGATTGAGTTGTTTTGTAGTCAAAGACCTTGGTCTATATATAGTATATGCTGTTGGAAATGTGTTGAAAATGGTTTTATTTTTGTTTTTGTTTTTTGAGACAGGGTCTTACTCTGTCACCCAGGTTGGAGTGCAGAGATGTAATTATGGCTCATTGCAGCCCTGACCTCCCAGGCCTACATGATCCTCCCACCTCAGCCTCCTGAGTAGCTGGGACCATAGGTGTGCACCACCATGTCTGGCTAATTTTTTGTTATTTGTAGAGATGGGGTTTCCCTATGTTGTCCAGGCTGGTCTTGAACTCCTGGGCTCAAGCACTCTTCCTGCCTCGGCCTCCCAAAATGCTGGAATTACAGGCATGAGCCACCACACCCATTGTTGTTGAGGCAGAATTCTGTTCACATTTATTAGGTCAAGTTTATGTGATAAGAGCCTTTTCTCAGAGAGCACTGACTCTTTGCAATGTATTCTCTCTTAAAGTCTATGAGGTCAGATATTCATATAATTGTACCAGTTTTCTTTTAGTTAACATTGGTCTGATGTATTTTTCTTATTATATTTTTGCTTAAAACTTTTCTGCATTCTACTGTATTGGTGTGTTTTTTGAAAACAGCATATAGCTGGGGGTTGTAGACTTAAACAAATACTTTGACATGCTCTTTGAGGTGGTAAGAATAGCTCATTTGTTTTTACAGTGATTATTGACATCTTTGGACTTGTTTCTATCATTTTACATTTCATTTCTATTGTAACAAAATTTTCTGTTTGTTTTTCTCTACTTTCTTGCCTTGTTTTTTTAAATGGAGATTTTTGTTTTAACTCTTTTCTCATTTGCCCTGAGAATACTTGCCACCAGCACTTGCGGCTGCAACATTTGCCCTGAGATAACCTTACCATGAAATATTCAACTTTTATTATTATGTTCACATCACTCCAGTTGATTAACTTTGGAAACAAAAGACATCATTCTATTTATAGCATTCTGGTTTTGGCAGTGGTATTTTCATTTACAAAATATAGTAATTCTTGATCACTGAAAACGTCAAATCCTAGAAAATGTAGCATTCCTATGGGTGATGTCAACATTGTTCTCAAACAATTGGTTGAGGATTCATTTGATGAATCTGATTTTTCTGAAATGGACAATTCTGGTAATTCAGATAATTCTGATGTTAGTTCTGTTTCTAGATAACTTCAAGAACAATTTTTGTATTTTATATTCACATTGAAAATCAGTCATATTTGCTTCAGTCTCAAAGAGTGTGTTTATGTAAAATTAAATGAGCGCTGGCTATGAGCCACACTTCATTTTTCTAAATGGGAAAAGGGTTAATATTCTTTCCCCCTTTACTGATTTTTCTCTCCATATGTGTTTTAAATGTATACATGCTGATTCTATTCTTTTATTCATGTTGCTCATTGCGTTATTACATAATATTTTCAGTTAATAAAGATTTAAACAACATTTGACCATTCCCAAGACAATAAAAGGGCTTTAGAACATTTTAGCTCCAACCATCCCTTCCCAAATTAATCTTATTGAGTATTTTAGTTCTGTCTTTAGCCTCCCAAATGCTGACTTATTATTTTATAGATGATGTTTGGATTTATCCACCTCTTTACCATTCTATTTGTTCACCATTCCTTCTGGCACACTGGACCGTCCTCAGATTATTTTCCTTCTTCTTGAAGCATGTACTTTAGAAACCCCTTGAGAGCAGGCTTTTGATGTTAAATCCCCTCCATTTCCATTTATTTTGAAAAGATTCTATTTTGCCATTGTCTTACAGAAATAGATTTGCTCAATATACAACTTTAGGTTGATGATTTATACAATTTATTTCCTCTCAGCACTTTGTAGCTGTTATTCTAATAAATTGATTATCCATTACTGCATAACAAATTACATCAAAACTGATGGCTTCACACAGCAATAATGATTTATTTCTTTCTATGGTTTCTGTGGATCAGGAATTTGGGAGTGACTTGGCTGGTCTGTTCTGCCTCATGCTGTATCATGAGGTTGCAGTCAGATGTTGGCTGAGGTTGCAGCCTTCTGGAGGTTGGAGTGGAGGAGCTGCCTCCAGCATGGCTCACTCACATGGTTGTTGGCTGGAGGCTGCAGTTCCACTCCGAGAGGACTTCACCACAGCCTGCTTGAGTGTTATCATGGTATGGTGGTTAACTTCCTCCAGGATTTGCAACTCAAGACACGAAGGTGGAAGCTTCAGTGCCTTTTATGATCTATCCTTAGAAGTCCTGCATCATCACTTCCTCAGTACTTTCTTGCTCACACAGGAGTGACCCCATCCAATGTGTTGTGCGGGACTATACAAAAGCATAGATGGCAGGAGGTGAGGATTATTGGAGGCCATCTCGGAGGCTGGTGGCCAAGTTGCTTTTGTTCAGAAGTCTACAAGTCTTTTCTTTATAGGTGATTCTCCTTTCTCTTTGGGTTCTTGCAATATATTCTCTTTGTTGATGATACTCTTCAACTTTACCATAACAGGTCTAGGTGTAGAATAATGTTGTGTTTCCTTGATCTTTAGATGTATATTTTTCATCAGTTCCAGAAAATTATCTTAATACATAATTCTTTTAACGTATAATACATTATTCTCTTAATGTAAATTCCTAAATAAATTCTTACCATCTTTTTCTTTAGAGATTTCAAACAGACACATATTAGATGTTGTCATTGAATCCCCTCATGTCTCTTAATCTGTCTTTCATGTTTCTCATCTTCCCATCTTCTCTGGATTTTCTTCTCCTCTACTACTTCTCTCTTTAACTGTGTGTAGCCTGCTGAACCCATGCACTGTGGGATTTTTTTTAATTTAAGTAATTATGTTTTACATTTTTGAGGCTACAGTATAAAAACAAATTCCATTAATTCCTGAAGGTTTGCTTTTATATGCTGTTTTTGTAATTGCATCCTTCATTTCCCATTTTAAAAATCATTTTTATTTTGAGAAATAACATCCATGCAGAAAATTTTATGAAAGAAGATTGTGCAGATGAAAGAGTGACACAAAAGAAATATGTTTATGATGGGAATGCCACCTGGATCAAGTCAGAATATACTCTCAGCACCCTAGAAGCATTCTGGTGCCCCTCCTGAGAACTCCCTCTTCTCTCCTGCTTGTCACTTTCTCTGGGTGACCACTATCCTGAGCTTTATAAAATACTTTCCTCACTTTTCTTTACACCTGTATTCCTAAATACCAGTCTAGTCTTGCTTTTGTTTTGCACTGTACATAAATGGAATCATACAATATATATTCTATTGTGTCTAGCTTCTTTTGCTCAATATTAGAGTTATGAGATTCATGCATATTGTCGCTTGTTGTTTTGAATTGTTTGTTTTTACTGCTGTACGACTATTTTTTTTTTCTTTTTCTTTTTTAGAGACTGGATCTCACTCTGTCACCCATGCTGGGGTGTAGTGATGTGATCACAGTTCACTGCTGCCTCAGCCTCCTGGGCTCGAAGTGATTGTCCTACCTCAGCATCCCAAGTAGCGGGACAACAGGTGCATGTCACGACACCTGAGTCTCATTTGCAGTGATGAGATCTTGTTATGTTGCCTAGGCTGGTCTCAAAGTCCTGGCCTCAAATGATCCTCCCATCTAAGGCATGAACCACCATGCCTGGCTACCACTGTTTTTTAATGCTTTATTCTGTTGCTGGATATTTGGTTATTTTCCTTTTTGGGACAGTTGTTAATAATGAGGCTATAAATATAACTTCTCCATATTTCTTGGTGTATATGTGCACATATTTCTTTTTTTGGATATACTTAAAGATGGAATTACTAGGTCAAATAATAGATTCATATTCACCTTGAGTAGATAATACCAAACCATGTTCCAAACCAGCTGAACCAATTTGAACTTTTACGAGTGGTGCATGAGATTTTCAGTTGCTTCCATTCTTGCCAACACTTGGTATTATCTGGGTTTCTTTCTTTTTTTAATATTAGGTATTTTGGTGGGTATGTAGTTGTATCTTATTAGAGTTTTAATTTGCATTTCCCTGATGTGTGCACGTTGGTCATCTGAATATACTCTTTTGTGGTGTTCATTTGAGTATCTTATCCATTTTTATATTGAGTTCTTTCTCTTGTTGATTTTTTTTTAATTATGTATATTCGTCGGTTTTATGAGCTACACTTTTTTTAGACTTGATAGGTTTTCACTCTCTTAATAGTGTCTTCTGATAAACATAAAAATTTAATTACAATATAGTAAAAATTTCAATAATTTCCTTGATGACTAATCCTTTTTGTGTGTACATGTATTGTTATTTTATTTAATTTCTTTAAATTATTATACTTTAAGTTCTGGGATACATGCATAGAACGTGCAGGTTTGTTACATAGGTATACACATGCCATAGTGGTTTGCTGCACCCATCAACCCGTCATCTACATTAGGTATTTCTCTTAATATTATCCCTCCCCTAGCCCCCCAAACCCTGACAGGCCCTGATGTGTGATGTTACCCTCCCTGTGTCCATGTGTTCTCATTGTTCAACTCCCATTTATGAGTGAGCATGTTGTGTTTGGTTTTCTGTTCCTGTGTTAGTTTGCTGAGAATGATGGTTTCCAGCTTCATCCATGTCCCTGCAAAGGGCATTAACTCATCCTTTTTTATGGCTGTAGAGTATTCCATGGTGTATAGATGCCACATTTTCTTTATCCAGTCTATCATTGATGGGCATTTGGGATGGTTCCAAGTCTTTGCTATTGTGAATAGTGCTGCAATAAATATATGTGTACATGTGCCTTTATAGTAGAATGCTTTATAATCATTTGGGTATATACCCAGTAATGGCATTGCTGGGTCAAATGGTATTTCTAGTTCTAGATCCTTGAGGAATCACCACGGTGTCTTCCACAATGGTTGAACTAATTTACACTCCCACCAACAGTGCAAAAGTGTTCTTATTTCTCCACACCCTCTCCAGCATCTGTTGTTTCCTGACTTTTTACTGTTCGCCATTCTAAGTGGCATGAGATGGTATCTCACTGTGGTTTTGATTTGCATTTCTCTAATGATCAGTGATCATGAGCTTTTCTTCATGTTTGTTGACTGCATAAATGTCTTCTTTTGAGAAGTGTCTGCTCTGCTCATGTCCTTTGCCCACTTTTTGATGGGGTTGTTTGCTTTTTTCTTGTAAATTTGTTTAAGTTCCTTGTAGACTCCAGATATTAGCACTTTGTCAGATGGATAGATTGCAAAAATTTTCTCCCATTTTGTAGGTTGCCTATTCACTCTGATGATAGTTTCTTTTGCTGTGCAGAAGCTCTTTAGTTTAATTAGATTCCGTTTGTCAATTTTGGCTTGTTTTGCCATTGCTTTTGGTGTTTTAGTCAGGAAGTCTTTGCCCATGCCTATGTCCTGAATGGTATTGCCTAGGTTTTCTTCTAGGCTTTTTATGGTTTTAGGTCCTACGTTTAAATCTTTAATCCATCTTGAGTTAATTTTTGTATAAGGTGTAAGGAAGGGGTCCAGTTTCAGTTTTCTGCATATGGCTAGCCAGTTTTCCCAACACCATTTATTAAATAGAGTATCCTTTCCCCATTGCTTGTTTTTGTCAGGTTTGTCAAAGATCAGATGGTTGTAGATGTAGTGTTATTTATGAGGCCTCTGTTCTGTTCCATTGGTCTATATATCTGTTTTGGTACCAGTACCATGGTTTTGGTCACTGTAACCTTGTAGTATAGTTTGAAGTCAGGTCGCATGGTGCCTCTACCTTTGTTCTTTTTGTTTAGGATTGTCTTGGCTGTATGGGGTCTTTTCTGGTTCCATATGAAATTTAAAGTAGTTTTTTTCTAATTCTGTGAAGAAAGTCAGTGGTAGCTTGATTGGGATAGCATTGAATCTATAAATTACTTTGGGCAGTGTGGCCATTTTCACAATGTTGATTCTTCCTATCCATAAGCATGGAATGTTTTTCCATTTGTTTATGTCTTCTCTTATTTCCTTGAGCAGTGGTTTGTAGTTCTCCTTGAAGAGGTCCTTCACATCCCTTGTAAGTTGGATTCCTAGGTATTTTATTCTCTTCGTAGCAATTGTGAATGAGAGTTCACTCATGATTTGGCTCTCTGTTTGTCTGTTATTGGTGTATAGGAATGCTTGTGATTTTTGCACATTGATTTTGTATCCTGAGACTTTGCTGAAGTTGCTTATCAGCTTAAGGAGATTTTGGGCTGAGACAATGGGATTTTCTAAATATACAATTATGTCATCTGCAAACAGAGACAATTTTACTTTCTCTCTTCCTATTTGAATACCCTTAATTTCTGTCTCTTGCCTGATTGCCCTGGCCAGAACTTCCAATACTATGTTGAATAGGAGTGGTGAGAGAGGGCATCCGTGTCTTGTGCCAGTTTTCAAAGGGAATGCTTCCAGCTTTTGCCCATTCAGTATGATATTGGCTGAGGGTTTGTCATTAATAGCTCTTATTATTTTGAGATATGTTCCATCAATACCTAGTTTATTGAGAGTTTTTATCATGAAGGGGTGTTGAATTTTATCGAAGGCCTTTTCTGCATCTGTTGAGATAATAATTTGGTTTTTGTCATTCGTTTTGTTTATGTGATGGATTATGTTTATTGATTTGTGTATGTTGAACCAGCCTTGCATCCCAGGGATGAAGCCACCTTGATCATGGTGGATAAGCTTTTTGATGTGCTGCTCGATTCGGCTTGCCAGTATTTTATTGAGGATTTTAACATCGATGTTCATCAGGGATATTGGCCTGAAATTTTTTTTTTTGGTTGTGTCTCTGCCAGGTTTTGGTATCAGGATGATTCTGGCCTCATAAAATGAGTTAAGGAGGAGTCCCTCTTTTTCTGTCGTTTGGAATAGTTTTAGAAGGAATGGTACCAGCTCTTCTTTGTACCTCTGGTAGAATTTCACTATGAATCCATCTCATCCTGGACTTTTTTTGTTGGTAGGCTATTGATTACTGCCTCCATTTCAGAACTTGTTATTGATCTGTTCAAGGATTCGACTTCTTTCTGGTTTAGTCTTGGGAGGGTGTATGTGTCCAGGAATGTATCCATTTCTTCTAAATTTTCTAGTTTATTTGCATAGAGGGGTTTACAGTATTCTCTGATGATAGTTTTTATTTCTGTGGGATTGGTGGTGATCTCCCCTTTTTCATTTTGTATTGTGTCTATTTGATTCTTCTCTCTTCTTTATTAGTCTGGCTAGTGGTCTATCTATTTTGTGAATCTTTTCAAAAAACCAGCTTGTGGATTCATTGACTTTTTGAAGGGTTTTTCATGTCTATCGCCTTCACTTCTGCTCTGATCTTAGTTATTTCTTGTTTTCTGCTAAGTTTTAAATTTGTTTGCTCTTGCTTCTCCAGTTCTTTAAACTGTGATGTTAGGGTGTCAATTTTAGATCTTTCCCACTTTTCCTCTGGGCATTGTGTTATAAATTTCCCTCTAAACGCTGCTTTAGCTGTGTCCCAGAGATTCTGGTACATTGAGTCTGTTCTCATTGGTTTCAAAGAACTTATTTATTTCTGCTGTAATTTTGTTATTTACCCAGTAGTCATTCAGGAGCAGGTTGTTCAGTTTCCATGTAGTTGTGGGGTTTTGAGTGAGTTTCTTAATCCTGAGTTCTAATTTGATTGCTCTGTGGTCTGAGAAACTGTTTGTTATGATTTCCATTCTTTTGTATTTGCTGAGGAGTGTAAACCCAATTATGTGGTCAATTTTAGAATAAGTGTGATGTGGTGCTGAGAAGAATGTGTGCTTCGTTGATTTGGGGTGAAAAGTTTTGTAGATGTCTATTAGGTCTGCTTGGTCCAGAGCTGAGTTCAAGTCCTGAATATCCTTATTGATTTTCAGTCTCGTCGATCTGTCTAATATTGACAATGGTGTGTTAAGTCTCCCACTATATTGCGTGGGAGTCTAAGTCTCTCTGTAGTTCTCTAAGAACTTGCTTTATGAATTTGGGTGCCCCTGTATTGGGTGCATATATATTTAGGATAGTTAGCTCTTCTTGTTGCATTGATCCCTTTACCATTATGTAATGCCCTTCTTTGTCCTTTTTAATCTTTGTTGGTTTAAAGCCTGTTTTATCAGAGACTAGGATTGCAACCCCTGCTTTTTTTTTTTTTTTTTTTTTGCTTTCCATTTACTTGGAAAATATTCCCCCATCCCTTTGTTTTGAGCATATGTGTCTCTTCACATAAGATGGGTCTCCTGAATACAGCACACAGATGGGCCTTGACTCTTTATCCGATTTTCCAGTCTGTGTCTTTTAATTGGGGCATTTAGCCCATTTACATTTAAGGTTAATATTGTTATGTGTGAATTTGATCCTGTCATTATGATGCTAGCTGGTTATTTTGCCAGTTAGTTGATGCAGTTTCTTCATAGTGTTGATGGTCTTTACAATTTGGTATGTTTTTGCAGTGGCTGGTACTGGTTTTTCCTTTCCATATTTAGTGCTTCCTTCAGGAGCTCTTTTTTTTTTTTTTTTTTTGAGATGGAGTCTGGCTCTGTCGCCCAGGCTGGAGTGCAGTGGCTGGATCTCAGCTCACTGCAAGCTCCGCCTCCCGGGTTTACGCCATTCTCCTGCCTCAGCCTCCTGAGTAGCTGGGACTACAGGCGCCCGCCACCACGCCCAGGTAGTTTTTTGTATTTTTTAGTAGAGACGGGGTTTCACCGTGTTAGCCAGGATGGTCTCGATCTCCTGACCTCGTGATTCGCCCGTCTCGGCCTCCCAAAGTGCTAGGATTACAGGCTTGAGCCACCGCACCCGGCCTACCTTCAGGAGCTCTTGTAAGGCAGGCCTGGTGGTGAGAAAATCTCTCAGCATTTGCTTGTCTGTAAAGGATTTTATTTCTCCTTCGCTTATGAAGCTTAGTTTGGCTGGATATGAAATTCTGGGTTGAAAATTCTTTTCCTTAAGAATGTTGAATATTGGCCCCCACTCTCTTCTGGCTTGTAGGGTGTCTGCAGAGAGATCTGCTGTCAGTCTGATGGGATTCCCTTTGTGGGTAACCCGACCTTTCTCTCTGGCTGCCCTTAACATTTTTTCCTTTTTTTCAACTTTGGTGAACCTGATGATTATGTGTCCTGGGGTTGCTGTTCTCAAGAAGTATCTTTGTGGTGTCCTCTGTATTTCCTGAATTTGAATGTTGGCCTGCCTTGCTAGGTTGGGGAAGTTCTCCTGGATAATATCCTGAAGAGTGTTTCCGACTTGGTTCCATTCTCCCTGTCACTTTCAGGTACAACAATCAACGTAGGTTTGGTCTTTTTGCATAGCCCCCTATTTCTTGGAGGCTTTGTTTGTTCCTTTTTATTATTTTTTCTCTAATCTTGTCTTCGTGCTTTATTTCATTAAGTTCATCTTCAATCTCTGATATCCTTTCTTCTGCTTGATCGATTTGGCTATTGATACTTGTGTATGCTTCACAAAGTTCTCATGCTGTGCTTTTCAGCTCCATTAGATCATCTATATTCTTCTCTAAACTGGTTATTCTAGTTAGCAATTCCTCTAACCTTTTTTCAAGGTTCTTAACTTACTTGCATTGGGTTAGAATAGCTCCTTTAGGAGTTCGTTATTACCCACCTTCTGACGCCTACTTCTGTCAATTTGTCAAACTCATTATCCATCCAGTTTTGTTCCCTTGTTGATGGGGAGTTATGATCTTTTGGAGGAGAAGAGGCATTCTGGTTTTTGGAATTTTCAGCCTTTTTGTGCTGGTTTTTCCTCATCCTTATGGATTTATCTACCTGTGGTCTTTGATGTTGGTGACCTTCAGGTGGGGTTTTTGTGTGGATGTCTTTTTTTTGATGTTGATGCTATTCCTTTCTGTTTGTTAGTTTTCCTTCTAACAGGTCCCTCTGCTGCAGGTCTTCTTGAGTTCATTTGCTTGGGTATCACCAGCGGAGGCTGCAGAACAGCAAAGATTGCTGCCTGCTCCTTCCTCTGGAAGCTTCGTCCCAGAGGGACATCTGCCAGATGCCAGCTGGAGCTCTCCTGTATGAGGTGTCTGTTGACCCCTGCTGAGAGGTGTCTGCCAGTTAGGAGGCACAGGGGTCAGGGACCCACTTAAGGAGGCAGTCTGTCCCGTAGCAGAGCTTGAGTGCTGTGCTGGGAGATCTGCTGTTCTCTTCAGAGCCGGCAGGCAGGAACATTTAAGTCTGCTGAAGCTGCGCCCACAGTCACCCCTTCCCCCAGGTGCTCTGTCCCAGGGAGATGGGAATTTTATCTATAAACCCCTGACTGGGGCAGCTGCCTTTCTTTCAGAGATGTCCTGCCCAGAGAGGAGGAATCTACAGAGGCAGTCTGGCTACAGCAGCTTTGTGGTGCTGCGGTGGGCTCCGTCCAGTTTGAACTTCCCCACGGCTTTGTTTACACTGTTAGGGGAAAACCACCTACTCAAGACTCAGTAATGATGGATGCCCCTCCCCCCATCAAGCTCAAGTGTCCCAGGTCTACTTCAGACTGCTGTGCTTGCAGCAAGAATTTCAAGCCAGCGGATCTTAGCTTGCTGAGCTCCGTGGGGGTGGGATCCGCTGAGCTAGACCACCTGGCTCCCTGGCTTCAGCCCCCTTTCCAGGGTAGTGAACAGTTCTGTCTCTCTGGTGTTCCAGGTGCCACTGGGGTATGAAAAAAACTCCTGTAGCTAGCTCGATGTCTGCCCAAATGGCCACCCAGTTTTGTGCTTGAAACCCAGGACCCTGGTGGTATAGGCACCCGAAGGAATCTCCTGGCCTGTGGGTTGCAAAGACCATGGGAAAAACATAGTATCTGGGCCAGAGTGCACAGTTCCTCATGGCAGGGTCCCTCACAGCTTCCCTTGGCTAGAGGAGGGAGTTCCCCAACCCCTTGAGCTTCCTGGGTGAGGCGACACCCCACCCTGCTTCTGCTCACCCTCTGTGGGCTGCACCTACTGTCTAACCAGTCCCAATGAGATGAACCAGGTACTTTAGTTGGAAATGTAGAAATCACCCACTTTCTGTGTTGATCTCACTGGGAACTGCAGACTGGAGCTGTTCCTATTTGGCCATCTTGCCCAGGTCCCTTTAATTTTTAAATTTTAAATATTTTTTGTGGCCGGGCGCGGTGGCTCACGCCTGTAATCCCAGCACTTTGGGAGGCCGAGACGGGCGGATGACGAGGTCAGGAGATCGAGACCATCCTGGCTAACACGGTGAAACCCCGTCTCTACTAAAAAAATACAAAAAACTAGCCGGGCGAGGTGGCGGGTGCCTATAGTCCCAGCTACTCGGGAGGCTGAGGCAGGAGAATGGCGTGAACCTGGGAGGCGGAGCTTGCAGTGAGCTGAGATCCGGCCACTGCACTCCAGCCTGGGTGACAGAGCGAGACTCCGTCTCAAAAAAAAAAAAAAAAAAAAAATATATATATATATATGTATATATTTTGTTTAGAGACAGGGTCTTGCTTTATCACCCAGGCTGGGGTGCAGTAGCACAATCATTGCTCACTTCAGCCTCAACCTCCTGGGCTTAAGCCATCTGCCCACCTCAGCCTTCTGAGTACTTGGGACCACAGGTGCCTGCCAACATGCCTGGCTAACTTGTGCATCCTTTTAAAGAAATATTTGCCTATGATGAGGTTGTGAAAATACTTTATATTCTCTTCTACAAGTTTTGTTTTGTCTTCACAGTTGAACCTAAATGTACCTGGAACTGACAAGTTGGGAGATAGAGGTCAAATAAATGTTGAAAACACTTCTTTCTCCACTACCATGCTGAATCATTTTGGTTTTGCATTGTGTCCATATGAAGATATGACTATTTCTCAGCTCTCTATTCCATTCCATGGGCTTATTTGTTTATCCACACACCAATATCCTCTGTCTTAATTACCATAGCTTTGTTAATACCCCACAGAGGAAGTCACCCCACCTTGTTCTGCTTCTTCAAGTATGTCTTGACTTCTTGTGTCAGGAGACATGGGCACCAAGTATGTTCATCAGCGCCTCTTCTCTCATAGTGTGTCACCAGCACCCACTCCTCATGGTGCCATGGCCATCAGCCCTGCTGTCATTGTGACTCCTTTCTCTGCCTGAAGTGTATCTCAACTACTTTTTCCTATATAAATTTTAGCATCAGAATCAATTTACACAACACAATGAAGTTTTTATTGCAATAGCATTTAATTTATAGGCCAGTTTGAAAAGCGTTGGCACCTTACAATACTGAGTGTTCCAACTCATGACTATGTGCCTTAGCCTGTTTGTGCTGCTATAAAAGAACACCACACACTGGGCAATGCATAAAGAACAGAAATGTACTCTCTCACAGCTTCGAGGGCTGGGAAGTCCAAGATCAAGGCACCAGCATCCAGTGTGGGACTTTTTACTATGCCCTCACATGGCAGAAGAGCAGAAGAGAGAAAACACACTCCCAAAAGCCTTTTTTATAGAGGCATCAATCCATTCATGAGGCCATAGCCCCCAAGTCCTAAATACCTCCCCTTGGGCCCCACCTCCCAACATTGCTGCAATGATATTAAGTATCCAACACATGAATTTTGGAGGGACATCATAACACAGCTCTGTTCATTGAAGGATTCTTTAATTTTTCTCCAAATCATTTGTAGCCTTTTGGGTTAGAGATCTTGCACACATTTTACTAGATTTATTCCTAAGTAGATGATGACATTGTCTATTATCAATCATGATTTTTAAAAACTTATTGAAATGGTAACGTGTTTTAGGTTGAGTTTATTGATTTTGTTAAAGCAGATTTATTGAGCAAGGGTGTGTTCTCACGAGAACAGCAGCAAAGTGGCGGGCAGGACAGAGGAGGAAAACTAAGCAGGATGTGGTCTTGGCTGGAGCCTGCAGGAAACCTCGTGCCCAAGAGCAGCTGGCAGAGTTGCTGCCACCTTCAGGTAAAGCAGCTGCCCTGTGCACCTCCTGCCAGGCCATTCATGACCATGGTCTGGACTGCAGTGGGCAGTGGCATGGGGCCTCCCAGGCCAGGCGCTCCACCTGGTTCGGGCTGACACTCCTGAGGACAGCTGTGAGGGGCTGGCAGTCAACACTCACCACAGCTGGCACAGGGAGCACTGCTTGCTGGAGAGGATCTGGGTGGGAAACCAACAGCATCCACCACATCCTTGCTTCCCTGACCAAATGCACTCCATCTGGCCCAGCGTCCTCAGGGTTCTGGTGGGTCCCAATTCCTGAGAAGATGTTCAAATGGAGAGTCAGCGGGATAATAAAAGACAGCTGGGCTGCTGCAGGTCGTCCTGAGGCCATAACAGATGTTCATCTCCCTCCTCCACCACCACAGCCCACTTCCCTTTGCTGATGGAGATGACCCAGTGCAGCAGCCCAGGTCCTCATCCCTGAGGAGTCTGTGACCCGTCATGAGCTATGGCACAGGGACAGCAAGGAACATCAGGCACCAAGTATGTTCATCAGCGCCCCTTCCCCCATGGTGTGTCACCAGCCTGACCAACCAGTTAAGCAATTTGCAGCTCATCTTTCACTAGATGTATTCCCTACAGCCTTATCTTGGACCACTTGTATCTTGCACAAGGTGGATGCCCAAATGCCCTGCTGGGAGCTCCACCACTAGGAGGCTCCCCTCACCACTGACTTCAAGGCTTCCTCCTTCTCTGTCAGCCGGTTTTAAGGACCCCCATGGGGCCAGGGGTGAACTGAGGAAAGGCATCCATACAATACTAGCAGATGACACAGAGGATAGGACCGCCTGTTTGTGTAGGTTACTGTGCCCTCTCAACCTGTCTGGACACAATACCTATGTATCACAATGGTTAGCAGTTGGGCCCACCTAAGTTTATGACTTAGTGAATCTGTTAGTACTCACCTTGTCTGGGGAAGCTTCAGCCACATGGTCACTTGGTCAGTTGGCTGAATGCCCGATTTCTACTAAGCTCTGGTGGCATGCCCAGGACAGCATTTTAACAGTGGCTCAAGGGGAGGGGCTGCCCTGCCCACCTCCTATTGGGGCTGGTCAGATGCCCCACACAGGGTTTGTTTCTACCATAAACCTATCTGGTACCATGGAATCTGCTGAGACATGCAATCCAAGTGGTGGGTCTGCTTGCACTGCAGCTGGAACCTGCACCTGGAGGTGTGTCTGCTCTTACGGCAGCTGGAGTCCTTTCTTGCTCTGGGCCCCTATGCAATGTAGTAGCATGGGCCATTTGGATCCACAGTGGTCAGTTTCCATTTGGACCCTGTGTTCAACAGCCCTTGAAGTATCTAGGGGTTTCCCTTTACCTGAGATAGGATTACCATGGAAGTGGCCATAGATCCCATTGCGAAGGGATGTGGGATCAATACTGTACAGTCTTTCTAGGGGCAGTAGGGTCCCTCCTCATAGGGACCCAAGTTCTGGATCTGAAAATTGTTTCAGAACTGGAAGCAAGGAAAGAGATTGTGAGTCTCCACTGGGATGGTTGACCCCAGCCTTTTGTTCATCAGTGACCACTTCCCATTTTATAGATTGTGATACTCTTGTTGGCTGCCTGTCAAACTTGCTCCAGGAACACCAAGTTCTCACTCAGTTTATTTCCATGGACCCTCAAAGGTCAGATTCCTATAGCTGCTGTTCTGACTTTGCTGACTATAATGGTACTTATGCCCATGCTGCTTCTGATAGTTGTGTTGCCCTGGCTACTACTCTTCCAGAGTCCCAACATTCCCACCCATTTGGGAAAAGCATCTCCCATGGAGGACAGCCATTTGGGACACACTGTACGCTCTTGATAAATGCAGTGTTTTTCAGGCCCTCCTGTGGAATGTGCCAGCCGGTGGTTTTCTGGTCTCATATTCTAGCATGCCCACTTCTGCAAAAACAGTATGGAAATTTTGATAGTGATTGCATTGAATTTGTAGATTGCTTTGGGGACTAATGGCATCTTAACAATATTAAGCCTTCCAACCCATGAACGTGGGATGTCTTTCCATATATTAGGTCTTCTTTAATTTCTTTCAGTCATGTTTTGTAGTTGATGGTGTGCAAGTCTTGTGCCTCTTTGATAAAATGTATTTCTCTAAGCATTTTGTTGTTTAGAGGCTATTGAAAACAGAATTGTGTTCTTAAGTTCCTTTCTGGATTGTTCATTGCTAGTGTATACAAATACAATTTTTTCACCCTGATTTTTATCCTGTAGCTTTGCCAGTTATTTATGAGCTGTGATAGTTTTTTATTTTTATTTTTTAAAAAACCCTTTGTTTTCTATATGTAAGACAATGCCATGTGAAATTAGAGATAGTTTTATTTCTTCCTTTTCAATTTTAATGAGTTTTCTTTTTCTTGTCTAATTGCTGTGGCTAGAACTTCCAGTACAATGTTGAATGACAGTGGGGAAATCAGGCATCTTTGTCTTGTCCTGATCTCAGGGGGAATGTTACCAGTTTTTTTCCATTGATTATGCTCTTAGCCGCGGATTTTTCAAATATGACCTTTTTGTGTTCAGGGTGTTTCCTTCTATTCCTAGTTTATTAAGTGATATCTTGTTTAAAGATAGATTCTCATTCTGTCACCCTGGCTGGAGTATAATGGTGTGATCTTGGCTCACTGCAACCTCTGCCTTCTCAGCTCAAGAGATCCTATCACCTCAGCCTCCCAAGTAGCTGGGACCACAGGCATGTGCCACCATGCCCAACTAATTTTTTTTTGTATTTTTGGCAAATATGGGGTTTCACCATGTTGCCCAGGCAGGTCTCAAACTCCTGAGCTCAAGCAATCCACCCACCTTGGCCTCCTTGAGATTACAGACATGAGCCACCATGCTTAGTATATTGAGTTTTTCTTTTTAATCATGAAAAGATATTGGCTCTTGTCTAGTGATTTAAAAATTTTTATTGTCATCAATTGAGATGCTTATGGTTTTTATCTATAAATATGGTGTTTTTATCTATAAATAATGGTGTTTCACATTGATTATTTTTTGTATCTTGAACCACCCTGGAAGTCCTATAATAAATCCCACTTCATCATGGTGTATGATACTTTTAATATTCCAATTCCATTTTACTAGTACTTTGTTGAGAATTTTCATATATAAGTCATAAGGAATATTGCTCTTTAATTTTCTTTTCTAATGATGTCTTTGTCTGGCTTTGGTATCAGGATAACACTGGCTTTATAGGATGTTTTGAAGTGTTCTTCCCTCTTCTAATTTTTAAAGAAGTTCAAGAGGAGTTGGTGCTATTTTTAATTTTTATTTATTTATTTTTTAGAAATAGGGTCTTGCTCTGCCACCCAGGTTGGAGTGCAATGGTAGAATCATAGCTCACTTCAGCCTTGACCTCCTGGGCTCAAATGATCCTCCCACCTCAGCCTTCTGAATAGCTAGGACTACAGATGCACGCCACTATGCCCAGCTAATTTTTAATTATTTCTGTAGAGATGGGGTTTCATTATGTTGCCCAGGCTGGTCTCAAACTCCTGACCTCAAGCAATCCTCCCACCTCAGCCTCCCAAAGCACTGGCATTACAGGTTTGAGCCACTGCACCCAGCACTTCCCTTAGGACCAGTGAAGCCACTTGGTCCTAAGCTTTTCTTTGTTAGAAAGGTTTTCTTATGGGCTCAAGCTCTTCACCCATTATAAGTCAGTGCAGATTTCCTATTTCTTCCTGAGGCCGTTATGGTAGTTTTTGTGTTTCTAGAAATGTGTCCATTTCACCGAGATTATCTAATTTGTTAGTATACAATTCTTCATAGCATTCTGCTACAATCCTTCTTATTTCTCTAAGGTCAATAGTAATGTTACTACTTTCTGATTTTAGCAATTTGAATTTTCTCTCTTTTTTTCTCAGAAAGTCTAGGTTTGGCAAATTTGTTAATCTTTTCAAATAACCAACTTTTGTTTCATTTATTTTATCTATTTTTCTATTTTTATTTCTGCTCTAATTTTTATTATTTTCTTCTTTCTGCTAGCTTGAGTTTGTTCTTCTTTCTTTAGTTTCTTAAGGTGAAAAGCTAGGTTACTGTTATATTTCTCTTTTTTCAACTGTATTAACTGATTCTTTCTCTCTCTCTCTCTTTTTTTGTACAACTCCACCAGATCACTGAACTGTTCTTCTTTCTTAATGTAGATGTTTACAGCTATAAATTTCTCTCTGAGTGCCAATTTTGCTGCATAACCAACTTTTGATATTTTGTGTTTTTTATTTTATTCACTTCAAAATGTTTTCTAATTTCCCTTGTGATTTCTTCTTTGACCCATTGATTGTTTTAAAATGTGTCACTTAATTTTCACATATTTGTGAATTTCTAGTTTTCCTTCTGTTATTAATCTCTAGTTTCATTCCATTGTGGTTGGAGAAGATAAGTTGGATAATTTTAACTTTTAGAAATTTATTAAGACTTGTTTTGTGGTCTAACATATGGTATATCTTAGAGAATGTTCTATGTGTGCTTGGGGAAAATATATATTCTGCTGTCTGGGGATGGAGTGTTCTGTATATATCTACTAGGTCTAGCTGGTCTATAGTATTGTTCAGGTCCTCCATTTTCATATTGATCTTCTGTCTGGTTATTTTATCCATTATTGAAAGTGGAGTATTGAAGTCTTTATTCTTGTGAAACTTTATCCTTTCAATTCTGTCAATTTTTGCTTCATATTTTTTAGAGATCTCTTGTTAGGTATATATATGTTTATGGTTGTTGTCTCTTCTTGATGGATTGAACCTTTGAATATAATGTCCCTTTTTGTCTCTCGTAACTATTTTTTACTTAAGGCCTAATTTGTCTGTATAGGCACCCTAGCTCTCTTTTGGTATGATTTTCATAGGTTATCTTTTTCTGTTCTTTCACTTTCAACCTATGTGTGTCTTTGGGTCTGAAGGAGTCTCTTCTAAGCATATAGATGAACCATAAGCTTTGTTTTGTTTGGGTTTTGTTGCTATTGGTATCCATTCTGCCAATCTCTGCTATTCAATTGGATAACTTAAGCAATTTACATTTAAAATAATTACTGATAAGAAAAGACTACTGCCATTTTGTTATTTTTAGAAATGTTTCGTTTTTTTTGTTCCTCAATCCTTCCATTAATGCCTTCTGCTTACTTTGAGGTTTTTGTTTTTTTTTTTTTTTTTTTTTTTTTGGTATATCATTTTGGTTCCCTTCTCATTCACATTTTTGTATATGTTGTAGTTATTTCTTAGTGATTTCCTTGGGGATTACAATTAACACCTTAAACTTATTAATATACTGTTCTAGTTTTCATTAATACTAACAACTTCAATAGTATACACAAACCCTGGACTTACATTGTTCTATTCCTCCTTCCTTGTTATTGTAACAAATTACATCTTTATATATTGTATGCCCATTAGCATATCTTTATAATTGTTGTTTCATGTATTTGTCCTTTAAATCATATAGGGAAAGAAGAGGAAATCCAAAAAAACTTCACAGTTCTACTGGCCTTCATATTACCGTTGTAAGCACCTGACCCAGTGGCCTGTATTTTTCCATGTGGCTGTGAATTATTGTCCAGTGTTCTTTCATTTCAGCCTGAAGGGACCTCTTGGCATTTCTTGTAGGGTAGTTCTTGTAGGGCAGGTTTTGATGTTCCCTATTTTTAATTTTTTAAATTTCCTTTTTAAAAATTCAGTTTGCATTAAAAAAATTCAGTTTGAACTATTTTCTATTATCCTCTTTGACTCATAGGTTATTTGGAAGTGCATTTCTCAATTTGTAAACACACAGAGATTTCCTAGATATCCTTCTGTTACTAATTTCCAGTCAGCTTCACTGTAATCAGAGAACATATGTGTGAGATCAGTTTTCTCCTCTCTGTGTACATTCTGTAGTGACTTTCAGTAGCCTTCAGTTTGTAGTGTCCATTCTAAGTCCTTTTATATCTGACAAAACACTTTCTTTTCATTCTCACTCAGGTGTGTTGGCTTGACTGGGTGTAGAAACTTAGGCTCACAATTATTTTCCCTTTGTCTTTGAAGATATGATCCTACATTCTTTTGGTATTCAGTATATTCCTTATTAGCTTGATTTCACTTTGAATCTCCTTCTGTTTATTTTCAGCATTTAAGATTTTTCTATTTTTGGTTTTCCAAAGTTTTACTAAGATGTATAAAATACGAACTTAAAAATATGCATCTACATCTTTAGTGGGATTTATCAAGTGGAAAACTTACTTTTTTCATTAATGGAAGATTATTGGCCATTACATCTGCAGGTGTTATGTCCCATAATTATATCTATGTATCCTGTCCTTCCACAGTTGCTATTAGAAGAATGTCGCGGCCTTTGTACTGTCCTCCACATTTCAGAGAGGATATTTCACACTTCAGGGGAGGCTCCTGACCACCATGGTGGATGCAGGGATGGGTAGAAGATAAAGTGATTTGAGTGAGAGCACGCACTGCCAGGGGAGGGCATAAGATGGGCAGCTTCCAGGGAGCCCTCTTGACGGGGAGAGGCCCTCGGATCATGACAGACACAGGGGATCTTGAGGCACTGAGGCACTGAGAAAGTCAGGAGAGCGGATATGGCCTGCTGGAGCCTTCCTGGAGAGGTGGTGGGACACAGCAATAAAAATGGATTGATTCTATGCAGTAAGAGACACTGGCGTGAGTGCCGGAGACCCCAGGGGGATTGCAGCTATGTCATCCCAGTTCACATCTCCAAGTTGTGAACCACATCTCCAGATGTGGTTCAGTTTACAGACTCAGGTGTCCCAGAGTTCACCTGGAAAAAGAGAGAAGAGTTTGCTCTGGGTTAGGAGCAGGTGCACCTGCCTGTCTCCTAAACCCTCACCCCAAGCACCAGACACTACCGTCTGTCTGGATTTCATGGCCAGTTGTTCACCGGAAGCTGACCAGGGGCTGGATCTGGGGAGGTCATGCTGTTGTAAGAAGCATGTCTCCCTGCCACTCTCTCAGGAATAGACATAGGCTGCAGAAGGGCAGATTGAGGTTCCTCTGCACAGTGTGGGTGGCATCACCAGCACTGGGTGGCAAAGCAGAGGCCCCTCAGGAGGTTTCCCCTGGAGGCAGCCCTGCAGGAGTAGATGTGCCCACTCTGCAGGACCTCCCCCAAGGGGCCCACAAGCAGCAGGCCCTACTGCCCGGCCAGAGCTGAGTGCTGGGTGGCTCGGCCCAATGCTGGAGTGCACAGGCTGCCGGGCACCCTGGTGAAGCCTCTGCCCTTGCAGCCTGCAGGGTCTGGCTAGAGTGTGAGAGGGAGCCCCATGGGCCGGGCTTTCTGCAACCTGTGATCTGTGCACAGACATGGTCTTTCTGGTAGCTTCTATTAGTGGGGTCATTCCAATGCTCAAGACAAATGAAAGATTGGGGAACCCCCAGATTCAACTTGCCTTTTGCCACTGCCAATCTCAGTACCCCTAAACCCAGTGTCACTCATGCCATGACTGTGCTTCACACCGGTGGGTCTCTGGGCACTGCATGCCCTACTGGGCAGTGAAGGGATCTCCTTGGAAGTCCATGCGAATTTACTGGGGTCCTGGGAAGTTCAGTTTTCTGGACGTCAGAGAAATGCCCCCTGGTGGTAGGAGAGTTCAGGATGCCACCACCAGAAAAAGGCCGCCCCTTGGTCTGTCTTTGAAGGAAAATCATTTGAGAGTTGCAGATGTAACTTTGTAAGCTTGTGAGTTACAGATGAGAAAGCCACGCTTGGAAACTGCATGAGATTGCTGGCGTTAGGGTCCCAGGAACACTTTTCTGCATAAACACACCAGGCTGAGGATGCCCACCACGCCCGCAGGGGTGGGTGGAGAGGTGGATCCTGGAATCCACAGAAGAGAAGGCCAGATCGTGAACCCTGGAATCTTCAGGTACCCCAAGGAGCAGGTGTAGACAGTCCCAGCCTCTTTAACCCTCATCTGCCCACGGTGGGCTCCTCCCCTGGATCTGACCCATCCCCTTCCAAAGCAAGGTGTGGTCATGGGACTTGCCTAGACAGTGAGTTTGGAGGATCAGGGTTGCAGGTCACTTTCTAAAGAGGTCTTTGGAGCTGACAGTCCCTGCCCAAGAAGGGGCAGGCATCAGTAGCACTCTGAAAGCACCTGTGGGTGCTCATCAAAATGAGCATTTGCATGGTCCTGTAGTATTGGAGGACAAAGACCACAGTGGGGAGGGGCACTGGGGAACAGCCTGGCCTCAGTGGAAAGCCAGGTGGCAGGGTGAGCTGTGGACCTATAGAGGCCTTTCCCAGGCACTTGCCAGTTCTGGCACATCCCATAAGCAACGTCATCCACATCTTGTCCAACTTTTTCGTCTTTTGCTTTTTTAGAGGCAAGGTCTCGCTTTGTCACACAGGCTGGAGTGCAGTGGCTCAGTCATAGCTCACTGAACCTTCAAACTCCTGGGACCAAACGATTCTCCCCCATCAGGCTCCCAAGTAGCTGGGACCACAGGTGCATGCCACCATGCTCAGTTAATTTTTTTAATACAAAAATTTTTTAGAGGCGAGGTCTTGCTATGTTGCCAGGCTGCTCTTGAACTCCTGGGCTCAAGCAAACTCTGCCTCTCACCTTGGCTTCCCAAAGTGCTGGGATTACAGGCATGAGCCACTGTACAGTTCCTGTACAATTTTTATACAAAAGGGTCTAGAGTGCATGTGCAACTTACTAGGCATGCCAAGGGACAGGCCTGCACAATCTCAAGTCCGAGAGGAAAAACAGAGTGGGATGGCACCTGCCTTTGTAAAGTCCCTTGGAGGGTTGAGGAGATACCTCTGCTGATGGACCCCACCCATGCCTTCCCCAACTCCCATCCTGGGTCTGGGGTCTCCCCACCCCAGCCTGGCCCAGGTCTCACCAGCACAGGAGCCTCACAAGCCATGCTACTTGACCAGCAGAGGGACAAGGACATCGGCATTCTTTCTCTTCCTTTTCCCTTTGGTCTTGCTGATCTGGGCAGGCCATACCTCTTTTCAGGTACTCATCTGTGCGTTTCTTTTTTTATTTTTTCCAGCATCTGTGCATTTCTATATGGCCATCTTTTGCCACATTCATTCTCTTTTCCCTCTCTACCTGAGGTAATTATTTACATATTTTTAAGGTGCACTTTTACTGGAATACATTCTTGCAATGTGTGCTTAATCATTTTGTGTGACTGCATTTCTTGTTGTTAGGTGAGCTTTGTGTATAAAATTAACCTTTTCAAAGTGAACAGGTTGGTGGCCCGAGGTGCATTCACAACGTTGTGCAACCACCACCTCTGTCTAGTTCCAAAATCTCATCACCCCCAAAAGAAACCTGTAGCCATTAGCAATCACACTGCATTCCCTTCCCCTTATCCCCTAACAACTGTCATTGAGTAATGGGCTTGCTGCCTGACATGCATGGAAGCCAATACTATGGCACCAGCTTTTGAGAAAAGAAAGGCTTTTACTGTGTGTTGACTGGCAAGCAGTCAGGAGGAAGTGCTCAAATCTGTCTCCTAGAGCTGGGATCTGAGGCAGGTTTTATAAAGAGGGTAATGAGGCATGATCTGATTGGATCTTGCAATGAGGTGATGCTGAGAGGTGTGATTTGATTGGATCCCACCATGGGGTGACACCAGGGCTTAATCTAATTGGAGCATGGATCCCGTTATGCGGTGTCAGTTTCTTTTTCTTTTTCTTTTTTTTTTTTTTTTGAGACAGAGTCTGGCTCTGTTACCCAGGCTGGAGTGCAGTGGAGTGATCTCGACTCACTGCAACCTCCGCCTCCCGGGTCCAGGTGATTCTTCTGCCTTAGCCCCTCGATTATCTGGGGCTACAGGCACGCGCCACCATGCCTGGCTAATTTTGGTATTTTTAGTAGAGATAGGGTTTCACCATATTGATCAGGCTGGCCTCGAGCTCCTGACCTTGTGATCTGCCCGCCTCGGTCTCCCAAAGTACAGGATTACAGGCGTGAGCCACTGCGCCCGGCCTGCGGTGTCAGTTTCTTAATTCACTACTCTGTTCCTTGGTCTAGCACTTAGGTTCTGCCTGTGGTTGCAAGCTTGGTTCATCTGGATGTGTTCAGGTAACTTGCAATCTGGGGTCCATGGCAACTGAAAAACAATTCACAATTTTGTTTTATAAAAGTTGAGCCAGAGCCGGGCGCGGTGGCTCAAGCCTGTAATCCCAGCACTTTGGGAGGCCGAGACGGGCGGATCACGAGGTCAGGAGATCGAGACCATCCTGGCTAACACGGTGAAACCCCGTCTCTACTAAAAAATACAAAAAAAACTAGCCGGGCGAGGTGGCGGGCGCCTGTAGTCCCAGCTACTCGGGAGGCTGAGGCAGGAGAATGGCGTGAACCCGGGAGGTGGAGCTGGCAGTGAGCTGAGATCCGGCCACTGCACTCCAGCCTGGGCGACAGAGCGAGACTCCGTCTCAAAAAAAAAAAAAAAAAAAAAAAAAAAAAAGTTGAGCCAGATTGGCCTGGTTCCACAGTTATACAACCACCAGCTAGTTTTTTGTCTCTCCGGCTTTGCCTATTCCCGACATTGTCCAAAGTGGAATCACACACTCTGCGGCCCTTTGAGTCTTGCTTCTTTCATTTGGCCATCAGACTTTCAAGGCTCATCCATGTTGTGGCCTGAGTCATTTATGCCTTTTGATGGCTGAATGTTATTCCACTGTGTGGATGGTCCATGTTTGCTTTATCCATTCATCAGGACAGTTAGGCTGTTTCCACCTTTGGCTCTCTTTTTAAATTTTATTTATGTATTTATTTTTGAGACAGGGTCTTTGCTCTATCGCCCAGGCTAGAGTGCAGTGGCATAATCACAGATCACTGCAGTCTTAACCTTCTGGGCTCAAGCAATCCTCCTGACTTGGTCCCCCAAAACACTGGGACCATAGGCACGAGCCAGTGGCCTGGCCTTTCCAAAGTTCTCTGGGAGGCCGAGATGGGAGGATCATTTGAACCCAGGAGTTTGAGACCAGCCTGGGCCACATAGCAAGACCCCACCTCCACAAAAAATTTAAAAACAATTAGCCAGGTGTAATGGTGTGTGCCCATCATCCCAGCTATTCAAGAGGCTAAGCCAGTAGGATCATTTGAGCCCAGGAGTTCAAGGCTGCAGTGAGCCGTGATCGTACCACTGCACTCCAGCCTGGGCAACACAGTGAGACCCTGTCTCAAAAAATAGTTTTTTCACTTGCTGGAATTAAATAACCTGTGTCCCTCAGATGCTTTGTGCTTTTGAGCCTCTATGTAAGAGACTCTTCTCCACTCCTTGGTCGCAAAGATGTTCTGCATTTTTTATTCCCATTTTATTTTAAGTTTTGTATCTAGGTCTTTAATTGGCCCTGTGGCTGTTTTCACGGGCGATGTTACATAAAACCCAGTTTTATTTTCCTCCCTACAGCAAGCCCTGTTTCCCAATATGATCTACACTAAGCAGCCTGGCCATTCCTTGCCTGGGGAATACATTCATGTGTGCATCTGTTTGAGCTCTGTTCTGTCTCATGGGCCTTTTTGTCCTTCATCAAAGCAGTACCTTTATTACTAAGACCACCATAGCTTTGAAGTAGGTGTTTATAACTTTATACTTATCGTTCAGGTTGACTTACCTATTTACAGACCTTTTGTTCCACCACATACATTTCCAGATTAAATTTATGGAGTTCTTTCAAAAATATCCAATTGAAATTTTGGTTAAAATTGTTTTTGAATATATGGATTTACTGGAGGGAAACTGGATATGTATTAATGTTACTTTGTCTCATGCAAGAGCATGGGATGTCTCGTTTCCTCTTCTTTGCCTTTCCTTAGAATGGGAGTGCTTTCTCCATAGGAGTTTTATGTGTACTTCATGGTTTTGTTTTCTTTCTCTGTGATTATATTTTCTAGCTATGGCAATAAATGTAACTGACTTTTGTAGGTTGATTGTGTATCTGGCAAACTTGAGGAATTTAAAAATGTTTGAAGAGTTTGTTGATTCTGCAGATTTTTCTAGGAGGATAGATCATCCCATCATCTATTATAACATTAGTTTTATTTCTTCTCTTCCAGCCCTTTTCCTCTATTTGGTCAACATGCCCAATATGATATCTAACACATTCTTATATGGTTCCCAGTCTTTAGGAGAATTGAAACTTTCTACAAAAGTATAATGCTTTACTTTTATTTATTTTATTTTTAAAATTTTTACACCTTGCTTTTTCAAGAAAAAGTATAATGCTTGCTCTTGGATATTAAACGTAGCCTTTGTCAAAGTAGAAAATTTCCCTGATATTTCAAGTTTGCCCTATATATATTTTAATCATAAATAGATATTGAACTTTATAAAATTTTTTGCATTAATTGGGATAATCATATGATTTTTTTTCTCTGTGAGTTAATTGATGTACTTTCTGTTTCTGTTAATGGCTACATAGTTCCTATCAGTTCAACCTTCCCATAAATAACCACAAACTGGATAAAATATTAAAAACACAGCCCGCAGTCCCAGCACTTTGGGAGGCCAAGGTGGACAGATCGCTTGAGCCCAGGAGTTCAAGACCAGCCTGGGCAACATGGTGAAACCCCATCTCTATAAAACCATAAAAATTAACCAGGCAAGGTGGTGCACGCCTGTAGTCCCAGCTACTCAGGAGGCTGAGGTAGGAGAATCACTTGTACCCAGGAAGTGGAAGTTGCAGTGAGCCAAGATTGCAGTACTGCACTCCAGCCTGGGCGACAGAGCAAGACCCTGTCTCAGAAAATATGTAAAAAAATAAAAATATAAATATAAAACACAACTATCTGAAGACTTAGAAAAATGAACAGTTCTTTCAAAGTACCAAATTTTAACCTTATTGCCTCTCTCTATCATACATTAAATTTCTATTTAATAAATTTCTAATTAATTAATTTTTGTTTTAGGTATATCTCTTGTGATAGCATTTCTTTTCTTTTTTTTTTTTTTTTTTTTTTTTTTTTTTTTTTTTTTTTTGAGACGGAGTCTCGCTCTGTAGCCCAGGCTGGAGTGCAGTGGCCGGATCTCAGCTCACTGCAAGCTCCGCCTCCCGGGTTCACGCCATTCTCCTGCCTCAGCCTCCCAAGTAGCTGGGACTACAGGCGCCCGCCACCTCGCCCGGCTAGTTTTCTGTATTTTTTAGTAGAGACGGGGTTTCACCGTGTCGGCCAGGATGGTCTCGATCTCCTGACCTCGTGATCCGCCCGTCTCGGCCTCCCAAAGTTGTAGCCATCTGACATTCTTTGATTTTAACTGGATTATCTTGTAAGTTTAATGTAATTGCTGATGTTTTGGTTTTTGTGTATACCTCCTTATTTTGTGCTTTCTAATTTTTTCTTCCTTTTCTACATTTTCTCTTTTTCCCTGCCTTGTGGACTGGCTGATTTTTAAAAAATTTTTAGTTCTCCACTTCCTCCATTATTAATTACAATGATACACTCTGTTTCTATTCTTTCAGTGATTAGTCTTAAAATTACAGCTTATAATCTTTAAAATCTAAAGTTAATCAAAATCTTTACTCTCAACCGGGATAATACAAGACCTTAGAACACCTTAGCCCTACTCCCTCCACTCCAATTTTACATTTTGATATCCAGTATTCTAATTCTATTTTTCCCAAACCTCGTTAAATATTATTAATACCATTTTTCTATGATCAGTGTTCATTTATGTTTGTAAAGAGGACCCTCCTAAGGGAACAGCTCAATGAATCTGTGTGCATGTGAGCCCATTTGTAACAACTATCTGGAGTCAGATAGAGGACATTCTGAGCTCCAGGGAGTCCCCTCCAACCCTCTTCCCTTTTCATGTCCCCCACGGTAGCTACAACCCCATTCCCTTTTCATACCTCTCCATGGTAGAAGTTCATGTAAAGGCAGTGATCCCAGATTTAAGCATTGGACTGCAAGAAGGAATGGAGAAGAGGTCTTCTGATTTCCCTGCAGTCTTTCATATTTGTAACTATCATTACACCACTGGAGCACATCCTGTTATACACTACCACCTCTCCCCTCTCATTCTCATTTGCTATTAGTACAACAAGTGACTGTATTTAATGCTCATGACTATTCCTTGAATAAATGCCTTGTGTGGAGAGGACCCTAGAGAGTAAATATATGTGAGTCACGACTCTTCCTTGGATAAATGCCTTCTATAGAGAGGACCCTAGAGTAAACATATGTGTGTGAGTAGAAAATAACAATGGTTGTTGAAAACAAATGAGGAATTCTGGAAGTGGCAGTGGCAACGACATATAATTGAGGTCTCTCTGAATCTCCACATAAAATAGACAGAGCAGGCCAGGTGTGGTGGCTCACACCCGTAATCCTAGCACTTTGGGAGGCCAAGGTGGGAGGATGGCTTGAGGCCAGGAGTTTGAGACCAGCCTGGACAACATAGCAAGACCCTGTCTCTACTAAAAAATCTAAAAAATTAGCTGGACATAGTGGTGCATGTCTGTAGTCCCAGCTACTCTGGAGGCTGTGGTGGGAGTATTGCTTGAGCCCAGGAGGTCAAAGCTACAGTGAGCTGTGATCACATCACTGCACTCCAGCCTGGGTGATAGAGCAAGACCCTGTCTCAATTTTTTTTTTTAAAGAGCAATTGGAGACTAAAAGAAACAGACGACTTTCACAATAAAATTAGGTGACAAGGCTTGTCCTACTTCCCACAAACCACCAACAGCCACAAGTCCCACATGTTTACCAGTGTTGCTCGGTGGAAGTGGCATCGAGGGCCTGGAGATAGGAGAGCCCTAGAGAGCCAGCAGCGGCTTACATGTGGGCTAGCTTAAGACAAGTAGCCCACACTACAGAAGGCACAGCTTGGGTAGGGAGTCGGCAGTGCTGGAGGGTCCCCCCAAGCCTCCCTTCTGGGACCAGGTCCCATTGAGGAGACCCCACTGGCAGTGGAGGCAAAATTGGGCAAGTTATGGACAATAATGACAAAAATGAAAAGAAGGGCAGGAAAAAAAGTCAAAGCAGGAAATGGAGACAGGGAATTTTGGAAAACAAGCTGCCACAGTTACGCATGCTACAGGAAAACAGTGAAAGATATTATCCTAAAGTATGCTTCTTTGCCAAGACCAGCTCAGTCGGAGAGACCCTAATTCCAGCGGTGCTAGAGGAATTAAAGACACACACACAGAAATATAGAGGTGTGAAGTGGGTAATCAGGGGTCTCACAGCCTTCAGAGCTGAGAGCCCCGAACAGAGATTTACCCACATATTTATTAATAGCAAACCAGTCACTAGCATTGTTTCTATAGATATTAAATTAACTAAAAGTATTCCTTATGGGAAATGAAGGGATGGGCCAAATTAAATGAATAGGTTGGGCTAGTTAACTGCAGCAGGAACACACCCTTAAAGACACAGATCGCTCATGCTTTTGTTTGTGGTTTAAGAATGCCTTTAGGCAGTTTTCTGGCCTGGGTGGGCCAGGTGTTCCTTGCCCTCATTCCCGTAAACCCACAACCTTCCAGCTTGGGGGTTGGGGCCATTATGGACATATGACAGTGCTGCAGAGATTTTGCCTATGGCCAATCTTGAGGCCAGTTTATGGCCAGATTTTGGGGGACTTGCTCCCAACACTTTATAAAAGCTTGGAAAGACTTAATTTCTCACAAACACAAGCAATGCAAAAGTATTGAGATCAAATCCTCTGCAAGATTATTGCAAGAGAAAAGAGAATAATAATACCTCTATAGACAATGAAAGCATGCCAGAAAGAGAAGCACTCAGGTGAAAACTGTAATCTACTATTTCAAAACAGATTTTAAAAAAATGGCTGGGCTGGGTGCAGTAGCTCACACCTATAATCCCAGCACTTTGGGAAGCCGAGGCGGGCAGATCTCATGAGGTCAGGAGTTTGAGACCAGCCTGGCTGACATAGCAAAACCCCGTCTCTACTAAAAATACAAAAATTAGCCGAGCATGGTGGCACATGCCTGTAATCACAGCTACTTGGGAGGCTGAGGGAGGAGAATCGCTTGAACCGAGGAGGTGGAGGTTGCAGTGAGCCGAGATCGTGCCATTGCACTCCAGCCTGGGCAACAAGAGGGAAACTCCATCTCAGAAAAGAAAAAAAGAAAATGGTTGGATGTGGTGACTCACGCTTGTAATCCCAGCACTTTGGGAGTCTGAGGCAGGAGCATCACTTGAGCCCAGGAATTTGAGGCCAGCCTGGGCAACATGATGAGACCTTGTTTCTACAAAAAAGAAAATTAGCCAGGCATGCTAGCACAAACCTGTGGTCCCAGCTAATCGAGAGGCCGAGGCGGGAGAATCACCTGAGCCTGAGAGTTTGAGGCTGCAGTGAGCCATGACTGCATCACTATACTCCAGGCTTGGCAACAGAGTGAGACCCTGTCTCAGAAAAAAAAAAAAAAAAAAAAGGATACAAGACATGAAAAACAGCATAAGTCAGAATTAGAAAAACATAGAAATGAGGTGATAGTACTTGAGAAAATATTAAAATTAAAGAAAAATCATCTCATAAATGAAAATTAAGCTAGCAGACAGGAAGGCAGTTTTAAAAATGAAAGATGAATTAAGAAAAGGATAAGAAAGACCCAAGAAAATTTATAAGTAAAGTTTGATAAAATTGACTTAAAAATAAAGTAGGCAGAGGAGTTTAAAATAAAAACTAATAGAATTCCTAAGAAGAAAGGAAGATTCGGATACTAGAACAAATAATAAACTATAATTAAAACTTTTCTTAAATTAAGAAAAGTTTTGAAGCCAGGTGTGATGATGACTCACACCTGTAATCCCAGCATTTGGGGAAGCTGAGGCAGGAGGATTGCTTGAGCTCAGGAGTTTGAGACCAGCTTCGGCAACATAGTGAGACCCGTCTCTACAAAAATAAATGAATAAATAAGCCACTAAAAACAAACAAACAAGAAACCCAAGTCTTATAACTTTAACAAGGGTGGTAACCTGGAGTCAGTAAACTTTGGAGAAAAAAAGAAAAAATTTTGAAACGTTATGTTAATATTAAAATAGAACATTATCTACTTGGGAATCAATTCAGAAAGATTAACACTAAGACCAATGACTTATAGCGGAAAGACAACAAATTTTTTTTTCTTTTTTTGAGACGCAGTTTCACTCTTGTTGCCCAGGCTGGATTGCAATGGTGTGATCTCGGCTCACTGCAACCTCCGCTCCTGGGTTCAAGCGATTCTCTTGTCTCAGCCTCCCGAGTAGCTGGGATTACAGACATGCACCACCACACCCAGCTGATTTTGTATTTTTAGTAGAGACAGGGTTTCTCCATATTGGTCAGGGTGGTCTCGAACTCCCAGCCTCAGGTGATCCTCCCACCTCGGCCCCCCAAAGTGCTGGGAGGACAATGAATTATTAATATCAGACATTTTTGACAACAAGCCTCAATGTTCTAATAAAATGGAGTTCCATATGTAAGATACTTATTCAAACAAAAAGGGAGCTAAGTACTTAAATCCAGGAAGACTGCCCTTTGAATAAAATGAACAGAGATATACTTGTAGGAAATCAGGGAAGGTTGCTTCCATGAACCCTTCCTGAAACATCCATAAGAGACATTTATTCAACGACCAGAATTAAATAGACAATCACTTGTTGCACTAACACTAAATGAGAGTTAAAGGGAAGAGAACATAACTGGCATGTGCTCCAGCGATGAAACTGTAGTTACAAATATCAAACACTGTGAGGAAACGAAGGCCATACCAAAACATTTGAGCTGTTTTCAGTCATCATATTGTTAGTGTTCACATTAATGATGTGTATGAGATTGTTGTGTGTGAATGTGTGACAAAACAAATTAATAATTATGGGTTATCACCTCCTTGAGAAACACATTATGCTCAATGATGAAAATTGAGATTTCCCTCTAAGATCAAGAACATGGCAAGGATGCCCACTCTCACCACTTCTGTTTAATGTGGAAGTCTTTGCCACAGAAACTAGGCAAGAAAAAGAAATAAAATACATCCAAATAGGAATGGAAGAAATGAAATGGTCTCTGTTTTCTGATGACATTTCATTTCTTATATATAGAAAACCCTAAAGACTCCACCCAAAAAACCCCAAGGAAACACTAAAACTGTTAGAACTGATGAAAGTATTCTCAATACAGAATACAAACTACAGATTTTTTTTTTTTAAGTAAAAACTCTGTAGCTCTGGACTTAAATTGGAATTTACATCCCACCTTCAGTAGCAATGATCTTCTGAGCACTCAGATCGTGCTCTTGAAATCCTGTGTTTGACTACAAAAAAACAAGGCTCCTTGGGGGAATGACTGACTCTAGGTCTTAGACAGGAAATAGACCAGATGAGCCTGAACATCTTGTCAAACCATATAAAAGAAAACTAGCAGGTACCATTAGTACTATCATGCCTAGCACTGTTAAAAGGACTCAGGAACCAAGCTGGCAAAGCTCCTGTTGTACGAATACGGGGCAATTTGAGCTTTCATAGGAATCATAATTGCAATGAATTGAAACCCATCAAATATATTTAAATCCATGACCTAAAAATAATATTTAAAAGCTAATTGGCCCGCTTTAGATGGTGAAAAAGAACAATCACATCATCTCAGGAGCTTCTAAAGAAAAGAATAAGACATTGTCTTTTCTATACAAATTTGTCACTAGGCAACCAAATAGTAGATGACAAGATGTCTCTTTACAGAAGTATTTGAGTGACATCTAGCTTCCGGTTTGGCATGTAAACAGGCTGGAAGTTATCACTCCCATCCTTACAACAAGAAAAAAGGTGAACAAACTAAAAATCAACAACTCTTTTTAGATTCATAAGAGAAGTGAGGTCACAGAACAAAGTACCTCCCTGAACACTGGAGAGACAGACAGCTGAACAGAGACAATCACAACTTGCTGGGGAGGAGAGGCCCCAGCAGAGTCAGCACCAGTGGAAATACTTAAAGGGTAATTGATGAACTGCTAGAGACTAAGCAAGGGCTAACCTGAGAGCTTAAAACTCCTCAGGGCCCACTTTTAGGGGTCCTCACACTTTTATGAGTTTTAGTTCTGGAAGCTACACCAGGCTCTCAGGTGAAGAGCAGAAAAGAATCCCCCAGTGTTTGTGGCATAGCAAGGAGAAAAGTAGCCAATTTTAAATATGCCCAGCACTGTCTGTTCTCATTAACCAAAGCCTGCCCTCAAGGGAAACTATGCATCCAGAGCCTAACCAACTTGGGTTCTATCAGTCTGACGTGTGGGAAGGGAAATACTGGAATCCAGGCTGCCCTAGCCTTGAATGTTGGGAAATACCCAACTTCAGCCCATTATTTTCCTATCACACTTAAGGGGGGAAAGTGAAGGTGAGAAAAACACTTGGGTGGTGACCTTCTCACTAAAGACTGAGACCTAACCACAGAACTAAAGAATGCTTCCTCATCCCCACACCTTATCATTACATCTGTGGGGTTCCTATGTAGTATCAGAGGATTACAGCTGAAATAACTACTTGTTTATTTAAGAAGAAGTCTCCAGGGAGACCCAAAGACAACAGAGGAGACAAAAACAAGATCATTAGGGGAAAGTTCGGACTCAAACACCACAGTTTCAGGAGGTGGTAAACACAGCCTAATTGCTAGTCAGATAAACCTCACACCAATGATCAGTTTACCTCAGATCCTCTTACTTAATATATCATGTCTAGCTTTCAACAAAAAGTTACAAGGCATGCTAAAAGGCAAAATAAGCAAAACAAAAACCCCACACAGCCTGAAGAGACCAAGCATCAAAACAAAACTTAGATATGGCAGATATTTTGGAATTATTGGACTGAGAATTTGAAGTATTAGGATTAATACACTAAGGGCTGTAATGGGAAAAGTGGGCCACATAGAAGAAGAGAGGGGCACTGAAAGCAGAGCCATGAAACTCAAAGAATAAAAAGAAATGCTAAAGACAGGAAAGCAACCTGAGTGTCCATCAACAGATGGTTGGATAGAGAAAATGTACATATATATCATGGAATACTACTCACTCATAAAAAGAATGAAATCATGTCTTTTGCAGCTATGTGGATAGAACTGGAGGCCATTATCCTACATGAAACAACTCAGAAACAGTCAATTAGCATATGTTCTCACTTATGTGGGAGCTAAATAATGTGTACACATGGATATAGAGAGCAGATAATAGATACTGGAGACTCAGAGAGGTGGGAGAGTGGGACGGGGATGAGGAAGGAGAAATTACCTAATGGGCATAATGTTCACTATTTGGGTGATGGTTACACTAAAAGCCTGGACTTCAGTACTATGCAATATATCCATGTAACAAAACTGCACTTGCACCCCTAAATCTATGAAAATAAAAATAAAATGTGAAGATGAAAACCAATCAAACAAAAAGAAATGCTAGAAATCAAAACCACTGTAACAGAAATGAAGAATGCTACTGATGTCTCATCACTAGATGAGATACTACCTATGAAATGTGAAATGGTAGTATTTTTTTGAAAGTGGACATAGATTAGTTGTAATTATTGTGAACTCTAGGGCAACTATTTAAAATTGTAAAAGGAAGTCCAGTTGACCCTTGAACAACGTTGGGGTTACTGATACCCCCCATGCAGTAAAAAATCCATATATAGCTTTTGACTCCCCAGAAACTTTTACCGTGGGGGGAATGTTCTTTCTTAAATGTCTCAATTTCTTCTACAAAAATTCGGGGTCTATTTAATAAAACTTCTCTGTCTTTCTCTCTCTCTCTCTTTTTTTTTTTTGAGACTGTGTCTCACTGTGTGGTCCAGCCTGGAGTGAAGTGGCACGATCACATCTCACTGCAGCCTCAACCTCAAGGGTTCAAGCAATCCTCCCACCTCAGCCTCCAGAGTAACTGGGATTACAAGTGTGTACCACCATGCCTGGCTCATTTCTTTAGACAAGGGTCTTGCTATGTTGCCCAGGCTGGCCTTGAACTCCTGAGCTCAAGTGATCCTCCTGCCTTGACCTCCCAAAGTGCTGGGATTACAGGCATAAGTCACAGTGCCCAGCCTAAAACCTCTCTCTCTACTGGGGTTAGTTTTAGCAAATTTATTTTCCTAAAAAGTGCTGCTTGTTTTCATTTAAATTTTCATTTAAATTTATTTATATAGAGTTGTACACTCTCTCGTGTGGTTTCTTACCTTTTCTCTGTTGGTGGATCATTTTCACTTGTCATTTCTCATTTTGTATATTTTTGTTCTCATCTCCTATCTTGAGTAGGTTAGTGATCTCCGCCAACCCCTGTACACTGTTTGATATTTTCCAAGGAGCAGACTTTCGAAATACGAGTTTTTGGTGCTTTTCTGACTTGGGGCTCCTTCATGCTTCATCGTGTTTGTTCCTTCCTGGTGTCTACTTTCAGCTCAGGTTACCGCCCCAACACTTTTTTTTTTTTTTTTTGCAATTGGATGTTTAAATGTCTGCAGCTGTTTTATATGTACAGGTGTAGGCATGTAAGCAGTGACCTTTCCTCGGGCCTGGGCTTTGACCACATCCCACAGATTCAGAGGAGTGTGTCTGTGTCATCGCCCCTCTGTTTCTGGAAAGAGCTGATTCGGTCTGTGCTTCTCCTTTCCTGAGAGCCTCAGGAGGGGTGATAGTCTCTCCTTTCTGTGCGTGGAAGAGGACAACGACTCTGGCAGGGGCAGAAGGAGCCACACAGGTGATCTCAGAGGCTTGCTTTGTAAATATTTAATGATCTTATCAAATCTCAGGTGCACTCTGCCCAAGCTGGGTTCTCCCTGGCCAGCCGCTCTCCCCCTTCCCTTTCTTCTTTGTACACTTGCTCATCACCTCCTGGACTCAGCATCCACCTCTGGGATAGGTGGCCCTTGCCTGCTTCAGAGAGACCAGAACAGGAGATGCTTAGGGCTCTGGAGGCAGCTGGGCTGGGGCAGGGTGTGCAGCCGTGAGAATGCTAGAGTGGGTATCCTGACCTCACAGCACTGACCAGCCAGCCATCATGGCCACAGGGACACTGAGAGTGGCCCCCAGAGCTGGAGAGAGAGCAGGGGCTGGCTGAACAGGAGTGGGTGTGATTTCTATGTTATAACATATCCATTCTGAGAAATAGGAAACACTGGCATACACTCCAGGGTACAGAGGGTTGGTGCAACCTCGGCCCCAGCTCACAATTCCAATCTGCAACCAGCTGCGGTTGAATTCACACACAAGTGGGCCCCCGGAGTCGCCCTAGAAAGGAAGAGGGAGTTATTGTGAACTGGGAGTCGCAGGTCTGCTGCCTCCTGCACCTGTCTCTCGGTGCAAGGGGGTGGCTGTGCAGGCCCTGCTGGAAGGGGCCAGTGTCCCCCTCTCACCCAGCCCCCCTACTGGCTGCAACACAGCCCAGAGCTGCAGGGAGGCCTGCTGCAGGCATGTGGCATTCATACATTGTCATGCATCATCCTGTTCAGCTCAGGGCACGGCTGCAGGGCTCCTGCTAGTCAGTGGGAGGCCAGAGCGGGGTCCCCTGGGGTCCACAGGCACAGGGCACCCGTGACCTCTGTCTCACGGACCAGGAGGGGCACACCTCACACACGGTCTTAACGTTCAGGATGTCCCCAGCACACAGCATGTCGGGCATGATGTAGGACACGTGTCCGTAGAGCAGGCGGCACCAGGGCTCCGGGATCAGCGGGAGCTGCACCTCCTGCAGCTCGTCTGAGGTCTCACCTGTGGGAGGAGAGCTCCCGTGAGGGGGCAGCGCCTGCCTTGGGTGGGGTGGGGGGATCCCTGCCCCACAATGGACACCAAGGGGACAGCCCATGGAGAGGAGCCCCACCACACATAGGGAGGAGCCCTAACAACACATAGGGATGAGTCCCACCATACATAGGGAGGAGTCCTGACCACACATAGGGAGGAGCTCCACTATAGATAGGGAGGAGCCCCATCACACATAGGGAAGAGCCCCACTACACATAGGGAGGAGTTCTGACCACACATAGGGAGGAGTCCCACCACACATAGGGAGGAGCCCTAACCACACATAGGGAGGAGTCCCACCACCTATAGGGAGGAGCCCCACCACACATAGGGAGGAGTCCTGACCACACATAGGGAGGAGCCCCACCACACGTAGGGAGGAGCCCCACCACACATAGGGAGAAGCCCTGACCACACATAGAGAGGAGCCCCACTGCACATGGTGAGGAGTCCCACCACACACAGGGAAGAGCCCTGAACACTCAGAGGGAGGAGCCCCACCAAATGAGGAGGAGCCCTAACCACACATAGGGAGGAGCTCCACCACAAACCGGAAGGAGCACTGACCACACATAGGGAGGAATCCCACCACACAGGTAGGAGTCCTGACCACACATAGGGAGGAGTCTCACCACACGGAGAGAGGAACCCTGACCACTCAGGGGAAGGAGCCCCACCACATGTAGGGAGAAGCTTTGCTCACTCACAGGGAGAAAACCTCACCATTTGTGGAGGGTAGGGGAGGAAGCCTTGACCACAGACAGGGAGTAACTCCAATGACCCATGAATGAAGTCCCAACCACAGATGGGGAGGAGCCCAGGTCTCACTGGGGAGGATCCCCACCACAGACTGAAGGAACACTAACCCTAAGCCTAACCCCTAGCCCTAACCCCAACCCTATGTTTGGTTTCCTGAATATTTATATCAAAAAGAAACAATTATAAAAGTTAAAACAAATAAAAGATGTCAAAAGTAAGAGAGTGTTCCATGAAGAGTCAAATCAGGACAGAACAGTCTAGGGAGTTGAAAGTCACATAGAGGCTTTGTTTGTTTGTTTGTTTTGTTGTTTTGAGACCGGGTCTCACTCTGTCGCCCAGGCTGGAGTGCAGTAGTGCAATCTTGGCTCACTGCAACCTCCACCTCCCAAGTAGCAGAGACTACAGGTGGGCGCCACCATGCCTGGCTAATTTTTATATTTTTAGTAGAGATGGGGTTTTACCATGTTGGCCAGGCTGGTCTTGAACTCCTGACCTCAGGTGATCCACCTGCCTTGGCCTCTTAAAGTGCTGGGATTACAGGCATGAGCCACTGTGCTTGGTCGGTGTTTTGTTTGTTTTTTATTTTTTTTTTTTAGACAGAGTTTCATTCTTATTGCCCAGGCTGGAGTGCAATGCAGTGGTGCTATCTTGGCTCACTGCAACCTCTGCCTCCCAGGTTCAAGTGATTCTCCTGCCTCAGCCTCCCAAGTAGCTGGGATTACAGGCGTGTGCCACCATACCTGGCTAATTTTGTATTTTTGGTAGAGACGGGGTTTCTCCATGTTGGTCAGGGTGGTCTCAAACTCCCGACCTCAGGTGATCTGCCCATCTCAGCCTCCCAAAGTGTTGGGATTACAGGCGTGAGCCACAGCGCCCGGCTGGTTTTTATTTTTTGTTTTTGTGTATGTATGTGTTCAAAGATTTGTTGGGTGTGGGAGAATGGGAGAAGAGGGAAAATGAAAGGGGGAATATGTGTTGTTGTGGAATTGCATATCATGTAATATCATCTAAGCGACCCAAATAAATATGAGGGCTACTTTTCAGTTACGTTTGGTTTCCTGGCCTTGATTGGGGCACTGTAAACCAAGTCTTGTGGCCTGTGGTTCACGTATGCATCCTGGAACCCTGTGCTACATTATGTATGGATGGCTTTTTTACTAATTCAGCCAAGACAAGGCTACACATGTCTCATAGAAAGGGCATGGCTATTCCTAGTGTCCGTCTCAGGGTGTTAGGAAAATATAAAGGCTGGTCCTCATTAGAGAGGGTGAAGTCTACTGCTCCTGTGATCAAGGTTGGAGCTTTCCAATCTGTGGGCTGTTGTTCCTGAAGGCAACAGATTCTCTGCAAAGGCCTGGGAATCCATGGATATACTTATCATGACCTGTCTGTCAAAGATGCATGGTAAGAAGTTCCCTCAGAGGCCGGGCGCGGTGGCTCACGCCTGAAATCTCAGCACTTTGGGAGGCCAAGGAGTTGGATCACCTGAGGCTGGGAGTTTGAGACCACCCTGACCAACATGGAGAAACCCTGTCTCTACTAAAAATACAAAATTATCCAGGTATGGTGGCACATGCCTGTAATCCCAGCTACTTGGGAGGCTGAGGCAGGAAAATCACTAGAACCCGGGAGGCGGAGGTTGTGGTGAGCTGGAGATCGTGCCATTGCACTCCAGCCTGGGCAACAAGAGCGAAACTCTATCTCAAAAAAAAAAAAAAAAAAAAAGAAGTTCCCTCAGAGGAGGAGAGGTGGAAAGCCAGATGGGGCAGGGTCACAGAAGCAGATACGTTGTCAGTGCTCTAGTTTCCCTGTTGGATAGGTGTCCATATTATTATAAGCAAGCAAACACTAAAAGAGCACTGTGCAGGAACCAACGAAGAGTAAATTTTTTTTGATCTGAGAATTAGAATGCATTCTGTGCCCCAAACAAAGAGAGACGGACAGACACCAGACATATAAAATGGCATTCAGTGTCTCAGAAGGGAGAGGGCAGAGCTGAATTTGAGAAAGCTTTCCTGGAATGAGGGTACCTTGAAGCATGGATATGACCTGGGCCTACAGATCATAGGTCAACATGCAGGCACCATTCACCTGCCCTGCTGCTATAGTTGGGATGTTTGTCCCCTCCAAATCCCATGTTAAAATTCAACTCCAAATGTTGGAGGTGGGCCTAAAGGGAGGAATTTGGGTCCTGGGGAGTGCATCCCTCATGAATAGATTGGTGCTGTGGAGGTGAGGGGAGTGAATTCTCATTCTATTAGTTTCCAACAGACAGAGCTGGTTGTTAAAAGGAGCCTGGGAACTCTCCTCCCCTCTGGCCATGTGGTCCCTTCCCCTTCCGCATGAGTGGAAGCAGCCTGAGGCCCTGAAGCAGACGCCAGCACCATGCTTCCTGTACAGCCTACAGAACCCTGTGACAAAAAAACTTCTTTTCTAGAAACTACCCAGCCTCAGGTATTCCTTTACAGCAACACAAATGGACTAAGACACCTGCCTGCTCACATGCCCTGGAGGAGATGAGGAGGATGCAGACATTTGTGAGACAGAGCTGGAGAACGAGGGCTGTTACCGGGAGGTGGGTGGTCCTGGTTTTGGGTGAACTGAATTTGGGCCTTGGGTTAACCCTTTCCTGGTTGTGGTTAAAAATGAAAAACTAGTGAAAAATGTGGTCAAGGATTACTGGATTCAAAGCAGCATTCATGCCAATATAATGTATAGAAGAAAAATACAGAACAAAAGTGTAAGGGGTTAAAGAAGAAAATGGAGTTACGCTATTTAAAGTGTTTGTATGCTGAGTAGTAAAATAGGAGTGCAGGGGAAATGAACTGCACTAGTGGGTCCCCTTCTCCGCCTTTCCCACATGGGTGCCCTCTGCCACATGTCTTGCGGTTCCTCTCATCGAGGTGTGGTGTCGCATTTCACCAATCCTTGGATCTGAATTTTGCCACGGACATGGTTTGGTCAACGGGATTTAAGCAGGGGCTTGGAAAAGTGCTTGTTTCTCCCTCTCTTGAATCTTCACCATTGCCGAGGGGCACAGCCAGGCCAGCCTGCCGG
Source organism: Theropithecus gelada (assembly GCF_003255815.1). NCBI lineage: Eukaryota > Metazoa > Chordata > Mammalia > Primates > Cercopithecidae > Theropithecus > Theropithecus gelada. Next base: position 137,622,435 of record NC_037668.1, read on the forward strand.
ATGGAGACAGTTGCATGGGGCAGAGTCCAGCCCCTCAGCTCAGGCTGTCCCAGGCCAGCCAGCAGCCCAATGGAAGAAGCTCAGCCCAACCAGAAGAACCCACAGGTTACATCACCAACCCACAGCTGCCTGAGCTCAGTAAAAGGCCCATTGCTGGGTGAACCAGGGCTGCTCACTCTTTATAATGCAGCATTCTTGTGGCAATAGATAAATGATACAGAAATGGCATCTAGGAATTAGAGGCTTCTCTAAAATATCAAAAACGTGGCCTTGGTTTTGGAAGCTGGTGGCTAGCAGCACTCACAGTAGGATCTGGAAAAAGGAAGGGAAAACTGATATAGGAGGTTGGGAAGATGGTGGCTTGGGGGATGAAGTGGCACAAACTGTTGCTGACGGAGACATGGAAAGTACAAAATATGTTTAATGAACTTGAGAGACTTCACAAGATGACTTCCAGGCTGAATGACGAAAGCCAAATGGCGATTCTGGCTGAGGAAAAGGCACTACAGAAAAGAGAGGAACTCGAAAGAGAAGACGCCAATTTTCAAACAACCGTAGAGGACACGCAGTGAAGAAGGGGTGAGCAAACTCCATAAGGGACCAAAATGTAGACACTGTAGGCTCTACAGGCCGTCTCAGCTCTGCAGCCACTGCTCCACTCTGCTGTTGTGGAATGGAAACAGCCAGAGACAATATGTAAATAAACAGGCATGTATGTGCTTGAAGAAAAATGTAGGGACACTGAATTTTGAGTTTTAAATAATTTTCATGTTTTATGAAATATTCCTCTTTTGGGTTTTTTTTTCCCCCCCAACCATTTAAATGTGTAGGCTGGGTGCACTGGCTCATCTGTAACCCCAGCACTTTGGGAGACTGAAGCAGGAGGATCACTTGAGCCCAGGAGTTTGAGACCAGCCTGGGCAACATAGCGAGACCCCCGTCTCTACAAAAACAACAAAAATTAGCTGGGTATCGTGGCACATGCCTATAGTCCCAGCTGCTCAGGAGGCTGAAGTGGGAGGATTGCCTGAGCCTGGGAGTTTGAGGCTGCAGTGAGCTATGATCAATGCACTGCACTCTAGCCTGAGACCGTGTCTCAAAATATAAAATAATATTTTTAAAACAAAAGTGTAAAAACCATCCTAAGCTCACAGACAACACAGAACCAAGCAATGGAGTGGATCTGACTCCTCGTCTGTAGTTTACTGACCCCTGTAAGACAGGGGCTGCGGTTTTCTGGGTTGGAAAATTAAACTGAGTCTGTTCTCAAGTCTTTCTAGCTAGCAAAATATTCTGAAAATAAAATAAAGCCTAGAGGCAAAGAGAAAATCAAGCAAGACATGGCTTGGAATAAAGATCTGCTCAGGGTGTGGCTGTTGGCACCTGTGCTAAGGCATTCTGTGCTAAGTCCTGGGAAGAATTAAGAAAGTTCCCGGTAGACATCCTCTGCTGGATGACAGTGACTCTAAGTACCCTCGGGGTGCTGTCCCTCAACAGTCTAACACACCCAAAAAGGCAGCGATGACATTTAGGAAGTGTTACCTCAGAAAGAGTGGTGGCACATCGAGGATGTCAGGAGAAGACATAAGAATCTAAGATCTGTACTTGTAAAACTGTCACCAGTCTGAACTGGTGAACAGGATGTTCACAATGTCAAAAGGCCACTAAGCCAAGAAAATCTGAGAAAGTTGCTCAAATGCAATATATATAAAAGACCTTTTAAAAACTTATTTTTCAGTTACATACCTTTTTTTTCTTTTTTCCCTGAGACAGGGTCCTGCTCAGGTTACATACCTTTTTTTCTTTGAGACAGGGTCTTGCTCTGTTACAGGCTGGAATGCAGTGGTATGATTATGGCTCACTGCAGCCTGGACTCAAGCCATCCTGAGCTCAAACCATCCTCCTGCCTCAGCCTCCCAAGTAGCTGGGACTACAGGTATGCACCTCAATGCCTGCCTAATTATTTTATTTTATTTCCTTTTTTGTAGGGATGGGGTCTCACTATGTTGTCCAGACTGGTCTCAAACTCCTGGCCTCAAGCAATCCTCCTACCTCAGCCTCACAAAGTGCTGGGATTACAGGCTTGGACCACTGCACCTGGCTCAGCTGCATACATTTAAACAGGGATATGTTTTATTAAAGCATTCAGGCAACACTGACTTCCTTAGGGCTGGCAGGAAAAGAAGCATAAAAATGCAAAACGTTGTTGGCTGAACCTGAATGTATCCGCGTTACCTCGCATGGACCAGTTTGTGCTGCCAGAACACTTATTCCTTGGCATTAAAATGGAGCAGTAGAGCTGGGCGTGGTGGCTCATGCCTGTAATCTTTGGGAGGCCAAGGACTTTGGGAGGCCAAGGCAGGTGGATCACTTGAGCCCAGGAGTTCGAGACGTGGGCCTGGGCAACATAGTAAGGCCCTAGCTCAATTTTTTAAAATAAAATAGAATAAAGATTATATTAGAAAAAAGAAATACAGTCATTGCATGTATTTACAATTATCATAGACACACAAATTGGTGAAATACTACAAAGAAATAATTCACATTATAATGGCCAAAACATCCATCTAACTTGCTTAAAGCAAACAAAACTTAAACCTGAGTATGTAAGTCCTGTAGCTTAAGACATCCTGACATTATGACAAATAGACAGAATGAACATTTTTCAAAGCCTGCTTAAGGAGTAGCCAAGGAGACGAATGCAAAAGCAAGGATGTCTCAGGGAACAGGACCAAGAGCCATGGAAAACAATGGATCATTCGAAACCTTAGCAGGCATTTTGTAGAAATGAGGGGGCTGACTCCAAACACAAGTGGAAATGCAAAGGCTCCAGAGTGCCCGTGCTGGCTCTGACTACTAGACTGCAATGCTCATCTGCAGCGGTGGTGCTCAGGAGAGGGCCGTGGACAGCACTGAAAGCCCACTGAGGGTCACGCACGGAGTCACAGCAGACATGACACTGCCACCAGCTGGCTCAAACTTGGCCTTTTCCTCACACCATATGCAAAAATTAATTTCAGATGGATCTTATGCCTAAATATAAAAATTAAATTCAAAACGCTTCTAGAATAAATGTTGAAAATTGTCTTTGTAAACTTACAATAGGCAAATCTTTATAAACAGAATATAAAAGACCCCCCCATGTGTGAAACCAAAATATTAATATAAAAATAAATTGGACTTCATCAAAATTAAAAACTTTTTCCCACCAGAAGACACTGCTAAGAAAATTAAAAGCTGGCCAGGTGCAATGGCTCATGACTGTCATCCCAACACTTTGGGAGGCTGAGGTGGGAGGAACGTTTGAAGCCAGAAGTTTGAAACCAGCCTGGGGAACAGAGCAAGACCCCATCTCTAAAAAAGAAAAATAAAACAAAAAAAGAAAATGACAAACCAAGTCACAGTCTGGTAGAAAATATTTGCAATACACATCGAAATACATGTATCCAGAGTATATAAAGAACTCCTCAAGAAGCGGTCATGAGACATGAATAGCATAACTGAAATGAAAAAGATGGCACTACCAAGTATCGGCAAAGAGGTGCAGCAACTAGCACTCTCCTACATTGCTCACAGGATTGAAAAATGGCATGACCACTTTAGAAACATGTTTGGCAGTTTCTAATAAAGTTGAATTTATCCCTACACCACAGCCAACAGATTCTACCAAGCATAGACCCAAGATAAATAAGTACGTATATTCCCCAAAAGACTTGCACAGTAATATCTGTTGCAGACTTATTCACATGACCTAAACACTGATGGCAGCCCAGACGTCTATTAGTAGGACTATGGAGAGAAGAAACTTTGCTGCATGCAAACACTGAAAGAAGACACAACAGAAAAAGAAAGATGAGCTGCTGATGTGGAAACAACATGAATGAATCTCAAAAACAGTAGTCATCGAAAAAAGCTGGGCACAGAGGGAATCCATGCTGTGTGATTTCATTAACGAAGTTTAAGAACAGGAAAAACTATTAAATGATGACAAAATTCAGAATATGGTTACCTTGGCAAGGGGGATTTGTCACCTGGGGAGACTGGAAGTTTTCTCTAGTGAGGAAATGTCCTTTATCTTAGAGGGTGGTAATGGTGATGCAACAGGACTATTCGTGTGTAAAAAGTATCCAGGCATGGTGGCGCACACCTGTAGTCCCAGCTCCTCTGAAGGCTGAGGCAGGAGGATCATTTGAGCCCAAGAGTTAGAGGCGGCAGTGAGCTATGACTGTGCCACTGCACTCCAGCCTGGATGACAGAGCAAGACCCTGCCACTAAAAGAATAAAATAAGATTAAATAAATATATAAATAAAATGTTTGTCTACACTGAAATATTTATAGATGAAATATAGTGTCTGGAATTTGCTTTAAAAAGTCATTGTAACCTCCAATGTTACAGGAAATAAAATTTTAAAAAATGAAAAAAGAATATGTTAAAATAATTGAGCTATAAACTTAATATTTGCGGATTTTACAGTTTGTAAACGATGTCTCAAATAAAAATGTAGAGTATAAAATAAAGGCATTCTCACATGAAAGATGAGAGTTTCCAATGAAAATTCTGTTATTGAAGCTTTTATTAAAAACTTTTTTGGCTTGATCTGGTGGCTCACACCTGTAACCCCAGCACTTTGAAAAGCGGGAGGATCCCTTGAGGCCAGCCTGGGCAGTAAAACGAGACCCTCATCTCTAATAAAGAAAATTACCTGGTGTGGTGGTGCGTGCCTGTGGTCCCAGCTACTCAGGAGTCTGAGGAAGAAGGATCGCTGGAGCCCAGGAGGTTGAGGCTGCAATAAGCTGTGTTCATATTACTGCACTCCAGTCTAGGCAACAGAGCAAGACCTTGTCTCGAAAAAAAAAAAAAAAAAAAAAAAAGGTAAAAAACAAACCCCTCTTTTATAACCAGAGTCTTGCTATGTTTCCCAGGCTTGTCTCAAACTCCTGGCCTTAAGCTGTCCTCCTGCCACGGACTCCCAAAGTGCTGGGATTGGGATTGCAGGCATGAGCCACCACACCTGGACAGCACTTTTTAAAAATCAAGGCAAAATTTGCATTACATAAAATTAAGCATTTTAAAGCAGACAATTCAGTGGCATTTAGTACATTCACAATGCCATATAACCATTACCACCATCTAATTCCAAAACATTTTCATCAAGCCAAAAGTCATCCCTAGACCCTGTCCTTGGTAGCCACCAATCTGTATTCCATCTGTATGATTTGCCTGTTCCGGATATTTCTTATACATTGAATCGCACAATATAGGACTTTTAGCGTCTGGCTTTTTCACTTAGCATTGTGTTTGTGAGGCTTGACAGTGTTGTAGCATGTATTCCCATTTTATGCTTGAAACAATTTTCCATCCTATGTCTATACCCCAGTTTCATTTTTCCACTGTGGGACATGTGAGCTGTTTCCACCTTTTGGCTACTGTGAATAGTGCTACTATGAACACACATGTACATGTACTTGTTTGAACACTAGCTTTCAGTCCTTTGAGTACATACCTAGGAGTGGAGTTGTTATGCATGGTAATTGGGCCATAGGGCAATTCTATGTTTAACATTTTCTTTTTTTTTAGAGTTGGGGTCTTGCTATGCTGCCCAGGCTGATCTCAAACTCCTGGGTTCAAGCAATCCTCCTGCCTTGGCCTCCCAAAGTGCTGGGATTAAAGATGAGCAGTACACTTGGCCTGTTTAACTTTTTAAGGAACTTCTAAATTGTTTCTGCAGGGAGTATGTCATTTTTAATTCCCACCAGCAATGAACAAGGGCTCTGCTTTCTCCACACCCTTGCCAGAACCTATTTTCCATTTGTTTGATTACAGCCATTTTAGCAAGTGATGAATGGATGCTGGGGTTCTGACTTGTGTTTCCTAATGACTAATGATGTGGAGCATCCTTGCATGTGCTTGTGGACCATTTACATATTATCTTTGGAGAAATGTCAGTTCAAGTCTTCTGCCCATTTTTAAATTGGGTTGCTTGTCTTTTTGTTGAGTTATAGGAGTTCTTTATATATTCTGGATACTAGGCTTTTATCAATTCATAATTTGAAAATATTTTCTTCCATTCTTATCACTTTCTTGGTATTGTCTTTGACATACAAAAGTTTTTAATTTCAATGAAGCCCAATTTATCAATTTTTTTTTTTTAGACAATTTAGATCTGCCACCTAGGTTGGAGTGCAGTGGTGCAATCTTGGCTTACTGTAGCCTTGACCTACTGAGCTCAGGTAATCCTCCCACCATAGCCTCTGGATAGCTGGCACTACAGGCACTCGCCACCACACCCAGCTAATTTTTTTTTTTTTTTTTTTTTTTTTTCTGAGATGGAGTTTCGCTCTGTCGCCCACGCTGGAGTGCAGTGGTGCGATCTCGGCTCACTGCAAACTTCGCTTCCCGGGTTCACGCCATTCTCCGTTCTCAGCCTCCTGAGTGGCTGGGACTACAGGCGCCCACCACCACGCCTGGCTACTTTTTTTAATTTTTAGTAGAGACAGGGTTTCACCGTGTTAGCCAGGATGGTCTCGATCTCCTGATCTCGTGATCCGCCCACCTCGGCTTCCCAAAGTGCTGGGATTACAGGCTTGAGCCACTGCGCCCGACCCTTTTTTTTTTTTTTTTTTTTTGAGACAAAGTCTTGCTCTGTTGCCCAGGCTGGAGTGCAGTGGTGCAACTTCGGCTCACTGCAACCTCTGCCTCCCGGGTTCAAACGATTCTCAGCCACCTGAGTACCTGGGATTACAGGTGCACACCACCACGCCTGGCTAATTTTTGTATTTCTTGTAGAGACTGAGTTTCACCATGTTGCCCTGGCTGGTCTCGAACTCCTGGACTCAACTAATCCACCCACCTTGGCCTCCCAAACTGTTGGGATTATACACATAAGCCACTACACCTGGCCAATTTATTTTGATGCTCATGTTTTTGTTGTCTCTAAGAAACTATTGCCAAGTCTAAGGTCGTGATTTCTTGACCTATGTTTCTGTATTTGTTTCCTAGGGCTGCTGTCACGAAGTACCCCAAACTGGGCAGTTTCAAATGACAAAAAGTTTTTGTCTCACAGCTCTGCAGACCAGAAGTCTGATGTTAAGGTGTCAGAAGGGCCAGGCTCCCTATCAGGGGTCTCAGGGAAGATCCCTCTTTTCCTCTTCCTAGCTTCTAGGATTTTGCCAGAAATCCTTGGCATTCCATGGCTGGCAGGTGCATGGCTCCAGTCCCTGCCTCTGTCATCACATGCATGCTCCATGCCTGTGTCCCTTCTCCTTTTCCTATATGTACATCAGTCATATTGGATAAGGCCCCACCCTAACATCCTCATCTTAACTTGATTACATCTGCAAATAGCCTATTTCTAAAATATTCCATTTATGACTACTGGGGGTGTTAACTTCAATATGTCTTTTGGGGGACATAATTCAACCAATGACAGTTTTATTCTAAAATTTTCTACTTTGAGTTGATATACTTAGTCTTCAATAACTTCTGTGGTAAATTTTGTATATGGTATGAAGTAAGGGTCCAACTTCATTCTTTTGTATGTGAATGTCTAGTACAACTTGTTGAACAGATGGTTCCTTCTCCATGGAATGGACTTGGCACCTTCATTGAAAATGAATGGGCCAGTTATTCTGGACTCTCAATTCTATTCCATTGGTCTCTATATCTTTCCTTATGCCATAACCCATGATTTTGACTCTTGCAGCTTCATGGTATATTTTGAAATCAGGAAGTATGAGTCGTCCAACGTTGCTTTTTTTTTTTTTTCCCTAGGATGGAGTCTCGCTCTTGTTGCCCAGGCTAGAGTGCAGTGGCACGATCTTGGCTTACTGCAACCTCTGCCTCCTTGGTTCAAGTGATTCTCCTGCCTCAACCTCCCAAGTAGCTGGGATTACAGGCGCCCACGACCACACCCGGCTAATTTTGTATTTTTAGTAGAGATGAGTTTCAGCATGTTGGCCAGGCTGGTTTCGAACTCCTGACCTCAGGTGATCTGCCCATCTCGGCCTCCCAAAGTGCTGGCATTACAGGCGTGAGCTACTGCACTCAGCCAGGTTGTTCTTTTTTAAGATTGTTTTAGCTATTTGTGGCCTCTTCTAATTACATATAAATTTGAAGACTGACTTTCTTATTTCTGCAAAAAGGGGCATTGGTATCTTGATAAGGACTGTGTTTGTAGATCACTTTGGGTAATACAGTCATCTTAACAATATTAAGTCTCCCAATCCATGAACATCAGCTGTCTTTGCATTTATTTATGTTTTCAAAAATTTCTTTCTGCAACGTTCTGTAGTTTTCAATGTCATTTTGTAGTTTTCATTTTCTTAGATACATTTTTATCATAGGTATGTTTTGGTTTGGGTGCCACTGCAGATGGGAAATTTTCTTATTTTCCTTTTTGAATTGTTCATTGAGGTTGTGTAGAAGCACGACTTATTTTTGTGTGTGTTGATTTTGCACCGTGCCACTTGGCTGGATTTTAAAAATTATCTGTAGTTTTATTTTGTTGTTACTGAGTGTTTGTTTTTAGGATTCATTGGGATTTTCATTGGGATTATATATAGGAGCATGTCATCTGCAAACAGAGATAGTTTTACTTCTGCATTTCCAATTTGGATTTCTTTTATTTATTTTTCTCACCTAATTTGTCTGTCTAGAGCTTCTGGTATAATGTGGAATACCAGTGGTGAAAGCAGGCATCTTAATTTTGTTCCTGATCTTGGAGGGAAAGCTTTCGGTCTTTAACCATTGTTATATTTCACCAGAATTAAATCAGTATTAATCTGACTAGATTGTGATAAACAAAGCAAGCCCTACAACCACTGTTTAGAAAACATCTTTTGAAATATAGTCTAAAAAATCAAGGGAAGAATGAAAATGGCATACCAAAAGTCACTTTGTTAACATAAAAGAAGACATGGAAAAATGAATAGAAGAAAGAGATTATATAGATACATAGAAAACATTTAGCAAAATGGCAAATTTAAATCCACAAAATCAATAATTACATTATATGTGAAGAAGGACTAAATACTTCAACCAAAAGGCAGAGATTTCCAGGCTAGATAAAAAAGGAAGACCCAACTGTATGCTTTCTACCAAAAGATACACTTTGGATTCAGAGGCATATATAGATTGAAAGTGAAAAGATAAAAAAAGATATCCATGCAAATAGTAATTGTAAGAGAGCCTAAGTGGCTAGATCAATATCAGACAAAACAAGCTTTAAAACAAATGTAACTAGGGACAAAGAAAGACAGTTGATTAAATGATAACAGAATCAACACACCAAGGAGACATAATTATAAATATATATGCACCCAATCAATCAGAGCCTGAAAATATATGAAGCGAAACCTGACATAATTGAAAGGAGAAATAAACAATTCAGCAGTCATAGAGATTTTAGTACTCTACCCTAAATAACTGCTTTTTTTTTTTTTTTTAAACGGAGTCTTGCTCTGTCACTCTGGCTGGAGTGCAGTGGTGTAATCTCGGCTCACTGCAACCTCCGCCTCTTGGCTTCAAGTGATTCTCCTGTCTCAGCCTCCCAAGTAGCTGGGACTACAGGTGCATGCCACCACACCCAGCTAATTTTTTATATTTTTAGTAGAGATGGGGTTTCACCATGTTAGCCAGAATGGTCTCGATCTCCTGACCTGGTGGAGTGCTGGGATTACAGGTGTGAGCCACTGTGCCCGGCCCAATAACTGCTTTTAAAAGACAGAACACCAATAAGGATATGGCAGACTTAAAAATGTTATCAGCCAACTGGACCTGTGACTTATAAAAATTTCCACACCAATGACAGCAAGACACATATTCTTTCCAAACACACACAGATCATTTACCAGGACAGACCATACTCTAAGCCATAGTACATATCTCCATAAGTTCAAAAAGTATAAAATTATAGCAAGTATTTTTTCTAAGCACAAGGGCATTAAAGTTAAAATTAAAATAGAAATTTTATTTGGAATTCACCAAATACTTATAATTAAGAAACTTTGAAGAAAAAATTATGAGGGAAATTAGATAATATCCTCAACTAAATGAAAACAAAAACATGGTATACCAAAATTTGTGGGAAGCATTTAAAACAGTGCATAGAGGGAAATTTATAACTTTAAATGCTTATATTAGAAGAAGAAGAAAGGTCACAAACCACTCTAAGCTTCCACCTTATGAAAGTAGAAAAAGAACAATTAAATTCAAAACAATCAGAAGAAAGAAAATAAGAAAGATGAGAGTGGAAATCAATGAAATAGAAAACAGAAAAGTAATACAGAAAATCAGTGACCAAAAATCAGTTCTTCAAGAAGACAACCAGAATTGATAAACCTTTAGTTATAATGACCAAGATAAAAATAGAAAAGATGCCAATTACCAAAATCAGGAAAGATGAAATATTACTACTATCCTTTTAGAAATTAAAATAAATGATGAGACCATTATGAACAACTGTGTGCTATCAAATGAGACACCTTAAGGCCAGGCGTGGTGGCTCATGCCTGTAATCTCAGCACTTTGGGAGGCTGAGGTGGGCAGATCACCTGAGGTCAGGAGTTCGAGACCAGCCTGGCCAACACGGTGAAACCCTGTCCCTACTTAAAAAAAAAAAAAAAATTAGCAGAGCTTGGTGGTGGGTGCCTGTAATCCCAGCTACTCAGGCAGGAGAATCGCTTGAACCCGGGAGGCGGAAGTTGCAGTTAGCTGAGATCACACTATTGCACTTGCCTGGGTGACAAGAGCAAAACTCTATCTCAAAAAAAAAAGTAGACACCTTAAACTAATTCAAGAAGAAATGGGAATCTGAATGCACCTGTATAAGAAAATGTAAAAGCAATAGGACAATAATAAATACATAAAGTAAATAACAAATTAAATAAAATATCTTTCTGTAAAGAAAAGCCCAGGCCCAGGTGGCTTTGCTCATGAATTCTATCAAATCTTTAAGAAGGAAACAATACCAATACTATAAACACGAATATTATTCTGATACCAAAACTAGACAAAAACATCACAAGAAAAATTCAGCCAATATGTCTCATAAATATAGTTGTAAAAATCTTTAACAAAGTATTAACAAATTGATTCCAGCAATCTAGAAAGAATATTATACACAATGACCAAGAGGGATTAATCATAGGAATGCAAGGTGGGTTTAATATCCAAAATTGAATATAATATATCAATAACATAAAAATCAGGAGCCACAGGAACATATCGATAGATATAGAAAAAGCATTTCTTACTCCTATTCATAAGAAAGATACTCAACAAACTAGGAACAAAAGAAGTCCTCCTCAATCTGTTAAAAGATATCTACAAAAAACCCCACAGCTCACATCATTCTTGATGCTGAAAGACTAAACATTTCCCTCACTAAGATGAAGAACAAGGCAAGGATATCCACTATTCCCAGTTGTATTGAACATTAGATTAGAGGTTGTAGCCAGTGTAATGAGGCAAGAGACAGAAATGCTACCTACACTGGAAAGTAAGAAGCTGTCTTTGCTCACAAACAACATAATATATGAAAAAACTCATAGTGAATTACAAAAAATGATAAGAGGGATATCACCACTGACCCCACAGAAATACAAACCACCATCAGAGAATACTATAAACACTTCTATGCACATAAGCTAAAAAAATCTAGAAAAGAAACTAGAAAACTAGAAAATAAATTCCTGGACACATACATGCTCCCAAGACTGAACCAAGAAGAAACTGAAACCCTGAACAGACCAATAACAAGTTCTGAAATTGAAGCAGTAATAAATAGCCTACCGACCATGAAAACCCCAGAACCTGATGGATTTGCAGTTGAATTCTACCAGAGGTACAAAGAAGAGCCGGTTCCATTTCTACTGAAACCATTACAAAAAAATTGAAAAGGAGGAACTTCTCCCTAATTTGTTCTATGAGGCCAGCATCATCCTGATACCAAAACCTGGCAGAGATACTACAACGACCACAACAAAACTTCAGGTCAATATACTTGATGAATATCAATGCAGAAATCCTCAACAATATACTGGCAAACCGAATCCAGCAGCACATCAAAAAGCTTATCCATCACAACCAGGTTGGCTTCATCCCTGGGATGCAAGGGTGATTTGACATACGCAAGTCAATAAACGTAATCCGTCACATAAACAGAACCAATGACACAAACCACGTGATTATCTCAATAAATGCACAAAAGGCCTTTGATAAAATTAAACATCCTTTCATGTTAAAAACTCTAAACTAGGTGTTGAAGGAACAGACCTCAAAATAATAAGAGCCATATATGACAAACTCACAGCCAATATTATACTGAATAGGCAAAAGCTGGAGGCAGTCATTGCCCTTGAAAACCGGTACAAGAGAATGCCCTCTTTCACCACCCTTTTTTTTTTTTTTTTTTTTTCTTTCTGAGACAGAGTTTCACTCTGTCACTCAGGCGCTATCTCGGCTCACTGCAACCTCCGCCTCCCGGATTCAAGTGATTCCCTTGCCTTAGCATGCCGAGTAGCTGGGACTACAGATGTGTGCCATCACGCGCAGCTACTTTTTTGCATTTTCAGTAGAGATGGGGTTTCGCCATGTTGGCCAGGCTGGTCTCAAACTTCTGACCTCAGGTGATCCACCCGCCTCGACCTCCCAAAGTGTTGGGATTACAGGCGTGAGCAACCGTACCCAGCCTTACCACTTCTATTAAACATAATATTGGACGTTCTGTCCAGGGCAATTAGGCAAGAGAAGGAAATCAATGGTGTTCAAATAGGAAGAGAGGAAGTCAAATTATCTTTGCAGATGACATGATCCTATATCTAGAAAACCCCATTGTCTCAGCCCGAAAGCTTCTTAAGCTGGTAAGCAACTTCAGCAAAGTCTCAGGATACAAAATCAATATGCAAAACTTGCTAGCATTCCTATACACTGACAACAGGCAAGCAGAGAGCCAAATCATGAATGAATTCCCATTCATAATTGTTACAAAAAGAATAAAATACCTAGGAATACAGCTAACAAGGGAAGTGAAGGACCTCTTCAGAAGGAACTACAAACTGCTGCTCAAAGAAATCAGAGGGGACACAAACGAGCGGAGAAACATTCCATGCTCATAGACAGGAAGACTCAATATTGTGAAAATGATCATATTGCCCAAAGTAATTTATAGATTCAATACTATTCCCATTAAACTACCATTGACATTCTTCACATAATTAGAAGAAAACTATTTTAAAATTCATATGGCACAAAAAATAAAGCCTGAATAGCCAAGACAATCCTAAGCAAGAGGAACAAAGTTGGAGGCACCATGCTACCCACTTTCAAACATACTATAAGGCTACAGTAACCAAAACAGCATGGTGCTGGAACAAGAACAAACACATAGACCAATGGAACAGGATAGAAAACTCAGAAATAAGACTGTACACCTACAATCATCTGATCTTCAACAAACCTGACCAAAACAAGCAATGGGGAAAGGATTCCCTATTTAATAAATGGTGCTGGGAGAATTGGCTAGCCATATTCTGAAAGTTGAAACTAGACCCCTTCCTTACACCACATACAAAAATGAACTCAAGATGGATTAAAGTCTTAAATGTAAAACCCACAGCTATAAAAAAAACCTAGAGGTCAGACGCAGTGGCTTACGCCTCTAATCACAGCACTTTGGGAGGCTGAGGTGGGCGGATCATGAGGTCAGGAGATCGAGACCATTCCAGCCAACATGGTGAAACCCCGTCTCTACTAAAAATACAAAAATTAGCTGGGTGTGGTGGCATGTGTCTGTAATCCCAGCTACTCCAGAGGCTGAGGCAGGACAATTGCTTGAACCAGGGAGTTGGAGGTTGCAGTGAGCTGAGATCACTCTACGGCACTCCAGCCTGGTGACAGACCAAGACTCCACATCAAAAAAACAAAAAAACTTAAAAACCTAGAAGAAAATCGAGGCAATACCATTCAGGACATAAGCACAGGCAAAGATTTCATGAGAAAAATGCCAAAAGCAATTGCAACAAAAGCAAAAATTGACAAATGGGATTTAATTAAACTAAAGAGCTTCTGCACAGCAAAATAAACTATCATCAGAGTGAACAGACAACCTACAGAATGGGAGAAAATTTTTGCAATCTATCCATCTGACAAAGTCTAATATCCAGAGTCTACAAGGAACTTAAGCAAATTTACAAGAAAAAAAAAACCATTAAAAAGTAGCAAAGGACATAAACAGACACTTCTCAAAAGAAGACACACATGCAGCCAAGAAACATGAAAAAAAGCTCAACATCACTGATCATTAGAGAAATGTAAGTCAAAACTACAATGAGATACCATCTCATGCCAGTCAGAATGGCTATTACTAAAAGTCAAGAAACAACAGATGCTGGTGAGGTTGTAGGAACAAAGGAACAATTTTTACACTGTTGCTGGGACTGTAAATTAGTTCAACCATTGCGGAAGACAGTGTGGCGATTCCTCAAAAACCTAGAGGCAGAAATACCATCTGACCCAGCAATCCCATTACTGGGTATATTCCCAAAGTAATACAAATCATCCTATTATAAAGATATATGCATGCAAATGTCCATTGCAGCACTATTCACAATAGCAAAGACATGGAATCAACCTAAATACCCATCAATGATAGACTGAATTTAAAAATGTGGTACGTGTATACCATGGAATACTATGCAGCCATGGAAAAAAGATGAGATCATGTCCTTTGCAGGGACATGGATGGAGTTGGAAGCCATTATCCTCAGCAAACTAATGCAGGAACAGAAAAGCAAACATCACATGTTCTCACTCGTAAGTGGGAGCTGAATTATGAGAACACATGGACACAGGGAGTGGGGAAACAACACACACTGGGGCCTGTTTGGGGGAATGGAGGGAGGGAGAGCATTAGGAAGAATAGCTAATGGATGCTGGGCTTAATACCTAGGTGATGGGATAATTTGTGCAGCAAACCACCATGGCACATATTTACCTACATAACAAACCTGCACCTCTTGCATATGTACCCCTGAACTTAAAAGTTGAAGAAAAAAAAAAAGAAAATTAGTACAACCTCTATTGAAAACTTTTATAGAGATCTCTCAAAGAACTAAAAGTAGAGCTACCATTCAATCCAGCAGTCCCACCACTGGGTATTTATCCAAAAGAAAATAAGTCACTATACAAAAAAATACCTGCACTCATATGTTTATTGCAGCACTATTTGAAATAGCAAAAATATGGCTATTAGTCTGTTTTGCATAGCTATAAAGGATAACCGAGGCTGGAGAAATTATAAGGAAAAGAGGTTTATTTGTTCTGCAGACTGTGCAAGAAGTATAGTGCCAGCATCTGCCTCTGGTGAGGACCTCAGGAAGCTTACAATCAGGGCAGAAGGTGAAAGGGAAGCAGGCATGTCATATGATGCAAGAGGAAGCAAGAGAGATGGTAGGCTCTTAAACATTAGTCCAGCTTTTGCACAAACCAAATGGAGCAAGAATTCACTCATTACTGCAAAGATGGCACCAAGCCATTCATGAGGGATCCACCCCTATAATCCAAATACCTCCTACTGGCCCCACCTCAAACACTGGTGAGCACATTTTAACATGAGATTTGGAGGAAACAAACATCCAAACTATGTCAATATAGAACCAACCTTCGAGCCCACCCAGGGACAGCATGAACAAAAAAGAAAAAAAAATAGAACCAAACTAAGTGCCCATCAACAAATGATTGGATAAAGAAAATGTGGTGTGTTTGTGTATATATATTATTTTATATTATATGTATAAATAAATAACATATATCATACACACACACCATGGAATACTAATCAACCATAAAAAGGAATAAAATCATGTCTTTTGCAGTAACGTGGTGGGAACTGGAGGCCATTATCTTAAGTGAAATAATTCAGAAAGTCAAATAATGCTTCTTCTCACTTATGAGTGGGAGCTAAATAAAGTTCACAACACAGAGAGTGGAATGATATGCATTGGAGACTCAGCAACGTAGGAGGAAGGGAAGGTGATGAGGGATGAGAAATTATCTATTGGGTAAAATGTTCACTATTTGGGTGATGGTTACTCTAAAAGCCCAGACTTCACCCCTATGCAATATATTCATGTAACAAACCTGAACTTGTACCTCCTAAATCTATAAAAATAAAAAATATATAATTTAAAAAGTAAATAAATAGGAAAAGATTTTTAGAAAAAGCACCCCTGTACTTGCGGGAATTTAGAAGGCCATGAACATGCCGAGGGTAGACACATGCTCATAAGTAAACCTGAGAAGACCAAAACTTTCATCTCAGGCTGATTCCTAGGCTTGGTGCATGCATGGCTAAGTATTGAAAAAGTGTCTTGGCACAGAGTCAGTCTGCAAAGATCATAAGAAGAGTTTTTTGGTTTTGTTGGTTTTTAGTTCCTGGCATTCAAGAAAATACTGTCAAAACAGTAGCTAACAGAAGCTAGGGAATAGAGACTTCAGTGACCACATATGAGAAAGAATACAGTCTTTGAAAAATAGTTTGGGAAAATCATTAAACAGACTACTATAGCTTTCAACAACCAAAAAAAACACAGAAAACCCTGGGGTTGGAGATCATCTTATTTTCAGAGTTAATACATTATTATTATCAATACTCAGCCACAGATAACATTCATTATAAGTATAAAACTCAATACTCCTGTTTTCAATAATAGTAATAATAACAACAAAAATCAGAAAAAAACTATGGCCCACTCAAGAAAACAAAATAAATGGACAGAAACTGTCCCTAAAGAAGTCTAGACAAAGACTTTAAACAAGGGTATTAAATATGCTCAAAGAGCTAAGGGAAAACATAAAGAATTAAAGAAAATCAGGAAAATGATATATGAACAAAATGATACTATTAGTAAGCAGAAATTATCAAAGGAACCAAACAGAATATTTGGCATTAAAATGCCAAATAATTGAAATGAAAACTTCACTAGAGGGGCAAAGCAGACAATTTGAGCAAGCACAAGAGAGCATAGGTGAACTTGAAGATAGAACAATTCAAATTATAAAATCTAAGGATTAGAAAGGAAAAAAGAAGAAGGAAAGTAAAGAGAGCCTAAGAGACTCCTGGGACACCACCAAATGAACCAGGTATGTGTTATGGTATTTTCAGAAGGAGAAGAGAGACAGAATGAGGTTGAAAGAATATTTGAAGAAATAATAGTTCAAAATTGTGCAATCTGCTGAAATATTTAAATCTACAAATTCAGGTCGAACAAACTCCAAGTATTATAAACTCAAATAACCCCCAACAAGACACTTTATAATCAAACTGTCAAAACTAAAGGCAATGAGACAATCTTGAAATGAGCAAGAGAGAAGTGTCTAGTCATGTACAAGGATCCTCAATCAGATTAATAGCCAATTTCTCATAAAAAACTAAGGAGATCAGAAGACAGTGTTATGATGTACTTAAAGTGCTAAAAGGAAAAAAACATAACCTTTCAACCAAGAATCCTGTATCAGACATCATCCTTCAGAAATGAGGGAGAAATTAAGACGTTCACAGATAAACAAGAGCCATGGAAGTCTGCACCACTAGATCTTCCAAAGAGGAAATGCTAACCGGAGTGCTTCACATTGAAACGAAAGGACACAAAACAGTAAGTCAAAGCCATATGACAAATTAAAGGACTTTGGTAACGGTAAATGCATGGGCAAATATAAAAATCATTAAACCATGATATAAATCATGCTATTATAAAGATACATGCATGCATATATTTATTGCAGCACTATTCACAATGGCAAAGACATGGAATCAACCTAAATGCCCAGCAATGATAGACTGGATTAAAAAATGTGATACATGTATACCATGGAATACTGTACAAAAAAAAAAATGAGATCATGTCCTTTTCAGGGACATGGATAGAGTTGGAAGCCATTATCCTCAGCAAACTAACATAGGAACAGAAAACCAAACACCACATGTTCTCACTCATAAGTGAGTTTGGTTTTGAATTCCACTTTTTATTTGTTTTTTAATTCCACTTTTTATTTGCTACAGGATTCAACAGACAAATGCATAAAAATGATTATAAATTTGTGAAATAACATCTCACAAATGAGATAACTTGGATGAAATAGACACATTTCTACAAACGTACAAATTATCTAAACTTCCACAGAAGAAATAGGAAATCTGAATAGATCTATAACGAGTAAAGAGATTGATTCAATAATAAGAATCTCCCAACAAAGAAAAGTACAGGACCAGATGACTTCACTGGCAAATTCTACCAAATATTTAAAGAAGAATTAATCAATCTTTATCACACTCCACCAAAAAATAGAAGAGGAAGAAACACTTCATAATTCATTCTATGAGACCAGAATTATCCTGATGCCAAAGCCAAAGATGCCATAAGAAAATAAAACTACAGATCATACCTTTAAGAATATGATGTAAAAACCCTCAGCAAAATATTAGCAAACTATATCCAACAGCATGTAAAATCATGACAAAGCGAGATTTATCCAAGGAATACAAGTGTAATTCAACATAAGAACATCAATCAATATAATATACATTAATAGAATAAAAGAAAAAAGACAACATAGGATCATCTCAACTGATGTAGAAAACTTCATCAACATTAAGGGCATTTATTTAAAAACTGACAGCTAGCACCATATTCAATGGTTAAAGACTGAAAGCATTTTCCATAAGATCAGAAACAAAACAAGGATTTCCACTTTGGTCACTGCTATTTATTTTATACTAGAAATTCTAGACAGATAATTTAGACAAGAAAAGGAAATAACAGCCATTCAAATTGGAAACAAAGAAGTAAAACAATCTCTATTCAGAGATGATATGATCCTATACATAGAAAATCCTAATTAATCCTTTAAAAAAAGAAAAAACTACTACATGTAATAAACAAATTCAGCAAAGTTGCAGGGTATAAGGTCAACACATAAAAAATCAGTTTCTTTTTTTTTGAGATGGAATTTCACTCTTGTCGCCCAGGCTGGAGTGCAATGGCGTGATCTCAGCTCACTGCAACCTCCACCTCCCGGGTTGAAGTGATTCTCTTACCTCAGCCTCCTGAGTAGCTGGGATTACAGGCATGTGCCACCACACCCAGCTAATTTTTATATTTTTAGTAGAGATGCAGTTTCACCATGTTGGCCAGGATGGTCTCAATCTCTTGACCTTGTGAACCTTCTGCCTCGGCCTCCCAAAGTGCTGGGATTATACAGGCATGAGCCACTGCACCTGGCCAAAAATCAGTTGTGTTTCTATACACCCCCAATGAACAATCCAAAAAAAGATAGTTACAAAAGCAATTTCATTTACAATAGCATCTAAAATAATAACATGCCTTCTAAAATAATAAATTTAATGAAGGTGGTGAAAAACTTGTATACTCGAATCTACAAATCATTGCTGAAAGAAATTAAAGACTCAAATAAATGGAAATACATTCCATGTTCATGGATAGGCAGATTTAATATTGTTAAAATGTCAACATTAGTCAACCTGGTCTGAACATTCAGTGCAATTCCTATAAAATTCCAATGGCCTTTTTTGTAGACATGAAAAATTTTGTCCTATACTATTGGATATAGAAAAAATCAAAATAGGGTGCACATAGTTTTGAGAAATGAATTACAAATATATAAGAATTCAAAACCTGTAACATGACCAAAGAAGACTTTAAAGGACAAGTTATAATCTTTAATTTATTCATAGAAAAAGTATGAAATGTTGAATATCTTTTGTATTTTCAGCTCAAAAAATTAGAAAAGTTTGGTTAAGCAAACTTAAAGAATATAAAAAGTTTAATGAATGAATAGATGGCTATAGGAGCGAATAGCAAAGCACCCAACATATAAAGTCCCATGCACCACCATCTCCCCACATACACCAATGCAAAATCTGTAGCAGGTAGTTTTATATAAAAAAGGCAATAGAATAGACAATTTTGGCAACTATGATAAGGAATGAAGAGAGGTCAGAAAAATAATAATAGCACATGAATTACAATCTTATGCAATATCATTATATTCAAAATCTGGAATAAAATGAACAACTTTCTAGAAAAATATAATCCATCAAAATTGGCCTAAGAATAAATTTAAAAATTGGAATGAACCAGTAGCCATAACAGAAAGTAAGATAGAGTAATCATTTATACCCACAAAAGGTACTAGGATCAGAGTGTTTTATGGCCACATCAAACCTTCAAGAAGTAGCTAATCTTTACTTTAATAGAAACTATTGCAGACAGTACAAATAAATGGTAAAGTTTTGACTCATTCTACAAAGTCAGCAGTACACTGATGCCAAAGATTAAAATCAGCTAAGAAAAAATTCTAGACCCATCTCACATTAAATACCTTTTTTTTTTTTTTTTTTTTTTTGTGAGAGAAGGTCTCACTGTTGCCCAGGCTTTGGTGCAGTTTTGGCTCATTGAAGCCTTGACCTTCTGGGATCAAGAGATCTTTCCACATTAGCCTCCTGAGTAGCTGGGACTACAGGCATATGCCATCAAGCCCAGCTAAGTCAGCTTTTTTTGTAGAGACAGGATCTCACCATGTTGCCCAGGCTGGTCTCAAACTCCTGGGCTCAAGCGATCCTCCCATCTTAGCCTCCCAAAGTGCTGGGATTTACAGGTGTGAGCCACTGCACCCAGCTTAAATGCCTATTCTTGGCATCAATAGATTAAAAGAGCAAAACTATATGATCCTATCAAGAGTTGCTGCAAGCATTTCAATAAAATCAATAATTATCTATAATTTTTTTTAATTAAGTAAATCAGCTATAAAAGGTAACTTTTCAAATCTGGTGTAATACATCAACCTGAAATCTCCAGGCCAGGCCACAAATGCTATAGTGAACCATTATAAGCATTTCCAACCAAACCAAAACCAAGAAAAGATCTGGCATCATTTCTACTGGAGGTTCCAACCATTGTAAGAAGACAAGAAAAATAAATAAAAGATAAAATATGGGAAGAGAGTGATAAAATAGTCTTTACTAGAAGAAAATATTATCTTTTATCTAGAACTGTCAAAATAGTTGATAAACTACTAAAAATAAATTCTATAAGATGACTGGATATAAGATCAATGTGCAAAAATCAATAGCTGTGACTAATTAGCAAATGCAATTTTAAAAATCTATTTTGAATAGACCTAAATATTGAAAAGTGCCCAGGTATAAATCTACAAGGAATGCACAGGTCTTTCTGGAGAAAGGTTTGATAACAAATGGTTTTTAGATAAGCTAAAAGAGATTTCTAAGT
The DNA here is from genome assembly GCF_003255815.1 of Theropithecus gelada. Taxonomy (NCBI): domain Eukaryota; kingdom Metazoa; phylum Chordata; class Mammalia; order Primates; family Cercopithecidae; genus Theropithecus; species Theropithecus gelada. The sequence continues at coordinate 137,643,742 of NC_037668.1, forward strand.
CCCATTTACAATCCTAAGGAAAACTATGCTTTTAAATTTGTGTTCTTGATATACTGCGTACCAACTTCACATCACAGTAGCTGTATTTTTCTGCATACAACAAAGCCAGTCAGAAATAAAACAAAACAACAAAATATCCACACTGACAAACAAATAAATGTTGATTGACGGGTGGGGATTCCTGTCCCCAAACACCTGGCCCCCCTTAGTTGGCAGAGCATTTTCTTCCCTGTGTGGAATAGAAGCCTTCATCCTGCCCACAAAGCCCTGCACTGTATTCCTACCTTGTTGTGAGACTAGTCCCCATCCTGTAGCCCAGCAATTGGCACTGGTAAGGTCGACTTCTGGAGTTGCAAGGCAGACCGGGAGCACGGAGTCAGAAAACACAATGCGGGTCTTCAGCTGCACCAGGGCCACGTCACCTCCGACGGGGTGGTACACCTCATATGTGGGGTGCAGGATCACCCTGTTCACCTCATACCACTGGGTGTGGTTGCCGGCCACCCTGAGGTTTACAAGGCCTACGTACATGTCATAAATTTTGATATTCTTGTCCCTGTGGGGGTGAGAACAGAGGCACAATGCCCGCAGCTTCCTGTGTGGTCAGCCCACAAGCCTGGGGACTCCAAGCACAGGGGGCTGGTGCTCACTCAGTGAGATTGAAAAGCCAGCTTCTTCCTGCAGCATAGTAGGGACCTATCTGGCTGTCTGGCAGAGTTGCCCCCTAAGGAGTCAACTTGGCCCATGGAGGCTCTGGGGACCCAAGTCTGTACACAGCCACCAGCTGTACAGGCCAGCAGCCCATGCATGTGAGACTTGCTCTCACTCTTAGATAACCTGGCTGCACACATCCTTCTGGAGGCCAGATGGCCACAGGAGAGGCATGCCTGCTGTGCGGGGCAGCTTTGGTGAATGGGGCTGTTGGAGGAGCAATCGGGAAGGCCAGGTGCTTAGAGACCAGCCTTGCTCATGGGGACCTGGCTGTGCACTTGAGGACCAGCCTCACTTGTGGGAATCTGGCTGTGCCCTTGAGAACCAACCTCACTCGTGGGGACCTGGTCGTGCACTTAGGGGACCAGCCTTGCACGTAGGGACCAGGCTGTGCATTTGAGGACCAACCTAGCTCATGGGAACCTAACCATACACTTAGGGGATCAGCCTTGCATGTGGGGACCTGGCCGTGATCTTCGGGACCGGTGTCAACTCTTGAGGACCTGGTTGTGCACTTGGGAGACCCGCCTCACGGATGGGGACCCAGCTGTGTGTTTGGGGACCAGCCTCACTGGTGGGGACCTGGCCTTGTGCGGGTGGACAGTGGTGAAGAGGGCCGACAGTAGTGAAGGGGGAGGCTTGCGTGGGGTCCATCCAAGCTGCTGTGGGCACGCCGTGCAGGCCCACCGACCCACACCATCCCAGGCCCGCGCCCCCTCACCGGCGAAAGCAGTGCGCAGCGGACAGCACCCAGTACTCATTGAGGATGGAGCCGCCGCAGATGTGCAGGCCCGCGTAGTGCACGCTGACCTGCCACGGCCACTTCCTCTCCGGCGCAGGGACACCGCCCAGGATCTTCCCCTCCATGCTGGGCCGACCACAGGCTGCAGGGAGAACGGAGCTCACGGTGGAGCCACGCTGGAGGCACGGGAGAGGTAGGGCAGGCAGGGGATGCGGGGGAGGGGCAGAGGACACAGGAGGAAGGGAAGGCAGTGGACATGGGGGAGGGGCAGGGGAAGGCAGGCGACATAGAGGAGGAGGCCCGGCACCGAGAGAGGCCCCAAGGGCAATGTCTCCAGCCGCCCGCCCGCCCCTGAGGCAGGGCCTACCCACGCTGCCAGTCAGGGAGATTCCCTGGTTCTCTGGGTGTCTGTGGACCGAGGCTGCGACCCGGGGAGGGGGCACCACCAGGAACAGCAGCAGAAGGCCCAGGGCACAGGGTCTGAGTGGGCCCATGCCGGAAGCAAGGGCCGCCATGAGGCTCGAGGCAGCGCCCCCAGCCGGTGACTAGTTCCTGACAGGTGACTGTGTCTCCAGCACAGGATTGCGCCCCCACCAGGTGGCTGCACCCCAACATGTGACTGACTCCCACCAGGAGATGGCATTCCCAGCAAGTGAGGGTTCCTGACCTGAACATGTGACTGCACCCCCATCACATGTCTGTGTCTCGTCCATTTACCTCTCCCGACCTGGACACATGATGGCTCCCAAGCTGGACATGTGACAGTGCCCCAACCATACCTCATATGCCTAGGTGTGGCATTCCATTGCACAATCAGGTCTAAACACAGTGGTCCATTTGAGAATTCTGTGTTTTAAATCGTGATGCTCTCAGTTTTCTCCGTGGCCCAACTTAATTCTGTAAGGTCAATGACAATTTATACATCTGCCACCCAGCTATCAAAAAAAAAGAAAAAAGGAAAAAAAAAAAGGAAGGAAAGAAAAGAAAAAGAAATAGGCCAGGCATGGTGGCTCATGCCTGTAATGCTAGCACTTTGGGAGGGTGAGGCAGGTGGATCACTTGAGGTCAAGAGTTTGAGACTAGCCTGGCCAACATGGCAAAACCCTGCCTCTACTGAAAATACAAAAATTGGCTAGGCATGGTGGTGCACAACTGAAATCCTGATTCCTTGGGAGGCTGAGACAGGAGAATAGCTTGAACCTGGGAGGCAGAGATTGCAGTAAGCCAAGATCACACCTCTGCGCTCCAGCCTGGGTGACACAGCAAGACTCCGTCTCAAAAAAAAAAAAAGAATTCATTAAGCCTTCATTTATACTTGCTAAAATTTATCCCATTGATTCTACATTATGGTGAGTTGTATAATTATTTCATGATATATTACAATGTAATAATAATAGAAATAAAGTGGACAATAAATGTAATGTGCTCAAATCATCCCAAAACAATTTCTCTGCCAGGAGGCAACTTTGGAACTGAGTAACAGGCAGAGGTTGCAACAGTTTAGAGGGCTCAGAAGAAGAGAGGAAAATGTGGGAAAGTCTGGAACTTCCTAGAGACTTGTTGAATGGCTTTGACCAAAATGCTGATAATGATTTGGACAATGAAATCCAGGCTGAGGTGGTCTCAGGTGGAGATGAGGACTGGAGTAAAGGTAATGCTTGCCATGTTTTATCAAAGAGGCTGGCAGCATTTTGCCCTTGCCCTAGAGATTTGTGGAACTTTGAACTTGAGGGAGATGATTTAGGGTATCTGGTGGAAAAAATTTTTAAGCAGCAAAGCATTCAAGAGGTGACTTGGGTACTGTTAAAAGCATTCAGGTTTAAAAGGGAAACAGAGCATAAAAGTTTGGAAAATTTGTAGCCTGATGATGTGATAGAAAAAGAAAACCCCATTTTCTGAGGAGAAATTCAAGCTGGCTGCAGAAATTTGCATAAGTAATGAACAACCAAAATTTAATGGCCAAGACAACAGGGAAAATGTCTCTCCGGGGCATGTCAAAGAGATTTCTCACAGCCCCTCTTACCACAGGCCTGGAGGCCTAGGAGGAAAAAATTGTTTCATGGGCCAGTCCTAGGGTCCCCATGTTGTGTGCAGCCTAGAGACTTGGTGCCCTGCATTCCAGCTGCTCTAGTCATGGCTAAAAGGGACCAAGGTACAGCTCAGGCCATGGCTTCAGAGGGTGCAAGCCCCAAGCCTTGGCAGCTTCTACATGATGTTGAGCCTGTGGGTGCACACAAGTCAAGAATTGAGGTTTGGGGACTTCTGCCTAGATTTCACAGTATGTATGGAAATGCTTGGATATTCAGGCAAAGTTTGCTGCAGGGGTGCGGCCCTCATTGAGAGCCTCTGCTAGGGCAGTGCAGAAGGGAAATGTGGGGTTGAAGCCCCCACACAGAATCCCCACTGGGGCACTGCCTAGTGGAGCTGTGAGAAGAGGGCCACTGTCCTCCAGACCCCAGAATGGTAGATCCACCGACACCTTGCACTGTTCACCTGGAAAAGCTGCAGACACTCAAGTTCAGCCTGTGAAAGCAGCCAGGAGGGAGGCTGTACCCTGCAAATCCACAAGGCAAAGCTGCCCAAGACCATGGGAACCCACCTCTTGCATCAGCATGACCTAAATATGAGATGTGAAGTCAAAGGAGATTATTTTGGAGCTTTAAGATTTGACTGCCCCACTGAATTTCTGACTTGCATGGGGCCTTTAGTCCCTTCGTTTTGGCCCATTTCTCCCATTTGGAATGGGTGTATTTATTCAGTGCCTCTACCCCCATTGTATCTAGGAAGTAACTAACTTGCTTTTGATTTTACAGGTTCATAGGCAGAAGGGACTTGCCTTGTCTTGGATGAGATTTTGGGCTGTGGACTTTTTAGTTAATGCTGAAATGAGTTAAGACTTTAGGGGACTGTTGGGAAGGCATGATTGGCTTTGAAATGTGAGAACATGAGATTTGGGAGGGGCCAGGGGTGGAATGATATGGCTTGGCTGTGTCCCCACTCAAATTTCATCTTGAATTGTAGCTCCTATAATTCCCACATGTTGTGGGAGGGACCCCAGTGAGAGATAATTGAGTCATGGGGGTAGTTTCCCCCATACTGTTCTCATCGTAGTGAATACGTCTCATGAAATCTGATGGTTTTATAAAGGGAAACCCCTTTCACTTGGTTCTCATTCTCTCTTGCTTGACACCATGTAAGACTTGCTCCCCCTTTCCTTTCTCCATGATTGTGAGGCCTCCCCAGCCACGTGAACTGTGAGACCATTAAGCCTCTTTTTCTTTATAAATTACCCAGTCTCAGGTATGTCTTTATCAGCAGCGTAAAAATGGACTAATACAATGCAATTCCATTTGTCTATTTTTATTTTGTTGCCTGAGCCTTTGGGATCATATCCAAAGTTTCCTTGCCTAAGCCAATGTTGTGAAGTTTTTCCCTGTATTTTCTTCTGGTAGTTTTATAGTTTCAGGTCTAAGTCTTTAACCCATTTTTAGTTGAGTTTTGTGCAGGGTATAAGATGAGGGTCTAATTTTATTCTTCTGCATGAGGATAACCAGTTTTCCCAGCATCATTTATTGAATAGTCTGTCCTTTCTCCAATGTATGTTCTAAGCGTTTTTGTCAAAAATCAATTGACTATAAATGCATAGGTTTATTTCTTGGCTTTCTATGAGATTCCATTGGTCAGTGAGTCTGTTTTTGTTTGGTTGGTTGATTTTGTTTTGTTTTGGCTAGGATCATTCTATTTTGATTGCTTCATAATATATTTTGAAGTTAGGTAGTGTGATGCCTCTAGCTTTATTCTTTTTGCTCAAGATTGTTTTGACAATTTGAGGTCTTCTGTGGTTCCATATGAATTTAAGGATTATTTTTTCTTGACATTTTCTATGAAAAATGACATTGGAATGTTGATATGAATTGCATTGAATCTGTAGATTGCTTTGGGTAGTACAGACATTTTAACAATGTTAATTCTTTTACTCCATTAACATGGGATATCTTTACATTTATTTGTATTTTCTTCTATTTCTTTCACAAGGGTTTTATAGTTTTTAGTATACAAGTCTTATAAAGAAGTATTTGATAATAAAATATGAATATAAATAGACAATAAAATAAGTATTTGTTATTGTTGTCGCTATTGTCAATGGAATTGTGTTCTTAATTTCTTTTTCAGATAGCTTGTTATTAGTGTATAAAAATGCCACTAATTTTTATTATTGATTTTGTTTCCTACAACTTTACTGAATTTATCAGTTCTAACAGCTTTTTGGTGGATTCTTTAGGATTTTCTTTGTATAATATCATGTCATCAACAGAGACAATTTCACTTTTTCCTTTCCAGTTAGGATATCTTTTATTTTCTTGTCTTGCCTAATTGCTCTGGCTAGGATTTCCAGAACTATGTTGAAAAAAAGTAATTAGAGTGGGCATCCTTGTCTTGTCCCTGATTTTACAGGAAAAGCTTTCAACTTTCACTGTTGAGTATAATGTTAGTTATGCATTTGTCGTATATGACTTTTATTGTGTTCAGGTATATTGCGTGTATACCTATTATGTTAACAATGTTTATCATAAAAGGTATTGAATTTTAGGCTGGGCATGGTGGCTTACACCTGTAATCTCAGCACTTTGAGAGGCTGAGGTGGGTGGATCACCTGAAGTCAGGAGTTCAAGACCAGCCTGGCCAACATGGCGAAACCCCATCTCTACTAAAAATACAAAAATTAGCCAGGTGTGGTGGAACATTCCTGTAATCCCAGCTACTTGGGAGGCTGAGGCAGGAGAACCTCTTGAGTCCAGGAGGCAGAGGATACAGTGAGCCAAGGTCACACCACTGCACTCCAGCCTGGGAAACTCCATCTCAAAAATAAAAATTTTGAGATGGAACAAGACTCCATCTCAAAAATAAAAAAGGTATTGAATTTTTTGAAATGCTTTTTCTGCATCTATTGAGATAATCATATGGTTTTTATCCTTCATTTTGTTACTGTGATGAATCACATTTGTTGATTTGCATATATTGAACCATCCTTGCATTCCAGAGATAAATCCTACTTGATCATAGTGAATAATCTTTTTAATGTGCTGTTGAATTTGGCTTGCTAGAATTTTAAGGACTTTTGTATCTATGTTCATCAGGGATATTTATATTTGTATCTGTTCAACTGTAATTTCCTTTTCTTGTAATACCTTTGTCTGGCTTTAGTAATATAGTAATACTGGCCTTATAAAATGAGTTTGGAAGTGTGGCCTCTTCTTCAATTTTTTGGAAGAGTTTCAGGGACTGATGTTGGCTTTTCTTTAAATTTTTGATAAAACTTAGCTGTGAAGTCATTAAATCTTGGGCTGTTCTTTGATGGAAGAACTTTTGTTATTGATTCAATCACTTTAGTTGTTATTGGCTTGTTCAGGTTTTCTATTTCTTCATGATTCAGTCTTGGAAGGTTTTATGTGTCTAAGAATGTATTCATTTCTTCTAGATATCCAATTTTTGGTGTACAATTGTTTATAGTAGTTTCTTGCGATCCCTTTTACTTCTGTGATACCAGTTGTTATGCCACCACTTTCGTTGCTGATATTTGAGTCTTTTCTTTTTTTTCTAGTCTAGTAAGGGTTTGTCAATTTTGTTGATCTTTTCAAAAAACTAACTATTAGTTTTATTTATTTTTTCTATTGTTTTTCTAGTCACAATTTTATTTATTCTGCTCTAATATTTGTTATATCCTTCCTTCTGCTAGCTTTGGGCTTAGTTTGTTCTTTTTCTAGTTCCTTGATGTGTAGCATTAGTGTGTTAGGCCATTTTTGCATCACTATAAAGAAATACTGGAGGCTGGGTAATTTATAAGGAAAAGAAGTTTTTTTGAATTGGCTTACTATTATTCAGGCTGTATAGGAAGCATAGCACCAGCATCTGCTTTTAGTGAGGGCCTCAGGAAGTTTCCAGTCACGGTGGAAAGTGAAGGGGAGCAAGCATGTCACATGGTGAGAGCAGGGGAGAGAAGAAGGAATCCTAGGCTTTTGAAAAAATAGATTTCATGTGAACTAACTGAGCACGAACTCACTTATTATCAAGGGAATGTTGCCAAACCATTCATGAGGGATCTGCCCACGTGATCCAATCACCTCCCACCAATCCCCACCTCCAACACTGAGGATCACATTTCAACATGAGATTTGGAAGGGACAGATATGCAAACCATTTCAATTAGAATATTTATTTAAGGTCTTTTCTCTTTTTTGCCATAAGCATTTCTTGCTATAAATTTCCCCTTTAGGACCGCTTTTGGTGCATCCCATAAGTTTTGGTATGCTGTGTTTTCATTTTTTGTCTCAATGTCTCTTTTATTTCCTTAGTAATTTCTTCTGTGATTTATTGGTTGTTTAGGAACATGTTGTTTAATTTCCACATATGTGTGAATTTTCCAAGATTTCTCATGATTTCTAGTTTCATGCCTTTGTGATCCAAAAAGATACTTGATATAATTTCAGTTCTTAAGTTTGTTAAGACTTGTTGTGTGGCCTAGACCTAACATAGGATCTATCTAGAAGAATGTTTTATTTATTTAATGTTCCATCTGTATGATCTGTTCATTGTTGAAAGTGGGGTAGTGTATTATTGTAAAATACTATTATTATATCAAGTCTATCTTTCCCTTCAGATCACTTAATAATCACGTTGTGTATTTAGATGCCCCAATGTTGAGTGTGTGTATATTTACAATTATTATTTCCTCTTAATGAATTGAGCCCTTTACCGTTATATAATGACCTTCTTTGTCTCTTTTTATAGCTTTTGACTTAAAGTTGATTTTATCTTATATTAGTAAAACTACCCCTGCTCTCTTTCAGTTTCCATCTGTGTTGAATATTTTTTTCCATCCCTTCACTTTCACTCTATGTGTCCTTACTAGTAAAGTGAGTCTCTTGTAGGCAGTATATAGTTGTTTCTTGTTTTTTTAAAAAATCCATTCACCCACACAATGTCTTTTGATTGAATAACTTGATTCATTTACATTCCAGTCAAATATTATAGGTAAGGACTTACTGCTGCCATTTTGTAATTTGTTTTCTGGTTGTTTCATAGATTATTTGTTTCTTCTTCTCTTGGTGTCTTCTTTTGTGATTTGGTGGTTTCCTGTGTTGGTCTGCTTTTAATCCCTTCTTTTTATATTTCTTGCATCTGCTGTAGGTTCATGCTTTGTGGTTACCATGAGACCTATTGGCTTAGTCCCTTTTCTGTTTTTATACCAGAATACCACAAACTGGATAATTTATAAACAATAAAAGTTTATGTATCTCACAGTTCTGGTGGCTAAGAAGTCCAAGAGCATGGTATTGGCATCTGATGAGAGCCTTCTTGCTGAGTCATGACATAATGGAGGGCATCACATAGCAAGACACCAAAATCAAGAAAGCCAGAGAGAGCTGCTTTTGTAATAAAGCCAGTTTCATGATAGTGACATTACTCCGTTCATGAGGGCAGAGGGATTACATTTCCAACACATGAACTTTTGGGTGGCACATTCAAATCCTAGCATTTACATAAAAATCTTATAATTAAAACAGGCTATTTTACGCTGATAACAACTTTGATTGCAAACAAAAACTCTACACTCTCACTCCCCCCCAACACCTTTTTGTGATTTTTTATGTTAAAATTTACGTTTTTTTCTAATTTGTGTCCCTTAGCAATTTATTATAGCTACAGTTGTTTTCAATCGTTCTGTCTTTTAATCTTCATAATAGAGGTACAATTGCTTTTTACACCACACTTACGGTATTTTGAGTATAACTATGTATTATTAATACCATTGAGTTTTTACTTTCATATGTTTTATGTTATTAGGTAGTAGCCTTTCATTTTAGGTTAAATAACCTCCTTTAGCAATTCCAAGCCTAGTGCAAGGTTAGTAGTGATCAAATCCCTTAGCTTTGTTTGTCTGGGAAAGTTATTTCTGTCTTACTTCTGAAGGAAAATATTCTTGGATAGCAGGGTCTTTTTCCCTTTAGCACTTTGAATGTATCATTCTACCCTCTCCTGGCCTGCAGGGTTTCTGCCAAGAAATCCACTGACAGCTGTACTGGGACTCTCTTGACTGTGATGTGTTTTTAGGTCTTATTGCTTTCAGTATTCTTTCTCTGTTTTTGATTTTTGATAATTTGATTATGATGTATTTTGGTGAACTGTTGGATTGGATTTAGTTGACAGCCTCTTAGCTTTCAGTACCTGGATGTTGTCATCTTTCCTCAGATTTGAAAACTTTTCAGCCATTAGTTCATTAAATATACTTTCTGAGCCTTTTTGTCTCTCCTTCAAGGACTCGTATTTTGCATAGGTTAGTCTCTTGATGTTGTCCCCTAATTCCCATAGACCTTTATTTTTCTTTTCCTTTTGCTCGTCTGACTGGATAATTTCAAAATTCCTGTCTTTGAGTTCACTGATTCTTTCTTCTACTTGATCAAGTCTACTATTGTAGCTTTCTGTCAAACATTTTAATTCAGTTATTATATTCTTTATCTCTAGGGTTTCTATTTGATTTTTATTGTTACTATTTCTTTGCCCAACATAGCTTTTAAATGCACACTAAAAATTTATTTTAAAAGTTATAATTAATGTGGAAGAGTAATAGTTCAAGAAGAATAAGGCAGACAAAATTTCCCTATAAGATACTAAATCCTATTATGATGCTACAGTAATTAAAACCTCAGTGGTGCATATGCAGAGACAAAAAAATATTGATTGAGAATGCAATTGTCTTAGTCAGTCAGGCTGCTATAACAAAATACCATAAACCGGATGGTTTATAGACAACAGACATTTATTTCTCACAGTTCTGGAGGCTGGAAGCTTGGGATCAGGGTGCCAGTATGGTTAGGTTCTGATGAGAGCTCTCTTCTGAGGTGAAGACTGCCATTTTCTCACCGTGACTTCATATAGTAGAAGGGGGATAAAAGAGTACTCAGGGGCCGGGTGCGGTGGCTCATGCCTGTAATCCCAGTACTTTGGGAAGCCAAGGCAGGCGGATCACCTGAGTTCGGGAGTTCAAGACCAGCCTGACCAGTATGGAGAAACCCTGTCTCTACTAAAGATACAAAATATTAGCTGGGCATGGTGGCTCATGCCTGTAATCTCAGCTACTCAGGAGGCTGAGGCAGGAGAATCGCTTGAACCTAGGGGGCGGAGGTTGTGGTGAGCCGAGATCGTACCATTACACTCCAACCTGGGCAACAAGAGTGAAACTCTTAAAAAAAAAAAAAAAATTGTACTCAGGGGCCCCTTTTATAAGGGAACTAATGCCATTAATGAAGATGCCACTCTCAACCTAACTCCCAAAGGCCCCACCTCCTAATACCATTACACTGGGGGTTAGGATTTCAACATCTAAATTTGGGAGGAGCACAAACATTCAGTCCATTACAGGAACCACGCTCAGAATTAAATCCTTATAGACATGGAATTTCAATACATGACTGAGGTGGCATGGGAGATCAGTGGGGAAAAGAGAAACTATTCAATGAATGGTTCTTGGAAAAGTGGTTATCCACATGGGGAAAAATGAAATAAGAACCCTACCTAAATTTTTTTTTTTAAAAGCAAACCCTTAAATGACAAAGAGGACACTTTACGACTTTAGATTGAAATATAGACATGCTTTCAATAATGGTGAACAATGTAATAAGGGCCAGCCCTCCCAATGAACACGACTTTTTTTTTTTTTTTTTTTTTTTGAGACAGAGTCTCGCTCTGTTACCCAGGCTGGAGTGCAGTGGCACAATCTTGCCTCAATGCAACCTCTGCCTCCGGGTTCAAGCAATTCTTGTGCCTCAGCCTCCCAAGTAGCTGAGATTACAGGCATATGCCACCATGCTGGGCTAGTTTTTTTGTGTTTTAGTAGAGACGGGTTTTCACCATGTTGGCCAGGCTAGGTCTTGAATTCCTGGCCTCAAGCGATCCACCCGCCTCAGCCTCCCAAAGTGCTAGGATTACAGAAATGAGCCACCATGCTCGGCCACAACTAACAATTTATGACAAAACATAAAAGCCATCTCCATAGAAGCAGAAATATCAAAAACATGGCAATGAATCACCAGAATAATATCTAGAGGAGTGAGGAGATCTAAGCATTCAAGGCTGTTTCTGCCCTTTAAGAAAGGGCAGGCCGGGCGCGGTGGCTCAAGCCTGTAATCCCAGCACTTTGGGAGGCCGAGGCGGGTGGATCACGAGGTCAGGAGATCGAGACCATCCTGGCTAACATGGTGAAACCCCGTCTCTACTAAAAATACAAAAAAAAAAACTAGCCGGGCGTGGTGGCGGGCGCCTGTAGTCCCAGCTACTCGGAGGCTGAGGCGGGAGAATGGCGTGAACCCGGGAGGCGGAGCTTGCAGTGAGCCGAGATTGCGCCACTGCACTCCAGCCTGGGCGACACAGCGAGACTCCGTCTCAAAAAAAAAAAAAAAAAAAAAAAAAAGAAAGGGCAGACAAGTGACTTTGTGTCATTTTTTGGCAGTCTTTTTAGGCTAAGGAAACACATGTGGGAGTCTAGGATTCACCAACGGTGTGGACCATGCTAAACCACACCTGCTTTGGGCTGAAAACAAGAATGGATGCACCTTAGGAGTAAGGGTGAATCAGAAGTAAACCAACCCTTTGATGGACTGAAGCCCAGCTTTGAGTCATCTTGGTGGCTTGGAAAATCTCAAACCCTGAACTTGGTAGAAGGTAAATCCAGATTGCTAGTGCCCCCATGTGCTTAGCAGAAGCAAATAATAATCCTCTTAAGGTGATGATAATATCACCCCTAGCTTTAAATTATTTCTAAAAATAAAATTTAAATAGCTTTCAACACACAAAGATGACCAGAAATGTGAGATATCATACCATGACCAAGAAACAATAAAACATCAGACCTGAAGAAATGCATATACTTGAATTATCAGCCAAAACTGTAAAATGAATGTGCTTATTATGCTCTAGGGGATAAAACGAAGCTTGTGAATTTTTTGCAACAACTGGAAACTATAAATTTGATGGAGATTATTTTTAAGAACCAAAAAGAAACTTCAATAAATGAAAGGCACAAACTCTAAATTCAGAACTCCCTGAATGGCTTTAACAACAGTTTAGACCCAGATAAAGAGAGAATTCATGATTGAGAAGATAAGTCAGAAGAAATTACCCAGAATGGGAAGGGAAAAAAAGGATGCTCAAAAAGAAAAAGTATGAATGTACTTCAGTGCTGTATTCATGTACTGTTTTTAAAGCACTATTTTTGTTTTAATTTTGTTTGAATCAAATAATAAAAATAATTTATATTTCTGGCCGCCAAGATACAGTAACAAGAGCCAAATTTACCTTTCATCTGAAACAACAACAAAGAATAAATATAGAAAAATGAGTTTTCAGGACCTGAACATCAAGCCCTGAGAGACAGGAAAGAAAAAGAGTTAGCCCTGTGATTGTCTCAGCTTCCAGGCCATAGCACAAGAAGAAGAAACCCATATTGAGTCTAGCAGAGTACCTGAATTGATGAGACAGGTGAGAGTCCAGGAGACCAAGACGACTAGAGTTCTCAGTACAGAGTACCAGAGATGTAAGATATGGAGACAGAGAGAACCTTAGAGAACTGAAGAAAGTTTACTTTACATACTTAGCTGAGTGCTGATCAGCACGAGCATATGAGAAACATACCCTAGGCTGGATAAAGAATTTCCCAAAAGAAAGAAAATACTACTCAGTGCTTATATCCAGGGCTGGGAATAGTGCCTGTTTCTACTAGCCAGATATGAAAAGTTCATAATTCTTGTTTGTATGATGTTCCTGCCTGAGCAATAAGGAATAATTCACACTAGACTGAGCAGTACTCAAATGTCTACTCAAAGAATACCAGGCATACAAAGAATCAAGAAAACACAACCCATAATGAGTAGAATAATTGGTCAACTGAAACTGACCAGTGGCTGACTCAAATGTCAGAATCAGTAACAAGGACATTAAAACGGATATTATAACTGCATTCCATGAAATCAAAAATTTACATGGAAACCTGAAATATGTAAAAAAGACATAAACAATTTATAGAAATGAAAGAATAATGTATGAAATTAAAAGTACACTGGATAGCATTAATGGTAGATTACATATTATAGATAAAAAGATTAGTAAACTTAAAGCCAGCATTAGAAACTATACAAAAAGAAACACAAAGAAAAAAAAAGTGACAAAACAGGCATGAGACATATAGAACACAGAAAGCAAAATGGCAGACATACATCAAACATCATCAATAATAACATTAAATATAAATGAATTAAAATATCCAATCAAAATGTTGAGATTGTCAGACAGACAAAAACAAGCAAAAGAAAACAAGATCCTACCACACGTCCACAGGTGACACATTGTAGATTCAAAGATACACAGATTGAAAATAAAAGGATGGAAAAACATATATTATGAAAACAGAAAGCATAAAAGTACTAGGGTAGTTATAATACTACCAGACAATATTGTCTTTAAAACAAAAATTATTGCTAGAGAATAAAAGTAGACACTTATACAAAGGGTTGATTAATTACAAAGATATAATAACTCTAAACATATATGCATCTAACAACAGAACCCCAAAATCCAGGCAGCAAAAAATTGGCAATTGAAGAGAGAATAGACAGTTAAACAATAACAAGCTAAATACTCTAATAGCCCACTTTTAAGAATGAATAAGACAACTAGAATAAAGATCAAACAGGGTGTGTAAGAATGGAACAACACCACTAACCAGCTAGCACTAACAGAGATCTATAGAATACTTCATGCAACAACAGCAGAATATACATTTTCTCTAAACACATGAAATATTCCTCAGAATAGACCATATGTTAGATGAAAAAAAAAAACTCAATGAATTTAAAGGATTGAAATCATACAAATAAAATCCTCTAGCCAAATGGAAATAAATCTGAAATAACAACAACAACAACAAAAAACTGGGAAATTCACAAATACGTAGAAATTAACACACTCAAATGACCAGTGGGTCAAATATATCACAAGATAAGTTAGAAAATATTTTGAGATAAATGAAAAGGAAAGCACAACATAAGAGATGTAGCTAAAGCAAGTCGTGGAGGTAAACTCATAGCTTTAAATGCCCACATGAAAAAAAAGAGAAAGTTTTAAAATCAAGAACCTGATCTTCCACTTTATGCAACAGAGAGAAGAGCAAACCAAACCCAAAGCAAACAGCAGAAAGGCATAATAAAGATCAGAGTAGAAATCAATGAAATAGAAAATAGAAAAACATATAGAAAAATCAACAAAACCAAAAGTTTGTTATTTGAAAAGATCAATTAATAAACTCTTAGCTAGAGTGACAGTAAAAACAGAAAGACTCAAATTACTAAAATTAGGGATGATTTACAGAAAAAAAGGCTTATAGGGGAATATTATGAAGCACTTTATGCCAACAAATGAGATAGATGAAATGAACGCCTTCCTAAAAAGACACAAACTACCCAAACTGACTCAAGTAGAAATAAAGCAGCTGAATAGGCTATTACAAGAATAATTTTAACACTTCCCACAAAGAAAAGTCCAGGTCTAGATGGCTCCAATGATTAATTCTACCACATAAAGAATTATTAATATAATTCCTTCATATACTCTTCCAAAAATAGAAGAAGGAACATTTTATTTATTTATTTTAGAAATAGGGTATCACTATGTTGCCCATGCTGATCTCAAAGTCCTGGGCTCAAGTGATCTTCCTGCCTCAGCCTCCTGAGCAGCTGGGACTACAGGTGCATGCCACTGAGTCAGGCTTTCAACCCTTTTTTTGAGGCATTTCCCTGATGCCAGAACTAGATACAGTCATCACAAGAAAATAAAACTATAGACCAATATCTCTTATGATAGGTACACAAATTTCTCAACAAAATACTAAGGAACTGAATCCAACAATATATTAAAAGTATTATACACCATGGCCAAGTGAGATTTATCCCAGGAATGCAAAGTTGGACTAACATTCAAAAATCAATTAAGATCATCTATCATGGTTGCAGTGTAAAAAAATAAAAATAAAACAAACAAGCAAAAAACCACAAAAGTCAATTAAGAACACAGTCCACATGATCATCTCAATAGGTGCAGAAAAAGCATTTGAAAGAAGTCAGGCCAAGTGCGGTGGGCTCATGCCTGTAATCCCAGCACTTTGGGAGGCCAAGGCGGGTGGATAACCTGAGGTCAGGAGTTCAAGACCAGCCTGGCCAACATGGTGAAACCCCATCTCTACTAAAAGTACCAAAAAAAGTTAGCTGGGCGTGGCAGTGGGTGCCTATAATACCAGCTACTTAGGTGGCTGAGATAGGAGAATTGCTTGAACCTGAGAGATAGAGGTTGCAGTGAGCCGAGATCATACCACCGCACTGCAGCCTGGGTGACAGAGCGAGACCCTGTCTGAAAAAAGAAAAAGAAAGAAAGAAGTCAACACCCTTTCATGATAAAGTACCCAACAATCTAGATACAGAAGGGAACTTCCTCAACCTAATAAGAGACAGCTACAAAAACCCCACAGTTAATATCATACTTAATGGTAAAAGATTAAATGCTTTCTCCATAAGATGTGGAACAAAACAAAGGTATCTCCTCTCACCACCTGTATTCAACATTGTACTGGAGGCTCCAGCCAGGAAAATTTGGCAGGAAAAGAAATAAAAGATATCCAGATTGGAAAGGAAGAATTAAAATGATCTCTATTTGCAAACATAATCCTGCATATAGAAAACTCTCAGGAATCCACTTAAAAAAACTGTTAGAACTAACAATAGTTGCTGGATACAGGATCAATATATGGGGATTGATTTATTAATTTATTAATTGATGGAAAAACCCTGTCTCTGCTAAATATACACTAGCAATGAACAATTCAAACATGAAATAAAACAATTCCATGTACAATATCATCAAAAGGAATAAAATACTTAAATTAAACAAAAGAAGTATGAGATTTGCACAATACAAAACATTGAAAGAAATTAAACGGTATCTAAATAAATTCAAGGACATTTAATGTTCATAGATCAGAAGATTTAATATTAAGATGGCAATACTCTCCCAAATTATCTACAGCTAATGAAATTCCTATCAAAATCCTAGTTGCCTTTTAATTTCTTTCAGAAATCAATAAACTGATCCTAAAATTCATATGAAAATTCAAGAGATCCAGAATTGCCATAACAGTCTTTATAAAGAACAAAGTCGGAAGACTCACACTTCCTGATTTCAAGTTACACAAAGACAGCATTGGCTGTCTGTTGGTGTTGGCATAAGGATACATATAGAGGTCAATGGAATACAATTAAGGATCCAGAAATAAACCTTCAAATTTACAGTCAAGACAATTCAATGAGGAAAGAATAGCCATTTCAATAAATGTTGTTAGGGATGACCGGATGCTTAGCTGCAAACTAATGAAGTTGAACACCACCTCACACCACACAGAAAAATCAACTCAAAGGGGATCATAGGCCAGGCACAGTGGCTCACACCTGCAATCCCAGCACTTTGGGAGGCTGAAATGGGAGGATTATTTGATCCCAGGAGTTCAAGATCAATCTGGACAACATAGGGAGACCCCATCTCAAAATTATATATATATATATATATATATATATATATATATATATATATTTATATTATATATTATATATATATTATATATATATTTATATATATATATTATATAGATATATATATATTATATATATATATTTATATATATATAATATATATATATCTCCAGGTGTGGTGGCATGTGACTGTGGTCCCAGTTACTCAGGAAGCTGAGGTGGGAGCGTTGCGTAAGCCTGGGAGTTCAAGGCTCTAGTGAGCCATGATCATACCACTGCACTCCAGCCTGGGTGACAGAGGAAGAAGAAGAAAGAAGAAAGAAGAGAGAAGAAGGAGAGGGAGAGGAAGGGGGAGGGGGAAGGGAAGAGGAAGCAGGGAGTGGGGAGGCAAATGAAAGATAGAAAGAGCCGGGCATGGTGGCTCATGCCTGTAATCCCAGCACTTTAGGAGGCCAAGGTGAGCAGATCACCTCAGGTCAGGAGTTTGAAACCAGCCTGGCCAACATGGTGAAACTCTATCTCTACTAAATATACAAAAATTAGCTGGTCATGGTGGCACACACCTGTAATCCCAGCTACTCAGGAGGCTGAGGCATGAGAATTGCTTGAACCCGGGAGGTGGAGGCTTCAGTGAGATGAGATTGTGCCATTACACTCCAGATTGGGCAACAGAGTGAGACTCTGTCTCAAAAACAAACAGAGAAAGAAAGAAGGAAGGAAGAAAGGAAGGAAGGAAGGAAGGAAGGAAGGAAGGAAGGAAGGAAGGGAGGGAAGAAAGAAGGAAGGAAGGGAAGAAAGAAAGAAAGAAAGAAGGAAGGAAGGAAAGAGAAAGAAAGAGAAAGAAAGAAGAGAGGGAGGGAGGGAAGGAAGGAAGGAAGGAAGGAAAGAAGGAAGGAAGAAAGGAAAGAAGGAAGGAAAGAAAGAAGGAAGGAAGGAAGGAGAAAAAGTCATAAATCTACATGTAAGAGCTAAAACTGTAGAACTCTTAGAAGAAAACATGAATAAATCTTCATGATTTTGGAGTAGGCAATATTTTTTAATATGCTGTAAATTCTACTTCATTATGGTACATAATTCTTTTTATGTTTTTCTTTACTAAATACTCCTTGGGTTTTGGCAAACTTTTGATTAATTTCCAGAGTTCTGAAAAAGTTGGTTTTGACAATATTTGTTATTGCTTTATGGAGAAGTGGATTTTTGGGACAGCATGACTCTACACAGTGGTGTTAAGAGCTCCTTGGAGGCGACAGAGCTGTTCTGTATCCTGGTGGCAGTGGTGGTTCCAAGAATCTCCACACAGGATCTGGTGGCATAGAACTAGAAAGTTTTTAAAAAGGCTGAAAACCGAATAAGGTCTGCAGTAAAGTTGTCTGCATTGTACTCTACAGTTAGATAAGATGTCATGATTAGGGAGGCTGAAGGGCAATGGGTACTCTGAGTACTACAGCCGCAGCTCCCTGCAGGTACCGAATCATTTCAAAACAAAGACACTGAATGGTTGGACAAGCATACATCTTGGACAGGTTACAGGAAGAGCTATGAAGATTCACAGATTCTTGCGATGGGGGGGGACACACATATGCATACTGAACAAACATGCATGTAACATACAGTGCATGTTCACTTTGGGGTCGAGACTTAACATTTAAATGTACTACAGTTAGGCTCTAGACATCAAAAGGTGAAGCAGAGACATGATGGCGTGGAAGTGCACAGCCTCTGTAAACCAGCCAGAACCAGTTCGTAGTCGTCATCTCTTATCAGGAGAAAGCTCCTGAAGTCAGTGTCGCATCCAGTGAACGCTGCAGTCATGGCTGGTGGTGCAGGGAGTCAGAGAGTCAGCCACTGTGAGCTGGATGAGCTGCAATTGTCTTAACGTTGCTTAGCTGGAGGCCAGTGCTTGTTTAGCTGCTGGAGAAAAAGAAAACCCTTATAGCAAGGTTAGAACACAGTTTATTCTTTAAGTGTAGGGTTGTGTGACTTAACACTTTGCCTGGCATGGTCTTAGGTTCTGTTTACAATTTGGCACCTTCTGCCACAAAAAGTTTGTTCTGTCAGTCTATGGCCTCTGTTTTAATAGCACTACAGAGACAAATCCGTCTCCAAGGTCCTTATCTTGACAATGGCCACGTCATCTCCAGAGTCTTCCAGAGAGTTTGGTGCAAGCCACCTGCTTTTGTCTGTAATCTTTGAAGACCTGGTGCAATCTCCCATGGTGTGGTGTCTACCTAGATTCAGTAAAATTCGCCCAGCTGGACCTGCAGCAGACGCCATGTGTTGTGCATCTTCCACATGACCAGCAGGCACACGGCAAGAGAGCTGCCTACACGGACCCCACACGGTGTTAGGACAGATGCCTTGTGATCTCTATGTCTCCTGTGACCCTCTATCACACAAACTGGCTCTAATCTCAGAATCTGGGGTCTGGGAGAGTCGCACAGCCTTCACATTAGAAGTGAATGGGATCCACAGAGCCTGCTGCAAGAAATGGAAGACGCCTTGCTGCCCAGGTGCACAGCTGCCCAGCAAGGCCCCACTCAGAGACACGAGCTCCTGTGGCATCTTAGATGCCTCCCAAGCTTCAAAGCCGGACAGGCCTAGAGTGTCATGCATGGCTCCACTGAAGCCAGAGCTCCCAGGACCCAGTTCCCTCTGAGGGATGACCCAGGGAGAAAGCAACGCAGCCAGATGGCCGTGGTCCCACCACAGCGATCACAGAGGTCCAAAAGGGGCATTTCTCTTCTCTTCGTGTCTTCATGTTCCATTCCTTTGGATTTTGTTAGCGGTTACAAGAATCCAGTTGTGTTGGGTCACAGAAGTTGCTAAGGAATCTGGATCACAGTCACTTTCTGGATCTGTTGGGTGCTGTAGTCTGGCTTTTCCCCTCATGTCACTGGCCAGGTAACTAGACTCAAATATGTCGGTGAATTTACGGCCTCCCTCCTGCCTCCTGCTTTTTTTTTTTTTTTTTTTTTGAGACAGGGTCTTGTTCTGTCACCCAGGCTGGAGTGCAGTGGTGTGATCACATCTCACTGCATCCTCCCACTCCCAGGTTCAAGCCATCCTCCCACCTCACTTCCCAAAGCGACTATAGGAATGACTGCAGGAATGGGCCACCATACCCGCCCCAGATTTACCCTTTTAATTGATTTGTTTTCTACTGCCTTTTTGCATGACATACTTTGAAATGCATACATTCTTTGGGTACAGTTTAATGATATACTACAAATTTACTCATGCTTGTGTTTATCTCCCCAACAAAGACACAGAATGTTTGCATCTCCTTGGAAATTTCCAACAGTCATCTGTCATTTTCAGCCCACCCCTACTCTCACAGGGACATCTGCTTCTTTCTTGTGGGTGGGTGAGGAGGCTCCTGTGTAAACTTACCTGGGCAGGTGAGCATTCAGGAGCAAAGTGGCCCCAGTCCTATAGCAGGGCCACTGCCCCACAGACCCCACCATTATCCAGGCCAACTGGAGCTGCAGATGGTCCCTGAGCCATCACTGCACCCACTTTCCTCCTGTGCCCCCTCAAGAGGCTCTCACAGCCCCCACCTGTGTGGAAGAGTGGAGTGGGGTCAGTGGTCCTGGGGCCCCCAGGCCACAGCAGCAACTCGGGCTGCCCAGGTCTTCCTGTCTGTGGACGGAGGATGCTGGAGAAGTGAGGCTGTGGTCCTGGCACCACCCCTACTGTGTCTGGAGCCACCTGACCCGTCCTGGGTGTCTGCTGGCCACTCACCACGTGCCACCCCATTTTCAGCTGGGCAGAAAGAAGCTTGTACGGCCATCATAGGCAGAGAAACTGAGGCAGAGGAGAGGCTGGTCTAAGCTGGGACAGCCTGAAGCCTGATGCTCGACAGAGCCAAGGGGGAATGGGGACTGCAGCAGGCAAGGCCTCGAGGTGGGGTGAGAAGGTACATTCCCAACCCCAGGACAGTGGGGGCAGCTGCATGCTGCAGGGTTTCATGGTCCCTTTGTAGGAAGGATTATGGGAGTCGCTCTTGGGTCTCTCTTGGGATGATGGGGTTTGCTACAGAGACATCCTGGGCTAGGCCCCCTGGTCACTGAGCAAAACTCCAGACTTTTTGAGTTAGGTGCACCTGACCTCTCCACCCAGCCCCTTACACAGAACATGCTTCATCAGGTCTCCTACCACCAGCCCCTACCCCCAGCCACCCCTAGGGTTGTCCAAGCACTCCTTGGGGACCCACCTCCTGCTCTGCAGCCCATCAGGGCTTCCCTTTGACAGATGAGGCTGGAGAGGGCTGTGTCCAGGAGGGGACGGGACTGTGGGTGGGGCTGGCAGTAGCCCTAAGGGGAGTTTGGGCAGCTGCTGTGAGTAACCAGCCCACCACGCTCCATGCAGGGCACGTCGCAGGTACAGAGAAGGCCTGGTGGGACAGGGAGTTCTAGAGCAGGCCTGGGGTTGCAGGGAGTTCTTGAGCAGGCCTGGGGGTACGGGGAGTTCTAGAGAGGGCCCTGGGGGGCGCAGGGAGTTCCAGAGCGGGCCTGGGGGCGCAGGGAGTTCCAGAGCGGGCCTCGGGGTCCAGGGAGTTCCAGAGCGGGCCTGGGGGTTAGCAGGGAGTTCTAGATCAGGCCCTGTGGGTGACAGTGGCTTCTGTTTGGAAGGACTTTGAGAGAGGAATGGGGATACTGAGGGGTTTGGCCATCCACCACTGCAGCCCTGTGGCACCTGTGCCCTGTATGTGAGACCACTGATAAACCCCTGCATTGGGTGGGTAGATGGTGTGTGGATAGGATGTGAAGGTCTTTGGTATTTGACCTCTAGGCCAGAATATCTGTCCCTGAGCCGTGCAGGCTCTTAGAGCCCAGAATGTCTTACCAGTCACTGGCCTCCCTCAGAATGGGTTAGAAGCTCTGAGGGCCACACACAGTACCCACGGTCCAAGTCCCAGCAGAGCTGAGTCCCTGTGTCCAGCTGAGCTACAGCCCCTGTGAAGCAGCTCTACTCCTACACCAGGGGCCCTGCTGAGGCGCTGGAGCACATGTTCCTGTGTGCAAGGAACTCCCAGAGTGTCCCCAGGTCCCAGGCCACCACTGCCCTCCCCGTCAGACCAGAGCCCCGGGTCTGCTCTGCACCAGAGGCCAGGAGGTGGTAGGGGAGCTCCTGAGGAAGGAGGGAGTTGGGGGAGCTCCTGAGGAAGGAGGGAGTGGGGGAAGATCCTGAGGGAAGGAGGGGGTGGGGGGAGCTCCCGAGGGAAGGAGGGGGTTGGGGGAGCTCCCGAGGGAAGGAGGGGGTTGGGGGAGCTCCTGAGGGAAGGAGGGGGTTAGGGGAGCTCCTGAGGGAAGCAGCAAGTGGTGAGGGAAGCTCCTGAGGGAAGGAGGGGTGGGGGCAGCTCCTGAGGGAAGCAAGGGGTGGTGGAGGGTGCTCCTGTGGGAAGGAGGGATTAGTGTGGGGAGTTCCTGAGGGAAGAAGGGGGTGGGGAGCACCTCCTGAGAGAAGCAGGGGGTATTGGGGGGAGCTCCTGAGGGAAGGAGGGGCTGTGGGGGGCTCCTGTGGGAAGGAGGGGCTGGGGGCACCTCCTGAGGGAATGGGGAGTTCAGGAGGTCGTGGGAGGACACCTGCTGTGGCCCTGGCAAGGCTGGGGTGACTCTGCTGCCCGCCCGCTGGGCTTGCAAGGCAGCCTGGTCTATCGAGAGGCCCAGCCCCGCCTATGTGTTGCTGCCCCTCCCCACAGCTGGGCCTGTCCCAAGCTGTCTTCCTCCAACCCTCTTTGCCCCTCATCGGACAACAGCAGTGTGAGGCCTGGTGCGGGGCAGATGGGTGGCTTGGAGGCTCACCACCTAGAGAAGCCCCTGGGGTCTGGAGCGCAGGTGTCTGAGCACATTGCTTCCTTTCGAGCTGGGCCCTGCAGCCCCTGCCCCAATGCCTGACCTTCCCAGCTGTCCTCTGTGTCCTGCCAGGGACCCTCCTGCCAGGCCCACACCACCCCTCAGCCGCTGGTCAGCTACAGTGCCCTTCTTACCCTCTGTGATCCCCCAGTCCAGGGCCCAGCCTCTCTGTAAGTCTCAGCCAAAGTGGAACTGATCTCTGTCTCCTCCCCAGCACCCAGTGGGCCCACCCACCTCGGCTCCCCGACTGGAGGCCAGCCTGACTTCCAGCTCCTGCAGAGCCGTGGCCGCCCACGGCATTGGTCCTGTGCCCAAGCTGGTGTGGTGGAATTTGGCCCAGCAGCCCAGACATGGCTAGATCCTCCCTCTGCAATGGCTGGGATGCCAGGGGGCTCCCAGTATGAAATTCCCTTCGCCACAACTGTGGTGTTCCTGGGACAGCCCTCTGCAGCTGGCCTGAGGAGCATCCCAGTGGGAAATGTCCCTGCCCCCCCCGCTGCCAAGAGGCGCAGAGCCAGCTCTGATGGCACTGAGTGCTACGGAAGCTGGGAGCCTATGTGGGCAGCCAGTGTCTCTCAGGGCAGTGCCCTGTGTGGCTGGACAGGGGTGTGCTGCAGCTCCGCACCCTAGGCCTCAGTTTCTCCCACCATAAGAGATTCCTGGGGATTTCCTGGGAGCCAGGAGGGAGTGCATGGTCCTGCTCTCCCCGCAGGCACATCCCCCACTGCCCCAGCCAGCACAGCTGGTCCTGATTAGAGAGGACCCAGCTCCCCTCCTAAAGTGAGCAAGTCAGGCAGGGGAGGAAACGTGATCCCAGTCCCTCATCCCACATTCCAGCCCAGCAGAGCCGCAGGCAGCATGGCTCCTAACTCCTCCTGGCCCCAGAGGGCTAGGGGAGCTCCTGGGAAGTGCAGCTGGGATGTGGCTTCCAGCAGGAGACGTATTTGGAGAGAGGTCTCCTCCCATGGCCTGGCTTCCCAGGGATGCTGGCTTTTGGCTCAGGCCTCCTCAGAAGGCATGAGGCCTGTCCTCCTCCCAGGGCCAAGCACTGGCTGATCGCAGCACAGCAGGCTCCGAGCTCTGGGGCATGCAAGAAGATAGCCCCACAGGCCACCTCCCATCCCCTAGCACCACAAGGCCTGCCCAGCAAAATGGAAGGGCAGAAGCCCCCAGGACCCTGGGGCAGCCCAGCCCTGACTTAAGCAGCCCCAGCTTTCCTCTCCCAATCCCTCTTCCATGCAGCTGGCTGGAGGCTGGGCTGCCCTGGCTCAGCATCGGGAGAGCAGTGGGTGGCACACTCGGTCCCTTGTGCAGGAGGTCGTGCTGGAGTGACCAGGACTTCCCAGGACACTTTGAGGGGCCCAGACCCTGATTCCCAGCCTCTTTGGAAGAGGCTCCTGCTGGTATGGGATCTACCCCTGGGAGGTTTATAGGACCCTGCACCGCCTTGAGCACAGACCCCTGGGGCAGGGAGACAGCCCTTGCAGGGGTATCACCCACATCAGGCTGTGCCTCTGTCTCTAGCATAGCGTTTGCCATGGGTTGGGGTGAGCTGTGCCTGCCAGAGATGCCACAGAGGCCCTT
This sequence comes from Theropithecus gelada, assembly GCF_003255815.1. Classification (NCBI taxonomy): domain Eukaryota; kingdom Metazoa; phylum Chordata; class Mammalia; order Primates; family Cercopithecidae; genus Theropithecus; species Theropithecus gelada. The sequence continues at coordinate 137,668,260 of NC_037668.1, forward strand.
GACTCCCGAGAGGCCTGGCACAGCCCTGAGGTGGAGGGCTTTGGCCCCCAGACCCATGCTCTAGAGCAGAGGCCCCTGGAGTACCCATGATTGGCCAAGGCCCTGGCTGAGGAGCCTGTGGTCAACCTCTGGGGCCTGTGTGTCCCTGAGTTGCCCCCAGCTGGGGCAGCAACCCAGGAGCCCGTCCCCAGGCTAGGTTTCTGTGGCCTGAGGTTGGCTGGGCAGCTTGAAGGCTCCAGGCTGCCCCGAACACAGCCAGCAGACACCCAGCCTCAGCTGCGGGGTCCATGTGGCTCTCAGCATTCACAGTGGGAGAGGGGGAGGGGACAGCCCTGGGAGCCTCCGGAGCCCTGCTCAGACCCTCGGCCCTGCCACTCCACCGGATCTCACGAACACTCACGCACAAGGGCCTTGGCAGCAGCAGCTCCCTCTGCTGGGCTGCTGAGATCCCCACTGTACAGATGGGGAAATGGAGGCCTGTGGAGGGAGAGACATGCCAAAGAGCACATGGTGACCCAGGCGGGACAGGCCTCTGGGCCATGAAGGCTTCCTCTGTCCTGACAGAGGGAGGAGATTGGACACGGTGTGTTGCGGGGGGTTTCCAAATGCGAACACTGCCCTTCTTCAAAGTACCCTCTGTGATCCCCACATCACATTTGGCCCGGAGAGGACAGTCCCTGACGGCCCAGACACTGAGGATTACAAAGCATGGAGATCTGGGGCACTGGAGCCTGGATGCAGGGTAGGCACCACAGGACCTCCGAGACCTCTCAAGGGAGCCTGCTGGGGCCAGGGCCCATCCTGGACTACTCACAAATGAGATCCCAGAGCCCCTGCAGGGGAGTTCTGTGCTTCACCTGAGGAAGCAGCCTGACCTTCCGGTAACTCCATATTTACTTTCTGAGATGTTCTGTGCATCACGATGCTCCGTGCACATGCTGTGTGTGTGTGTTTCCCCACGTGTCTGTGTGTGCATCCCATGTGCCTGAGACGGTCTCTCAGCGTCTGCCTGCTGTTGTGTGTCTGTGTCTATGTGTTTCTGGATTTCAAACTTACTTTTGGCAATGAATCAAATGAAATCAGTATTTTGAATTATGCATTTTTATGTACGTCAAGCAGAATACTTCTAAAGGCAGTAAAGATAACAAGACTGTTTTGATACACACAAAAATGCAAAATCTGGGACTCTGAATGGCCATGTGGTCTCAGCTACAACATATTGTGTTTTGTCCAATAAATTCAATGGCTTTTTAAAAATCTTGACTTGCAACAGCAAAGCACATTTTAATTAAACTCACCCAGAAGTCAAGAGAAGGAAAACGTTTGCTGCAAAGCTCAATCATAGCTGCTTGTGTTTGTAATTATAAGTAATGCAAGTCAGCAAGATGCATCCAAAACTTTCAAGAACCTTAAAACATCCCTAATACGTGAAGACATGTAGTTCAAACATAGGGTTAGGGTCCTGGTCATGGCTGGGGTCGGGTGGGTAGGGTCAAGGTTAGGGTTAGCATTAGGATCAGAATTATGGTCAGGAATAGAGTCAGTGTCATAGTTAGGGTCAGGATTAGAGTTAGGATCAAGGTCATAAGGTCAGGGTTAGGGTTGGGGCCATGGTTAGGCTTATGGTCAGGGTCAGCATTAGGGTATCAGTATCATAGGGTCAGGTTCTGGGTTAGGGTTAGAGCCTGGGTTAGAGTTAGGGTCAAGCTCATGGTCACTGTTAGTGTAAGGATCAGGTTTAGGGCTAGACTTAGGGTCAGGGTCAGGGTCTTGGTCACAGTGTCACAGTGAGAGTCAGCAATACAGTGAGGGTTAGGGTCAGGGTTCATGTCAGGATCACTGGTGGGGTCAGTATTAAAGTCAGTGTTAGGGTCAGGGTTAGTGTCAGAGTTATTGGTAGGGTCAGTATTAGGTAGAGGATCAGGGTTAGTGTTAGGGTCATAGGATGAGTGTTATGGAGCTCCTAGACACTGGGGCAGGTTACAAAGAGCACTGGGTTGAGGTGATCTGTATCTCCCGCAAATCCCATTGCAGCTGTGGGTATCTGGAACCCCACCCACCCAGCATGCTTTGGCAGGAGACCCTGCCTTGACCTCAGAGAAGCCCTCTGAGAACAGCTCTTTGTAGAAATCAGTGCCTGGATTAATCCTGCTTCTCCTAGGAAGCATCACCTATCTAGGTTCATGCTGTGAGGCACAGAAACACAGATCTATCCCCCTTGGCTTCGGCCCCAGGTATCTCAGAGGCCAGAGCTGTGTTCCACGGCCGCCTGTCTATCCAGTTTCATTGTCTGCCTTCTCTTCCAAACAGTGAGCACTCCCTGATTTCTATTCAATGTTGCTAGAGATGTTCTATCTCAAGCATAAGAATACATGCCTCGGCCAGACATGGTGGCTCATGTTTGTAATCCCAACACTCTGGGAGGCTGAGGTAGGTGGATCACCTGAGGTCAGGAGATCAAGACCAGCCTGGCCAACATGGTGAAACCCAGTCTCTACTAAAAATACAAAAATTAGTCGTGTGTGGTGGCAGGCGTCTGTAATCCCAGCTACTTGGGAGGCTGAGGCAGGAGAATCACTTGAACCTGGGAGGTGGAGGTTGCAGTGAGCCAAGATAGTGTCATTGCGCTGCAGCCTGGGTGACAGAGTGAGATTCCATCTCAAAAAAAAAAAAAAAAAAAAGCAAAAACAAACAAACAAACAAACAAACAAAACAGGCCTTGGATAAAGGGATTGGCCCGACAATTATGGTGGACCCTCATTATTCCATGATTCCGTATTTGTGGCTTTATTTTTCTCCTCCTCTGTTTGATTTTCTTAAACTTTCTAAATCTTGTTTGGCCTCTTTCAGGGAAGACCTGGAAAGGCAAAAATTGAGTTAAGGAAGCCTTCCTTGGGCAGGGATGGTTTTGCCCAGTGGGGCCACTCAGGGGTTGACCACTCGAGGTCCTGAGTGGAGTCAAGCTGTCTGTTTTGGCTTATAAGAGGGCACCTTGCTGCAGTGCTCCTAGAGTGGAAGAACTTTGTGGGGCCTGCTGGGCAGGTGGTGCTGGGCAGGTAGCCTCGGGCAGCCTGAGCTCCCTTAGTGGGTCTCCACTTCCTGTCTGTCACAAGATCAGGCTTAAACCAAGGGCCTCTGCTTCTCATCAACTGGGTTCCCAATCCACCTGGCTCTGTGCTCTGTGCAGGCATTGGCGGCTCAGGAAGGAGGTGAGCTGGGTTTTGAAAAAAATGAGAGCCACAGTGGGGTGCAACCCTGGCCAGAGCCTCCTGTGGCAGCCACAGAAAACACCACGAACTTCACAGGGATGCTCTGACCCACGAGGCACAGCAGACCCGAGTGGTGCCTCCACACAGGGCCTGTCCAGCAGTCCACAGTGAGGCTGCTGAGGGCCTTCTGCCCCTAAGAGTGGAGCCGGGGAAGCAGGGGCATAGCCTGTGAGAGCTATGGCCACCAGGTTGGTGCTCAAGGCTGCTCAAGGAGGCACCCAGACCTGGCCAGTGCCATGCCCAGAGCCCAACCCAAAGTCCCGGCATGGGGTCTGAAGGGCAGCAGCCAGGAACTGACCAGCTCATGCCCACCTGGACAAGCAAGAGACAGCCTGGAGGGGCCGAGGCTCAGGGCTGTGGCTGCAGGAGCCAGCACCTGAGGTCAGGCAGGTGTGGGTGTGAAGTCCACTTCTCTGTGTGTGCTGGGGCCTGAAGATGGGCAGTGGGTGTCAAGAGTCTTCGCGATGAATTAGGGAGAGTGCCCAGACCCCCGATCAAGAGGAGCAGGAGGACAGAAGACCGGGCCTCAGACACATAGCACCCCCAGAAGGCCGCAGGAGGGCACAGGGCAGCTGGGGCAGGTGGGCCTGCAGAGTCTGGGACGCAGGAAGGGAGTCTGAGCAGGGGCCACTCCCTGGCTCGTTTGAGGAGCGCCAGGGGAAGGTGGGCTGCCCTGAAGTCACTGGGGTGGTGAGCTGTGAGCTGATTCTCTGTGGACCACGTGGATCCCATATCCACCAGGGCTCCTTCTCCCTGAGGTTTGGGAAGCTCAGTCCTGGTCTGCTCAGGGCTGCCTGGTTCAGCACGGAAACCCCACAAGCAGGGAAATCCCTCCTGCCATGGGAAGACGCCGGTGTTCAGGCAGGAATGTGTCAGACTGGAAGAAATGTGAAAAATCCAGAATGGTCCCCAAATGGGGGCTTGAAAGCAACAGAGTTCTTAGTGTTCAGTGGATACGGCCCCGCCCCCACTCACACACACAAGCAAACCCGAGCACACACACACCACGCAGTGCACACACACTCACACACCTGAGTGTACACACACCACGCAGTGCACGCACACTCGAGCACACACGACTCACCTTCCCTAGGCAGGGTCCCTCCATCCCTGGGGGACGCCCCACCTGCCCCAAGCCACCTTTGGAGCGGCGGGGAGGACGCCCGCTCTGGTGGCGCTCCCGGGCGGACTCCTGCAAAGCCCTAGGTGCCGGGCGCTGAGCAGGCTGCGGAAGACTCCCAGGCCCGGGACTCCGCGGCGGGGGCGAAGGACGGGGATCCCTTGGTCTTTCCTCCCTCACCCTGACACTCCAAGGCAACGCAGCATCCCTTCCGCTCCTCCGCCGCCCCGGCTCCCATCCTCCACTCGCGCCCTCGCTGGGCTCGGGCAGCCAGACGGGGTCCTGCGCTACCTGGAGGAGCCCGCATCTCCCCTCCTCTGCCTTCTCTGCTGGACGCCCTGCTCCCGCCCCCGGGCCAGGGCCAGACACTCTTTCCGCGCCAAACGCCCCGCCCGGATCCCAACGTGAGTGTCTACAGACCCCAGTCCCAGGCCGACCACTTCGTCTGGCCACGCCCTCCGTCCCCACTCCACGCCTTCTGCGCCCACCCACGGCCCGCCCACTTCGTCCCAGCCCCGCTACCACGTCCACACCTAGGACCCAACCGTCGCTTCCCACGCCCTCCGCCCGCCCCTACCCACCCAGGACCTCGCCCACCCTGCCACCCATACCATGGTCCCGCCCTCCTTCCCACCCACTCCCTCCCCTCCCACCCACGCCTTCTGCGCCCACCCAGGGCCAGCCCCTGTGTCTTGCTCACCCTTAGGCCATGCCTATCTCCCCACGCATACCCCAGCTCACGCTTACCATCACGGCCCACCCAGGTCGCGCCCTAACCCCCGTCCCCGCCCTGCCACACCCACAGCCCCTCCCTCGCCCACCGCGGCCTGCAAGCTCTGCCCTGGCTGGTCCCGGCGCCTGCACGTGCGGCGCACACTCCTCCCTAAAGCACTTCAGAACTAGCCGGAAGGCGCCTCCCCAGCACGCATCTGGAACTTCATCCACTCAGCGTAGCCCGCGGGGCTGTTGTCCCAACAGGCCCGGTCTCTACCGGTCTCCAAATGTAAGCTCTGGAGAGATCGTTTCCAAATCTAGGCCAAGCCCTTGGTTTTGGAAGCGTCTCCTTTGAAATCACTGAAGTCTATGCCTACAGGCTTTCTTCTGAAAATGCTGAGCCATTGGTTCACTGGGGCTGCAGTTGGCCGGGACGGCCGCTGAGCGTGTGCTTTCGATGAAGCCCGGCTCTGCCGTGCACACTCTAGGCCTTGGATCGGAACCCGGGGGCCTCAGGACCGCGCTTCTGCTGGGCTTGCCCTGCCTGTCCCGGGCCCGCCCTGCGGGACCCCACTCCTCCCTCCTGCACTCGGATTCCTTCCCACTCATGGTGCAAAATGGAAAGAAAGCAAAGGAGACCGGTATCGTGGGTGCTGGACAGTGAATCGCTCTGGCCACACCGAGACCCCTACCTTCTCCACCTCCCAGAGACACTGTGGAGGTCAGGCACCCTGACTTTTCTGGGGACACGCCGGTGTCAGCGTCGCTCTGTGCCTGTTAACAGCGCCCACCTCTCCGCAGCTGCAAAGCTGCAGTGTCTTGCTCTGTCTAATGCATTTCAGTCAGAGGCACTGCGGCCTGCCAGGCTGGCCCTGATCCACACCCTGTTTCCCTCCGACTAGCTGTGCCCTGCGCCCTCCTGAGACACACACCACACACACCACCTCTGACCCTGGGCCCCTGCTCGGAGTCACAGTGGAGGCTCCCGGTCCTCCCCACCAGCGACCTTGCCTCTCCCTGATACCACCGGGGACCACGACCGCTCCCTCCTCCGCAGGGAGGCCCGTGTGCCAGTTCCTTCCTCCGGGGACTCCGAGTCGCCTCGGTCCAGGGGGTGGACCTCCTTCCCAGGGGGTGAGTGTAGCACGATCTCAGGGCCGCGCTCTGGAGCCTCCCAGAGTGGGGTGCGGGAGGGTGGCCTTGGCCCCGAGCCTCAGGTAGTGCGGCATGCACAACCGACCCAACTCCCCCAGCGCCAGAGGGCCGGGAAACCCCGAGTGTGCGGAGCAAGCCGCTGAAGGCCGGGCCCCTGGTCCCGCCGCCTCTCCTACTGTCTCCTCCCTGGGACTGAAGTGCCCATCAAGCGTTCCGTATTCGAGACCAGTGGGCAAACTGTGTGACATCCCCTCTCGGCCTGACCGGTAGCAGTGCCCCCTGTACTGGACAGGACTCCTGACTTCACTGCTGTAAATACTCCACCGACAGAGACCACCGAATTGAAACATGTGGAGCAAATTCTAGCATCTCCATGGCGGAGGCTTGTATCCAGTTGACCTTTTTCACAGCAAGTCAACAGAACAGAAGAAGCCCTCCTTTTCCCGGGGCTTGCAGTTGCTGTGGGCTGCTACACCTCCCTGGCCCATCCTGGCTTTCCGGGCTGGCTGCCACCCTGTAGCTGGCATGCCCAGGAACTTGTAGCAGCCAGAGGTGCCTATGACAGGTGCCACACCCTTCTCAGCAGCAGGATCTCTCCACAGTGCACTGTGTGCCTTCCATCTACCTCAAAGACACCAAGGGAGAAGAAGGGGATGTCTCCCAGGCTAACCACCTCTGTGGGACTTCTGAACACGAGTGACCTTCAGGAGGGGCATCAGCACATCTCCATCAGCCCCTGAGCTGAGGGAGGAAGCAGCAGTGGCAGGTGGTGACATGTGCTGTGAGTGGGACAAGAAATTGCAGAGAGGTGGCAATGCCCACTCACTGGGACCTGTATGCCGGGTTGGGGTGAGGTTCCCAGTGAGTGGGACACTGTGTCTTCAGAGCTGTGCATGGGATGTGTGGACATCCCCTCGTTACTGATTCAGGGACAGACATTCAGAGACGGCAGGTACCTTCCTGAGGCCTGGCACACAGTACATGGAGGGATGAAGCGTCCACCCCGACCAGGTAAGTGAGAGGGGAGGGCTGGCCCATGGCCTCCTGGATGGAGGAAACGCTGGGTGGTGGATCCCAAGATACCTGTGACTCCTGGCCCTAGTGCACTGGCAGCTTCTCTCAACCCCTCAGCCAAACACTAAGGGCTGGAAAGGATTCTGCAGGTGTCATTAAGGCCCAATGATATGGGTTGGCTGTGTCCCCACCCAAATCTCATCTTGAATTGTAATCTCTGTAATCCCCATGTCATTGGGAGGGACCCGGTGGGAAGTGATTGGATCATGGGGACCGTTTCTGCCATGCTGTTCTTGTGACAGTGAGTTCTTATGAGATCTGGTGGTTTTATAAGCATCTGGAAATTCCCCTGCTTGCACTCACTTACTTCTTCCTGCTGCCCTGTGAAGGTGCCTGCTTCTGCTTCACCTTCCGCCATGATTGTAAGTTACTTAAGGCCTCCACAGCCATGCGGAACTGTGAGTCAATTAAACCTTTTTTCTTTATAAATCACCTAGTCTCAGGTGTTTCTTAGACTGGGCGCAGTGGCTTTCGCCTGTAATCCCAGCACTTTGGGAGGCCTGAGCCAAGTGTTGGAAGTGTGGGCCTGTTTTCTCCTTGAGGCTTGTAGTAAAATGCAAAAGGAAAGAAGCACTGAGGATGGAACTGCAGAAATAAAAAACAACAACCAGCACTTGATGATTTGAGAAATTCTCAGCCTGTCCAGATAGCAAAAGATGATAGAATGAGGAGCACCATTGTTGGGAAAGTGTGATCTGCAGAGAAGTCTGGGCAGTAACTGGACAGTGACTCACTGTGGGACTCACGGTGCATTCTGCCCTCTCAGCAGAGGCCAGCAGTCAACATGGGGCTGGGCAGCAAAGCTCTGTGGAGGACCCACTTATCTAAAGGCATTGATCCCTGTGACATGCACAGGAGACTCACAAGGATTTTGAGATTGTTAGATCAACAGAAACATTTCCAGCTTGGATGAAAGGTGCAGAGCCGGGGCAGTGTGAAAAAGGGCTGTTGGAATCCCAAAATCTTACAGGCAGGAAACAGGCTGATGGAGCTACTGGACTGCAGACCAGGTTCTACCCTTAAAGAAAAAGGATGACCCCACAGGTGGAGCTTTGGCTTAAGAGGCCAAAACCTTGAATCCCAGAAAATTATTTTCAGGTCCTGAAACCTAATGAAATTTGTTCTGCTGGATTTCAATATTGCTTGGGAATGGTGACTCCATTCTTTTTCTTTTTTTAATAATAGTTTTAGGCTGGGTCTGGTGGCTTACGCCTGTAATCCCAGCACTTTGGGAGGCTGGGGTGGGAGGACTACATCAGGGCAGGAGATTGAGACTAGCCTAGCCAACATGGTGAGACCCCGTCTCTACCAAAAACACCAAAATTAGCCGGGTGTGGTAGCACATGCCTGTGATCCCAGCTACTCAAGAGGCTGAGGTGGGAGGATCACTTGAGCCCAGGAGGTCAAGGCTGTGGTGAGCTGTGATTGCACCACTGCACTCCAGCCTGGGCAACAGAGTGAGACAGTCTCAAAAATGGTAATAATAATTAAAAATAATAATATAAAGAGGCCAGGTGCGGTGGCTCACACCTGTAATCATAGCACTTTGGGAGCCTGAGGCAGTCAGATCACCTGAGGTAAGGAGTTCAAGACCAGCCTGGCCAACATGGTGAAATCCCACCTCTATTAAAAATACAAAAATTAGCTGTGCATGGTGATGCATGCCTGTAATCCCAGCTATTTGGGAGGCTGAACCAGGAGAATTGCTTGAACCCGGGAGGCGGATGTTGCAGTGAGCCAAGATCACGCCACTGCACTCCAGCTTGGGCGACAGGGTGGAATCCATCTCAAAAAATAAAAAGAGGAATAGTTTTAGGTTTACAGCATAGTTGAGTGGAAGATAGTTCCCATATACCCCAGCTTACACCCTCAGCCTCCCTTAGTATAAAAATCCCCCACCACAGTGGTACATTTATTACAATCAGTGAGCCTAGCTTGACACAGTATCACCCAAAGTTTACATGAAGATTCACTCCTGATGTTGTACATTCTAGGGGTTTTGACAAATGTATGACAGCATGCATCCATCATTAGAGCATCAAACAGAGCAGTGTCACTGCCCTAAAACTCCTCTGCACTCTGCCTGTTTATCCCTCTCCCCCTCCAATGCCTGACAACCACTGATCTTTTCACTGTCTCCATAGTTCAGCCTTTTCCGGTGTGTCCCCTAATTCTCACATTGGCTTCTTTCACTTAGCAATATGCATTCACGTTTCTTCCATTTCCTTTCATGACCTGATGGCTCATTTATTTTGAGCACTGAATAATACCATTGTCTGGATGGGCCACAGTTGATTCATTCACCTGCTGAAGCCCATCTTGGCTGCTTCCATGTTTGGACAATTATGAATAAAGCTGCTATAAACATTCATGTGCAGGTTTCTGTGTGAACATGTTTTTAATTTATGTGGGTAAATACCAGGGAGCATGATTGCTGAATCATATGGTAAACTGCCAAACTGTCTTCCAAAGTGGCTGCACCATTTTGCATTTCCACCAGCAATGGATGAGAGTTCCTGTTGCTCCACGTCCTCCCCAGCAACTGCTGGTGTTAGTGTTTTGGATTCTGGCCATTCTAGCAGGTGTGTAGTTGCACCTCCTTGTTTTAATTTGCAGTTCCCTAATGGCATGCAATGTGAAACATCTCTTCAGATGCTTATTTGCTTATATCTTTTTGGTGAGGTGTTTGTTATGGTCTTTGGTACCATTTTTACTTGGGTTTTTTTTGCTAAGTTTTAAGAGTTCAAAATTTTTTTTTTTTTTTTTTTTTTTTTTAGATTTTAGCATTGTTATTAGAGATGGGGTCTGGCTTGGTTGCCCAGGTTGGTCTCAAACTTACGGTCTCAAAGGATCCTCCCCTGTCTCAGCCCCCTGAGTTATTGGGAGTCATGCCTGGCTTCAAGAGTTCTTTTTCTATTTTGGATGAAGTCCTGTGTCAGACGTCTTTTGCAAATATTTCTCCCAGTCTGTGGTTTGTCATTTCATTCTCTTGACAGTGTCATTTGCAGAGCATTAAGTTTTACATTTTAATAAAGTCTAGCTTGTCAATTTATTGTTTCATGGATCATGGCTTTGGTATTATGCTATATCTAAAAAGCCATCACCAAGGGAATGTAAATTAGCCATCAATTAACCACTAGGGAAAACAGTTTAACAATAAATGAGTGAAAAAAAATTTATAAGCCATCACCGTACCCAAGATAACCTACATTTTCTCCTATGATATATTCCAGGACATTTGTAGTTTGCATTTTACTTTTAGGTCTATGATCCCCTTTAGTAATTTTTTTTTTTTGAGACGGAATCTCACTCTGTCACCGACTGGAGTGCAGTGACGCGATCTTGGCTCACTGCAACCTCCGCCTCCCAGGGTCAAGCAATTCTCCCGCCTCAGCCTCCTGAGTAGCTGGTATCACAGGTGCTTGCCAGCAAATTTTGTATCTTTAGTACAGACAGAGTTTCACCATGTTGGCCAGGCTTGTCTTGAACTCCTGACCTCAACTGATCCACCTGCCTTGGCTTCCCCAAATTCTTGGATTACAGGCATGAGCCACAGCGCCCAGGTCCTTTTCATTAATTTCTGTTTAGGGTGTAGGGTCTGTGTTTGATTTCTTTTGCACATGTGTATGTCTAGTTGTCCCAGCACCATTGTTGAAAAGACTGTCTTTTCTGCATTGTGCATCTTAGAAAATGAGTTGACTATATTTATATGGGTCTATTTCTGGGTCCTCTAATCTGTTCTATTATTTGTCTCTCCTTTTACCAGTAACACACTGGTTTGGTAACTGCAGCTTTCTAAGTCTTCTAGTCAGTCTAAGTCTAGTGTCAGTCCTCCAACTCTGCTCCTCTCCTTCAGTATTGAATTGATTATTCTGGGTCTTTTGCCTCTCCACATATACTTTAGAATCGTTTGTTAATATACACAAAATAACTTGCAGGGATTTTGATTGCAATTGCATTGAATCTATAGATCAAGCTGGAAAGAACATGTTGAAAATACTGAGTCTTCTTATCCATAAATGTGGAATTTTTCTCTATTTGTTTCTTCTTTTTTCATCAGGGTTTTGTAGTTTTTCTCATATATATAGAAAGAGTACACATTTTTTTAGACTTGTATGTAAGTATTTTATTGTTTGGGGGTGCTAATGTAGAAGTATTTTGTTTTTAACTTCAAATCCACTCATCCATTGTCGGTATACAGGAAAGTGATTAACTTTTGTATATTTTGAAATCTTGAATAGTTGTTCATTATTCTAGGGGGTTTTCTTGATCCCTTTTTACACTTTCTACCTGAAAAATGTCATTTATGAACAAAGAGAGTTTGTTTCTTCTTTCAGTATCATTAAACTTTAACTTCCTTTTCTTGCCTTGTTCCATCTGTTAGAACTTAAAGTGCTGAAAGGAGGTGGTGAGAGCGGACGTACGGACCTTGGTCGTGATTTTAGTGGGAAAGTTTCTACATTCTTACTACAGTATATCATGTTAGTTTTGAGGTCCAGTGGACAAGGAATGGCCAAGTGACACAAAAGGCCTCAACTGATATTGCAAAGACTTGCTGACAGTGAGAGGTTAGAAACACGGAAGACCCCACCCACACTGTGAGGTCCTGAGAACAGCGAGGGGTCAGGGACAGGGGAGACCCCACCCACACTGTGAGGTCCTGATGAGAGCGAGGGGTCAGGGACAGGGGAGACCCCACCCACACTGTGAGGTCCTGATGAGAGTGAGGGGTCAGGGACAGGGGAGACCCCACGCACACTGTGAGGTCCTGAGGACAGGGCACAGCCTCCTCCAGGCTTGATGGGGGTGCACACGGTGGCTGCAGGCATGGTGAGCTCTTGCTGCCGGCTCTCAGCACTGAGAGGAGGGAGGGGCCATGGTGTCCGCATGCCTTGGGCTGGGCTTGGGGGCCAACACTGGCCTCCTTGGGGTGCCCAGGCTGGGAGCACTCACTCACCTGTGGCCTTAGTGTAAAAACCCCAGAGGGCAAGGTCTCCTTTTGCAGGCTGCTAAGTATAAATCAAATAAGAAAAAGAGAGCAGAAAACAATTTCCCAAATCAAAAAAGAACATCAGAGTGCTGGGCACAGTGGCTCACGCCTGTAATCCCAACACTTTGGGAGGCCGAGGTGGGCGGATCACCTGAGGTTGAGAGGTTGAGACCAGCCTGACCAACATGGAGAAACCCCATCTCTACTAAAAATACAAAATTAGCCAGGTGTGGTGGCGCATGCCTATTGTAATCCCAGCTACTCGGGAGACTGAGGCAGGAGAATCACTTGAACCTGGGAGGTGGAGGTTGTGGTGAGCCAAGATCCAGCCATTGCATTCCAGCCTGGACAACAAGAGGGAAATTCCGTCTCAAAAAAACAAACAAAAAAGATCAGAGCTCCCTGGGCTGTGGCTTTCTAGAGAGGCTGCTTCCCAGTTTTCCTGCCAGGCACCTGCACTGGCTCTGGCAGCTGGCACTGCAGCCCCTAGTCCAGCTACAGCCTCAGAGCAAGACCTCCTGTGGAACTGGGGTCTTGGCAGACATCCTCAGTGAGTGACATCAAGACCAGGCCATCCTGGATTAGGGTGGGCCCTGGACCTGTGGCAGGTGACCCTCTAAGAGAAAGGGGAGGGGGACTTGAGGTGCACACATCGGGAACTGGCCATAAGAGGATGGGCAGAGACTGGAGTGTGCAGCCACGCGCCCAAGGCGCCTGAGCCACCAGGAGCTGAAGGAGGCCGTGCGGGGTGCAGGGTCCTCCCCAGAACCTTTGGAGAGAGCACACCTGGGATACCTCAATGTGGGGCTTCTGGCTGCAGAGCTGCGAGGGTGTGTGAGGCTCACTGAGCAGCCTGGGAAGGCAGCACCACTGGGCATTGGGTGCACCAGCATGGAGGCCCCACAGGCTGGGCCATGGCACCATCCTGGGCCTCACCTCCCATGTGCCCACACCCTTCCTTGCAGCCCTGCATGAGGCATCTGGAAGCAGCATGGCAAAGGGGCACCACCCGTAATGTGACGCGCAGTCCCGCCAGAGGCCATACTCACCTCCCCCAGGGCCTCTGAGGGAGTGGCCGCTGACCCAGACACAAGGCATCAGGTAGAAACATTGGCACCCACCTTCAAAAACCACTCTAAAGCCAGCATTTCCCTTTATTTCTGGATGGAAATGGGGCCATAAAAGCAGAAATCAGTATTTCTGTTTGAAAGGTGCAGTCATGCTAATTTCACTTTTGGCTAAAACCGAGACGATAAAAGAACAGTTGGGTGTTTATAGGATGCCCTCAAAGTGAGCTGGCTCAGTGAGCTGGGTTCTAACTTCACTCACAAATTCATAGTACAGCTAAGAAGGCCAGTCTGTCCATGAAAGGGAGCCAAGACAAGACGAGGGCGGCGCATTGGCCTCTTCCAGGCCTGTGCCAAGTGTCCTTGGGGTCCCGCCATGGTCCACACTTCTGCGGCATCTGCAGAACATGTGGCCGGGTCCTGTCCAGCAACAGGGAGAGCTGAGTGGGGGGCAGGCATAGCGCACACCTATGGAGGCCCCTAGTGTGGAGGTGGCCCCACAGTAGCAGCCCCATCCAGAGGAAGACCACACCGGAGGGCCACAGGCCTCTGCAGCCCTGGCACCGACCCTCAGTCCTCCATCTCAGGGGGATGTGCAGGCAGAGACAGGAATGCAGGGACACTCTGCCCCTAGGTCAGCCTCTTCATCCGCCTGTTGTGCTTGTCGATGGTTAAGGTTGCTCTGTCCACAGCTGCTGCGACGCCATCCAGGGCTTCGTCTTGTCTCTCTAGCTCACTCTCAGCCTCCAGGGCCAGCCCCTTCATCCTCCTCAGGATCTGGGGAGAAGCACAAAATCACAGCAGAGGCTGCCATCTCTGCAAACCCTAGCAGAGACAACATCTCCCTGTCTCACACATCCAAGAGCCTTTGCGTGACCACCTGGGTGATGCCATCTGAGAGCCAGCGGGAGGGAGCCAGCAGCCCAGCACCAGGGTCAGGTCATGGCTCTGCCTCTGCCAGTACAGGCCTGGTGAGATGAGATGCCCACCCCACCTCCTGCCTGGTGCAGTGGCCACACTCTGGCCTGCCATCTCCAGGCTGCGGAGTGCTCTGTTTGGCTGACCCTGTGGGAGCATTGCATGTGGGTGTGGAATTCCTGCCCACAGCAGGGCAGCTGGGGACCTGGGCAGGCAGCTCAGATTTGAGTCCCAGCTCTCGCCTGGCCACTGTGCTCATGACCTGTCTGCACGTGGGTCCTTAACTGCAGATGGAGTGGGAAAGTAGGATTAAAAAGAAACACAAACCCTTTCTCTTGTCTCTAAGTGTGAGATGTTTCATGCACACTGCAAATGATAGAACGAAACTCTCCACACGGTGGAGGGCAGCCAGCACCGTGGGGGTGTGGAAGACAGTCCCCGGCCCATCAGGTGCAGAAGCTGGAGGCACGCATGGCCAGGCAGGTGTCGATGGTGAAGGCTGGATGGGTGGGCCACCCCAGGAACGACAGCACAGAGATGTGTCCCCTGGGTGCAGCGGGGGCGATAAGCTGAGGGCTGAGCTGGTGCTGTGTCTGTGGCTTAACCGGCTGTGTTCTATGAGGAATCTAGGAAGGTGAACCACACTGTAAAGCACTGCTTTACGCACTCAGCCTAGCTCTAGAAGCCTCATACCACCACCTGACAACGGAGAAGAATACACCGGAAAGGAAACTTGAGTGACCCACCACTTGCAATAAATGTCCATGTCCTCTTTCAGGGAAAGTTCTGGATCACTGTTTAAGACAGGAGAAGGAACCCTCAGTGTTCTGTGTCCCCACCAGTTGGACGGCAGTGACCGCCCAGGGTCCAGGGGGTGGTGATTTTGAGGGGAGTCCCTACAGCTCCTCTGGTTGCCTCTAGGAACAGCACACCTGAGCCCTCGGGGAGCGGCCTCCCCATGCTCCGCCCAGTGACATGGCGGGACGCTCAGCGTCCTGCAGGGTTGGGCGACCAGGGCAGGGGATTCAGTGCTCCCCAGCAGCAGGGCGGCCAGCGGTGGAACACATGCAGCTCGGGATTCAGGGTCACAAGCAATGCCCCCGCCCATGGTCCGGCCTTCATCTGACCCATGAGAAACAGTATGGAGGCGGCCAGGACAGAGGGCCAGTCAGTCAGATCCAGCTCCTTCCACGGAACAGTGTGGCTCACATGAGATCACAAATGCGAACAAGCTGTGAAAACCGGAAAGGGCCCAGCCAGGGTCGCTGCTGCGCTGCAGAAGGAGCCCTTTCCCAGCCGAGTGCCCAGCCCCTCTCTGCGGACGGCACAGGGAGTTGAGGGCTGAGGTCACTCACAGGCACACAGCAGAGGTGAAATGAGCCACATGTCCCTTTCCAAATGCAGCCTTCCTGCTGAGATCTTTGTCATAAGACAGATGAATAAATGCCTGACTAGAGCCCCAGCTCTAGACAGCAGGGCTTCTGCACCCTCAGGAGCTGGCAGAAACTCCATCTGTTGAGTCATGACTTAGATCGCTGGATGGGGCTCTGGAAAGTATATGGTGGGGTCAGTGGCTCCAGGAGGACGGGCAGATGACCTCACACAGGAGGTCTTTTCCACCGCCTGGCCCATGATGTCACGTGGCCCACGCCCAAATTGTGCCATGAGAGGGAAGAAAGCTTCAGCCCACCCCTCGCTGGCTCTGCTAACCCGCTCCCTTCTCACCTGCCACTGCTCTCAGTGTGATCCTGAGGACACTGCTGGAACCAGCAGGCACAGTCCTTGGAAAGGATGGCCGGGCTACACACTCACACCGTCCCTGTGCCTACATCCCGTGAGGAGGCCTCCCGGAAGCCAGGGATATGGATCCGCTCGGGCTCTGGTCTCAGTCCCTATGTCTCTCGTCAACCATGCTAAAATGTGATTTAAGTGTATTTAGAATTTAAATGTCCTTCAGGGCCACAGGGCTCCTGTAAGCTGACAGCTGGGGAGATGGCCCAAGCCCCTGCCAGGACCCACAGCTCTAAGGCCTCCCACCAGCCCCTGCGTCAGCCCTGCCCTCTCCACAACCACGGTGTGGAGTGCTATCAGGAGACACCACTATTTGTCTTTTCTGTTAATAACTGCATGTAGAAAACCAGGAAACAAGAGAGAAGTTAAGGAAGAAAACAAAATCTGTCCATAATCCAGACCACTGTTAGACTGGCACCATCAGTGACACGAGTACACTCCCATCTGGCTTTTTTCCCCATTGCTATGTCCATACACTCTTGCGAATAACTCAAATTTGAGATTAAACTACACACACAACTTTGTCTTCTGTTTTTACCATCCCATAGCTATCCTGAATGAAAGCTGAGTTATCGGATATGCAATGTAAGCTGACATTGTTCTAAAAACGTGGCACATTTTACCTCTGTTTCACAGACAGGGAGACCTGCCCCTGGTCCGGAGGATACACTCATTGCACATAGAGATGCTGTGCGGCATGACCCAGGTCACATCCCAGGTCACTGCCAGAAGTCCCATAGCCCTTACAGGTGGTGGCAGGGCCCTGGGACATCCAAGGGAGGCTGGGCCAGGACCTGCTGTGGCTCTCAGACTGGAGTGTCTTCGGCAGGATGACACTAAGGGTAGCGGAATAAGCCGTGTTAATCTGTCTAACCCTGACCCAGATGTTCGAAGGTAAAAATGATAGGGAAAACAAATAAAATCCTGTACTGAACCCAACAGACACAGAGTACCATTTGACATACATCAATGCCAATAATTATTAAACATACATCATATTCTTCTTTTAAACATAGTCCTAGCAAGCCGCCATGAAGGTTATACTACCCACGGCAAGGCCCAGAAGAGACCAGCAACAACTCAGGGATCAGGAGCCACATGGAGACCAGGACCACAGGGAGGCGTGAAGCCCATCCACCTGGGGCCACCTCCACACAGACCCTGAGAGCCCCACACTCCTGTTCACTATCTTCCCCACATGACGCCTGTCCCCCCGGGTCATCTCCAACAGACCCAGGCAGGCCAGCACTCATGTCTGCCACCTTCCCTGCAAGGCTGAGTGGTGTATGCCCTAAAGATGTCTATGACATCTCCCCAGAATATAAAGAAGAAAATAACCTTTTTTTAAAAAAGACACCAAATTCATGCCTTTTTCTAGTGCATAAGAAAGCAGTGGAAATAGCAAAAATTTCCATAGTTTAGGTTTTTGCCTAATAAGCACAGTAATAATATGCACATTTAATTTGTGACCAAGACCAGCTGATCTGCCTACAGAAGTGGAATATTTTATTGTGTACACAGACAAAATAAAGGCTGGCTCCTACTGTACTTTTTGATTTGAAAATGTCTCACCACGTTAAAGGCCTTAAAAGAGAACTCATTCCAAATAGCCTGTTGAGACCCTTGGCCTGCCTGCCAAAATTGCACTTGAAGTTAATTAATAATGCAAACACACAAGAGCGATCTGTACAGCTGCTAGGTCTGCAGACAAAGAACATTCCTGAGCGAACCTTCAAACTGCCAGTGTCCTGGAGTGCGGGTCCAGATTCTTTTTCCTTTAAGAAGGGACTGAAGTAATTATATGGCATCGTGTGCATTCCACATAACAGGGATGGAAAGAATGGAGAATGTGAAGTCTGGCCAAACCCTAGAAACAGTTGTTCCTCTGCGGCCTGGGGTGACAAGCCATCTAGCCATTGTGTAGGATGCTGTCAGCTCCAGGGCAGCCAGTGGCCTCACGGAGGAACCCTCATGGGCTCTGAGTCAGAGGC
Source organism: Theropithecus gelada (assembly GCF_003255815.1). NCBI lineage: Eukaryota > Metazoa > Chordata > Mammalia > Primates > Cercopithecidae > Theropithecus > Theropithecus gelada. The sequence continues at coordinate 137,686,349 of NC_037668.1, forward strand.
CAGGTGCAAATCAGACTTCCTTGAGTCCTTGCTACATAAGTAAAGAAACTCAGGAACCGGCCTTCCTTCCAGCCAGTTCGACCTCCATAGAAACCACCTGATTAAAAGTGCTTTGGGTTTTGGGGGAAACAAACTTTTATAAACTTCAAAGAAATAGAGCAGGGAGTGCTTGAAGGACAGTATAATCCAGGTAGGCCCTGGGGCATGCCTGCGAGCCGGACCTGAGAGAAGTGTTCCTAAGAGAAGCTGCGGCTTAGAGCGTCAGTGGATGCCTGGCCAGACCTAGGCCCAGACTCTGTGGTCCTGAGCGGCTTGTGGGACCCGCTGAGGGCGTCAGAGCCAGGAAGGGGAGCAGCCCTAGGTGACTTAGGCAGGCAGCAGGAGGCACAACCTGAACAAAGAAACACAACTGAGTGTGGCCGACACTGCCAGCTTACGGCCTAGGATAGCACCAAAGCCACTTTCCTTCAACACGTCTGTGAGGAGGATGCCCTGGGTGCTGCGGGCCTGGCCGGCTCCCTCGTGCCCTTAAGCAAAGGCTGTTCCGGAAGAAAAGCTTCTGCTTGCTGCCCCGCTAGGAAAGCCTCTGTCTCCATGAAGCTCCTGCAGACTCAGAGCAAAGCATCACCAACACTGTCTGGGTTGACAGTGACATAGGCCAGAAGCCCTGCACAACAAAGACAAGAGCGTTTAGCATTCTCACCATTTCCATTTTGTTTATAAAGACAAAAAATAAATATGGAAAAATAGCCTAATGAAGTAGGGTGGGCCCACCTACCAAGCAGCTGTGTGTCCATGCGCGCACCATTAGGGCAAGGCTGAGTGCCGGGTGCCTGAAGACGTCCTGGGCTTGTGCTTTCGCTGCCACCAGCAGCCCGGGAAGACGCTGCTCCAGAGGCATGCAGGGCCTTGAGCCTCCAAACTCTGCGGGACATCGGCTCTTGTGTCCCACGCGATATGTCTGCTCTGGCTCGCCTTGCAATGCCAGAGTGTGGCACATCACTGCACAAAGCCAAGCATCGATAGCAGTCTGCTGTTAGCTGTGCTGCCCTGGCCGTGTCATTAAGCTGACTCACTGAGGAACTGTGAATTTTCTTGCAGTGAGAAATTAGCAACCATTTAAGAACAGAGCTGGGATAAATCAAGCTGTCTACAACTCAAAATAGTTCTACCAGTTGGGGCCATTAATATGCTGCAGAGAATGTAAAGGGGGAAAATTGGCTCTCACCACAGCCAAGCTCTGGAGGCTGTAAAGAACACTCTCTGCTGCGATCTGTCACACTCGGCACTCGCAGACCACCCTGAGGCCCGCCCGAGTCCCCTCTGCTGCATTCCTGGAGGCCAAGGTGGTCTGTGCACTAGCAGGGGGGCAGGCGCAGGGCCCCCCTCCTCAGGATGCCCCCGTGGCGGTGGGTTGAGGCAATGAGCACGGAGGCCTTGCTGCTCAGAGGGGACTTTCAGTCAGCCGGGCCAGCTGAGCTCATTCCAGGCGCGCACAGGAAACGCTGTGCAGAGCAAGGAGCCGGGCCTGGACTAAATTGTCCTGCCCAAGAGCGCTCCCTGCTCCTAGACCACAGATGGAGATTCCCATTAAGAGAGCCAAGTGCTTGAGGGACGATGAATCCTCACTAAAGTGTTCAGTGAATGTGAACTGAGTGCCACTGAAGGTGCATCTGACACGTGGAAGAACCTCAGTGGTACCCTCAAAATAGGAAACAAACTGAAAACGCACTAAAATGTGGCTCTTCCAAGGGGTCGGCCACAGCCCCACAAAACCCACTTCCCAGCCTGAACCAAAACGGCCAGAGCTGTGGCCAATGAATCTGCTCCCAACTTGCCAGGCACCTCATGCTCTGCCCTGTGCGCTGCGGCCCTGTCCCCCTTGCCTCTCATCTGCACCTTGAGGCGGGACGCTGCTGTGCAGAGGGGACAGGAACAGGGCCCAACACTCAGGGCTGTGACACACAGCTCAGAAGCAACCACAGTGCTGACCCCTGCCATCCAGGGCCACTCTGCAGCCTCACTCTCCCAGTGGGTGATGCCTGGCCCAGTGAACCTGCCTCTGGCATTGCTCTCTCATCCTTCAACACATGGTGTCAACAGCTGCACAAACCTACTTCCCAGCCTGAACCAAGACTGCATAATACCTGCTGACCACATTTAAAGGCTAGCAAATGTATCAAAATGAACAGAACAGCTAGGCAGAGGACCCATACAGAAACAGGCAGCCTGCACAGCACTATAAACCCATGGCCCAGGAGACCTGTGCAGAGCGCTCCACCCACAACCGCAGGAGCCCATTCTCCTCTGCACCAGATGCCTCCATGGGCCACAGGCTGGGAGGTGGGCCACGGACTGGGAGGCAGCCCTCAACAAGCCTAGAGAGACGGATCCACAGCAGGTGTCTCCTCCAACCACAGCAGAGGGAAGCTAGCAACACGGCAAACTGCAGTGTTCACAAATTAAACAACCAACAGGTGATGGAAGGGAAATCAGTAAATTCTTTGAGATGAATGAAAACAAAAGCATGATATACTAAAATAGTCATGTGTTACGTAATGATGTGGATGCATCCTGAGGAACCATGGCTCAGGGTCTCATCGTGGGACAATGTTAGAGCACACATACACACACCAAGGGGGCAGGGCCTGTGGTGCCTGGCTGCGTAGTGGGGCACATCCCCGCAGGCTGCAGGCCTGCACGGCACACCACAGCACCAAGCAGCACAAGTAGCTGGAGCACCACGGTAACCACCTGCACATCTAAATGTGAAGAAGGTACAGTAAACGTGCAGCATAAAGATACGAAATGGCACGCAGTATAGGGCGCTTCCCGTGAGCAGGGCTGGCAGGACTGGACGCAGCCCTGGGTGTGTGGTGAGTGACCGTGAAGGCTTAGGTTTGACTGAACACTACTGTGGACTTTATCAACACTGTGCACTAAGGCTCCACTAAATTTATTTTAAACAGTCTTTCTTCAGTAATAAGTGAGCCTTAGCTTCCTATAACTTTTGTGTATTACAAACTGCAATTTTTTTTAACTCTGACTCTTCTGTAATAAAACTTCATACACCAACACTATATAGCCGTGCCAGAATAATTTTTCTTTATATTGTTATCCTATATGCTGTTTTCTCTTTTTAATTTATTTTATTTTTTACTTTTAAAACTTTTTTTTGGCCAGCGCAGTGGCTCATGCCCATAATCTCAGCACTTTGGGAGGCTGAGGATGGAAGGTTGCTTGAGCCCAAGAGTTCAAGACCAGCCTGGGCAACATAGGGAGACTCCATGTCTACAAAAAAATAAAAAAACAACTTAGGTGGACATGGTGGTACACACCTATAGTCCCAACTACTTGGGAGGCTGAGGTGGGAGAATCATCTGAGCCCGGGAGGCGGAGGTTGCAGTGAACAGAGATCATGCCACTGCACTCCAGCCTGGGAGATAGAGTGAGACCCTGTCTCAAAATAAAAAGTACAAAAAACCTTACTACAAACCTACAGTAATCAAAACAGCGACACTAGACCACAGAATGGAATTAAGTGAGAAACCAGAGATAAACTCATATATCTATGGCTAACGGATTTTCAACAAGGGTGTCAATACCATTCAATGGGGAAAGAATGGCTGGCTTACCAAATGGTATCGGGAAAACTCGATCTGGACACACAGAATAAATCTGGGTCCTCACCTCACTCTGCACACAAACATTAACTCAGAATGGGTTCACAACCTAAAGAGGAAACCAAAACCACAGAACTCCTAAGAAAACATGGGGGTAAAGCTTTATGACCTGGGGGTCTTAGAGCATTTTCCTTAATAAGGGGGATCACTGTGTACCCTAAAGACTTGAGAGCAGGACCTCAAACAGACGCTCACATGTGAACACTTACAGCAGCATTCTCCATAGCAGCCTAAAGGAGGAAAGAGCTCGCACATCCACCAACAGAGGGGTTTTCAGGGCATGGGTCCTGAAAACCACATGCCAAGTGAAATAAACCAGGCACAAAAGGACAAGGGCTGCGTTACTCCCCTGCTGTAAGGAACCCAGAGTGGCAGGCTAGCAGACATGGAAGGCAGAGTGGTGGGTGGGGAGCTGGGGCAGAAACGTGGGTTTGCGTCTCAAGAGAAAGTTTCTGTGCAGGACGATGGTGGTGAATTTCATTAACCCCACTAAATCGTACACTTAAAAATGGTTAAAATGGCAAAATTTGTGTTTATATATTTCACCAATTTTTAAAAAGTGAATAATGAGAAACTCCCCACTGCTATAACACATATTACCTTCCACAGCCAGGGCCTCCACGACACCCAGCACTTGCCCCACACACCTGGCCTTCATTAACGTGACAACTGGGAGGACAGGAAAGGCTCCAGGTGGGGCGAGTCCTCCAAGACTGAAGTCCCACTCAGCACTCGGTCTCTGCTTGACCTATTCAGCTGGTACAGCCTGGGAGCGGCCTTGGGAGGGCTTGTCAGGTGCTGGCCTCCAGCCCTCAGCACGGGTCCTGCACTCTATCCTGCCAGGCCCCTTGCACCGGCAGTTTCCCAGGTGGTTTCTGGGTACCGGTTGGTGTGAGTATCTGGGACCCCAAAGGCTGTGCCTGGTAAGGCCTCCTGCCCCCATCGCTCTGAAGCCACGGGCCCTGCTCAGCCCAGGGTCCTGGGTCCTCCGCAGTCATGCCCAGTGCAATGGGAGTTTGGGGGACATAGGCACAGGAGTGGCTCACCTGCAAAAGCAGAGGGTGTGGGTGGGGGTGGACAGGGTGTACAGAGGTGGGTGAGCAGGCGCTCACTGTCATGAACCCATTAGCCAAAGAGCATACAGGTTAAAAGGGAAGGCGTGGTGTTTCCCTGTGATGCTGCCTGCACCCAGCTGCCATAGGTCTGAGTTACAGGGCACCCTCAAGCCACATGCATGCAGGGCCCCCACACCTGGTCCAGGGTGCCCATGGGACATGGCCTCCTGCTGTGTGGATGTCGGGCTGTAGGACACACTGTCCCCATTCCCAGCCTCTTCTTACGGATCAGCATTTAGAAAGTGCATGCAATGTGGTATCAGGAGCATGATTAATAGGAACTCACAGTGAAGGCACAGATCCCCAAACACACGGCTCAGCTCAGCTCTCCTATCTGACTGGTATCAAGGCCATAAATAAAAACAGCATCACAAAACCTCACAGCCCCCCAAAATCGACCTCCTACCTACGTTGTGGTTAACACATGACATGAACAGCCTCAAAAAGCAGGAAGGCATGGGATGCTGAGAGCCTGAGTGGAAGAGGAGCCTGGCCTCCCCACCCCTCCTCACTCACAAGCAAGGTCCACTTCTGCCTGGCTAGTCTCGGAGGGTGGGTGCTGCATCCAGTGCCCCTGCAGAGCCCAGTCACCTTGGGGGTGGCCAGTCTCATCATCCCCTCTGCCCATAACCTGCTCTCCAACTCGCCTGCTTCACACACTCCCACTGGGGCCAGGCAGGAGAGCGACACTTGTGTCAGGTGCACTCAGGACAGAGCACGGTGTCCATGCAGCTTCTCCTGCCCCCAGGGACTGCGGAGCCCCAAAGTCACATGGGGCTTTTGGCCCCCGACGTGGTCGATGAGCTCAAAGAAGCCAGGGCAGTCATGCACTGATCAATACCCTTACTCCAAGTAGTAGGGAGACACTCTGTGAAAATCATTATCTTACGTTCATTAGGTATGCAGGAAACCATTGATTTTTTTCCCCCGACTAGGAGAGGACACAGATTAATTGAGGGAAGTTTAGATTAGAGACATCAGGGACAGGGAAGTGAGGGAAGCCAGACCAGGAACGGGGGTCCTGAGGAAGATGCAATGCGTTCTCCAGTTCCTAAAAAAGAGAAACATAAAAGGAAAGAAAGAGATGTTACCTTCTGAAGATAGTTTCATAGAAGGCAAGGAGCCCCAGAATGACTTTGGAATGTTCCAGCAAATCACCAGAACTGGTCCACATGGGACATGACGCCGTGGAGTGGGCAGAGGGTTTCTGCCAGACAAAGATGCGAGGACAGAAACACCTGGGTCCCCATATGCCCAGATGCTGCCATCCCACACCCCCACGTGAGCCCTATCTGGGCCCCATGTGAGCCTGGCCACACCCTCAGACTCACCCCCATCCCAGCACTAGGCTTGGCTTCCTGGGAACCCTTTGACTTTGAACGGAATGAGTTGCATGGCTTTCCTGTTACCATGTGCGTTTGCATTTGCTGTTTATGGAGACGTCACAGGCAGTGGCACGCTGGTCGCCCCATGCCATTAGGCAGGAGGCTGAGGTGTCACCCAAGCATCCCCTGGGACCTGTGCCCATTGGGACCGGCCATGGCACATCCGTTCCTATCAGGAACCACGGCAGCAGTGCAGCAGGCTTCTTTCCCACTATCAGGCGCCAGCGAGGCTCCCACCCACTCTCCCGCCAGACCCAGTGTCTGTCTACACTGAGTGTCTACCTCATTCTTCCCTCGGGACAGAGGGACATGGACACAGCAACCCCAAAGCAGGACAAGACAGATGCATGAAATGGAGTGTCCCAGGGAACTGCCCGACACCACCTCCAGTTCTACTGTGTCCAGGCCCCATGTCCATGGCATGGGCTGCAATGGATTCCACAGCCACAAAGAGGAGTAGACAACAGAAGCAAGTCGGGGGCTCTGCCAAATCCACCTCCTACAGCCCCCGGCCCTCCACCCTCCACAGCCACAGTGACACAGTGGCCAGGGCCCCACAGACAGCAAGGCTCGCTGTGCCATCCGTGCCTGTCCTGTGTGATCACAGCCACCCTCTCCTGAGCAACCCCATTTGCAACCCACACTACTGGGACACGTTTCAGCATGATGGCTTTAATAGCATCTGCAACAAAAACCACAGCTAAATGAAGGGGGGTTTCGTGCATTTTTATTTTCCCCAGAAATGTAACTCACTCTGGCTTCTGCTTGAGCTTCGACTGTGCACTAGGAATTATCTAAATAGGAAACACATGTATTGCCTCAAAAAGACAGTCTCCTGTGAAACTAGGCTCCTCCTGCAAGGAAGGGAGCCCACATCTGACCAACGTGCTGCCCGTGCCCCCCAGGCACGCCAGGCCTTCCTAGGCCCTCCCAACCCCATACCTCAGGTGACTGCTTCCTCCCACTCTGCCACTGGCCTTGATGCCCGAGTCCTGAATGTGGAGACTGTTCCTCCCCGTGTTGAGCCACTAGGCTTGCTGGATCTCTAATGATGGCTGCACCCATGCAGCCCCAGGGGAGATGCAGCCTGGACGGCTGGTGGGGAGTGCCACTCACCCTCAGCTCTCTGCAGTCACCTAACCACCTCCCCATCGCTCCCAGGCTTTGAGGTGAAGAACACGCCACACATGGCAGGAGAGTCTGATGTGTGGACACTTGAGGGCCTCTCCAACTACATGACCGCCATTGCAATTAACAGGTAAAATTCCTACTTTTTCATCTTAAAGCTTTGTTCCTACTTCAGTCTAAACACAACCGTGGGTTACAGCGAGCGTCTCGGATGTGGACACCTTTGCGGGGTGTGGGAGTGGGGTATGCTCAGATCCTGCCAGTCTCAGCCATGTGCCCTGAGGCACTCAGGAGGATGGCTAGGGAAGAATCAGGTAAGTCTGTCTTTATAGTATTGGGCTTTCTCAAAAACCCCGAGACCCCTGGGTCTCAAAAACGAGACCCAGGCCAAGAATCTCACTTCTGGAGGCAGTGAGTATATCTGAAGGTGACTAGGAACCTGCAGAGTGAGCTGGCTACACCTACCAGGCAGTGCTGTGTGTGCCATTACCAGAAATGACTAAGTGAGGCCGAGAGGAAAAAGTGACAAGCCGCGTCCACTTGAATTACCCCAGAGCAAAGATCAACACATTTTTCCCCAAATAAGCTGGCCTCAAAAGAGTTTATGCCTACACAGACACATAAAGTAAGAATTGGTTTTTAAAAACAGGCTTAAGAGACAGAGCATCTTTATCCACTTCCTTTTTTTTGTGGCAGCCACCCACAAAACACTCCCTACAAAAACAGGGCCAGGCCTGACAGAGCCCTAGACCCACCTGCCGACTCAGAGGCTCAGGGACAGGGAGCCCACGCCCTGCGTGGACACAGAACTGCAAGATCCAAAGTGCACAGTCTCAGCCCAACAGACAGCTTCGCTTTTTCAAGGAATCAACTGCAAGGGAAGATGAGACGGAAGCTGCACCTGGAGATGAGCTGTGTGCGCGCCACACACCCTGTGGGACACACTCTTCAGTAAGGGCTCAGCAGGTTGGAGCACTGCCTGGATACTGGATGGTGCTGAGGAATGACTTCCTGTTTCCTAAGGCAATAGTGGCAGTATGGTTCTTTCTGAATGGCTCTTATCCTTTAATGATACATATGGAGATATTTACAAACGAAGTGATATGATGACTGGGTACAGCTTCAAAAATTGCTTGGAAAGCCAGCATATTAGCCAGCAACCTTGGGACAAGACAGGAGTATTTACACTGAACATTAAAATTCCAGCCTCCCAGGCACAAAGTGCTGAGCCTTCTTAAGAACCAGTGCTCAGCACAGGAGGGTTGAGTGAGCTATGCACCTGACTGTGCATGCACTCATACAGTGCACACACATAACACGTAACACACAGCAGGCATGTACCTGCATGCACGCACAGTATACAGAGTACACATGCATGCACATGCACAGCACACACAGACACAGAGTACACATCATGTACAGGTATAGTGCCTGCACGCTCCACACACAAGACATACACATACACACATGCCCATGCACAGTACACACAAGGTACACATACAGCACATATACATGCACAGTACATGCAACACATACACCGCATGCACAGCACACACACGTGCATACACATACAACAAACAAGGCACACAGGTACTCACAGTGCAAGTATACACACATGCACATGGACATATACGCAGTATAAGTACATGCATAACATATGTACACATAGCACACATAGTACATATAAATGCACAATATGTGTACAGTACATGCAGACTACACACAGCATGCACATGTACATGCACAGTAAACATACACACCTGTGCACACACACACAGACACGTACAATGGGTGCAGGTGGTAGCCAAGGCAGCTATGTGTGCATACAAATACAAATGTGTCTGAATGTGGTGCATGTTGTGTTCCAGGAAGTGTGTGGACCTGGGACAGACACTGCCCTTCCTCCCTCCCTGCAGCTGCCGAGTGGAGGCCAGCAGCTCCTCCTGGGTGCAAGGCCAATATGGATGACCCAGAGCTTGTTTGTGGTCAGAAGGGTGAGGGGAGCAGCCTGTGGGAAGACTGGGACACAGCGCTGGCTGGCATGGCATTGGGGACATCTTACCTGGGTTAGTTCCTGGGTATCTGCCTCGGAAAGGGCTGGCAGGCTTGTCTGCAGGTGCAGTGCTGTGCCCTCCTGGTCTACTATGGGTGGCTCATGGTGCAGGGTACGGCCCACCAGCCCAGATGCTGCAAGGAGAGCAGATGGTCAGCGGTGAAATCTCTTGGAGGTGCAACAACCCTTGTGTGCTCTGGATGGCGGAGCGTGGTCTTTGAGGCGGTGTTCCTCCTGCCACCACACGCGGGACTGCTTCCTCTCTCGACCTCTGCAAGCCTTGCCTTGCCACCCGGCCCCGAAGGATCAGGATCTGCAACACTGCAAACACATGGTGGCCACTCTGTACCTCTCAGAGTAAAAGCCCTACATCCCAAGTGGGTTTGTTTTGTTTTGGTTTTGTTTTGATAAAGGCTTAAGATTTGTAGTATAAAACACAAGAATCATTGAACTCTGGTGAAATGCACGTCACACACGACTGGGAAACTGCAGTGACATCTGAGCTACTCTGCAGAAGGCTGCGGTTCCGGAGAGCACAGGAAGTGGCCCACAGCCCGGGCCAAGCACAGCCACACGTCTGCGCCACCGAGGTGGGAGGTGAGTCAGAGCTGCCCATGGTCAGGCTCAGAGAGGACCTGGGTGTTTCCACCCTGCAGTGAGCCTCGGGGCTCCAGGCTACCTGCCAGAGGCAGTCTCGCTCCACAGAAGGTGACCCAGTGTGCCTCCTGCAGAGGCCACCTGCCCTTTATTTACAGAGCAGCTTCAACAGCAGCCTTGACACCCTGGGGCCCAGATAAGGGCGCAATGTTGTTTGCTCTTCTGCAGCACAGGCAGCTCCCCCACATCTGGTGTAGCCGTCATTTAGGAGGATGCCAGGAAACAGGCAGGGAGAGTGCAGTTGCAGTGCCAGCTCCCGATGGGGCAGGAAGGCAGGTGGGCGGCCTCAGCATCCCTCCCAGGGTCCTACCTCAGGCAGCAGAGCCTATGCCCTCCTCACTCCTGATGAATGTGGCAGCCCGGGAGCAGTGGCCGAGCACGCCCTCAGAAAAGGAGAGGAAAGGGGGGATATCTGGGAGTGCACTCTTGCTGGGGCTGAGGGCACATCCCCTCTAGCCTATCACCCCCTAAATGATCCTTATAAGCTCACCTTCCAACTCTACCCTCCACAGGAGAGATGCCACTTCCAACACGCCACCCCCGCCAGCCTATCACCCCCCAAATGATCCTGACAAGCTCACCACCCCTGATAGCACCCGGCTGAGCAGAGAAGGAACAGCCTTGCCCAGGGCCACAAGGGACTGAGCACAGAAATGGCCCTAAAGAGGGAGCGGCTCCAGGCCCAGCAGATGGGTGCAGGTGCGAGTGGGGAAGTTGGGTGAGACTCAGGTGGGAAGTGAGGGGCTCCTTTCACAGACAGTACCAGCGGGACAGATCGCCCAGAAGGCTGTTTTCCTGTCCCACTCTTCAGAAACAGAATCTGGTTGCAACCAACCACAACAATTTTACAACGTAGGTTTGCAACACACAAGCTGTATATGGGTGCTCTCTGGGGAGCTGCGGCCCACTACTGTGCTTCTCTGAATTTGTACATTACCCGTGGGAGCCCGCAGGCCCTGACATGAAGCTGCTCACTGAGGAGCCCTCTGAAACGCTGAGCCATAGTGCACAGGCCAAGCTAGGCTGGAAGACACAGCCACAAACTCAAGAGGATGCGTGCCCCTGGTGACCTGAGATCACAGGGTGGCCCCCATCCACCTCGCAGCACCAGCACAGCCTAGGCCACAGGAATGGAGGAGCATAAACTGCCCAGCCTGTGCTGCACCAGTGCCCCCTTCCTCCAAGAGTCCCACACCCCACTCTGCCCTGCCCAAGGCTCTCGTAGTCTGGTCTGCAGTGTGCTGCCTGCAGTGTGCTGTGTGATGGTCTACAAGACTGCTACGTGCTCGTGCCCCGGATCTGACTTGCTGGGTGTTGGGAGCTGAAGGACCATGTGCTTTCCTCAGCATCTTCTTGAGCTGCAATTCCCTGGCTACGACATCGACTTTAAAAAAACAAAACAAAACAAAACAAAAGCTATTTATTTTGTAGAGATAGCATGTCCCCAGGTTGGTATCAAACTCCTGGCTCAAGTGATCCTCTTGCCTCCACCTCCCGAGTAGCTGAGACCACAGGCATGCAGCACTACAACCTGCTAACTTTTGTGTTTCTGTTTGTTTTGAAATGGAGTCTTGCTCTGTTGCCCAGGCTGGAGTGCAGTGGTGCGATCTCAGCTCACCACAACCTCCGCCTCCCAGGTTCAAAGGATTCTCCTGCCTCAGCCTCCCAAGTAGCTGGGACTACAGGCGCACATCACCACACCCGGCTAATTTTTTTATTTTTTGTAGACACAGGGTTTCACCATATTGGTCAGGCCGGTCTTGAATTCCTGACCTCGTGATTCCGCCTCTGCCTCCCCAACTGCTGGGATTACAGGTATAAGCCACGGCGCCTGGCCTAATTTTTGTATTTTTTTATAGAGACAGGGGCTTGCTATGTTACCCAGGTGATCCTGTCTTCTGCACCCAAGTGATCCTCCCACATTGGCTTCCCAAAATGCTGGGCTGCAGGCATGAACCACCGTGTCCAGCCCACACAGGCTCTTAAGGGCAGAGCCCCTAGGCCTCCCTACCTAGGACATGGCTTTCATTTCAGCACCTGAGGCTGCGTGACAGGGACACTCAGGCCGTTCTGGAATTTTAACAAAAAGGACTTTGCTTAAACACTCAGAAGGCTGGACAAAGCGCTTAAGCGTCAAGCCACAATGTTTCTGTTGGGTGTGGCGGCTGGGGTCCTGGTGAGGCTGCATCCCGCCATCTCCAGAGCCACAGTGCTCGTGGAGCTGCTGAGTCACGCTTTTAACATTTCTTCCAGGAAAGCTTAATGTGGTTCTGTAAGGATGGTGTCTGTCTTGGGGTCATGAGTGACTGCAATTAAACAAAAGCATCACAGGTGGGTTCACAGCAAGAGGGGTGGGGTGACTCGACCGTCTGGGAGTTACCTTGCTGGCCTGGGGGTGTAGGAAGCCAGCCCAGGAAGAGCCCAGGGCACACTGTGGGCTGCAGAATGTCTGAGTCAGCTGGAAAGAGGGTGCCCTGAGGCCAGAGGCCCCTGTGCAAAACACAGCTCCGTCTTCACTGCCAGTGCTGATGAGGGGCTGCCTGCACCTGCCTGGGAGCGGGGATCTTGGCTGCCAGCCTGTCTTTCCCCAGCAAGCCCCTTCCCTCAGTCCTGGCCTCCAACACTCACCTGTCACCCAGGAAAGGCCTCTGCTGGGCCTGGTGGGCCTGTGAAGCTAGCACACAGGTAAGGACAGCATAGGGAGCTGAATGAAGGAGACAGCAGCTTGTGTGCTCCATCTCCCACTCGACTGATACATGCACGCAGGTGGGGGCCGAGCAGCTTCCTCTGATAGGCTCTAGGCCAGCTGACGGAGTAACCCCAGGCTCCCCAGTCAGCCCATCCTGGGCCCGTGGTGCCACGGCAGGCTCCTGGGTGCTTCAGCTCCAGTGGGAACTTCCCTGCCTCAAAAGACGCCTGGCACTAATGACCTGCAGAGTCAACCTCAGCCACCCCGATGCTCTGGTCCTTTACTAACTGCCCACTCCACGTGCCAGCCTCCTGCCCTGTCCTGCTGCTGGTGCTGTTGCGCAGACAGACACATGGACCAGGGAAGCAGAGGTACAGGAAAGGCTGTCATCAGACAGCTGCAAGCCCAGGCAGGCCTTAGCCCCAAGACAGGCAGTGAGTGACAAAGAAAAAACTGAGTAAACAAACAGCCTTCAAATATGCTGTGCACAGCAGGGTGAAGCTCACGCCTGAAATTCTAGCACTCTGGGAGGCTGAGGTGAGAGAATCACTCGAGCCCAGGAGTTCAAGACCAGCCTAGGCAACACAGCAAGACCCCCATCTCAAAAAAAAAAAAAAAAAAAAAAAAAATTAGCTGGGCATGGTGGTATGTGCCTATAGTCCCAGCTACTTGAGAGGCCGAAGTTACAGTGAGCTATGACTGCACCACTGCACTCCAGCCTGGGTGACAGAGTAAGGCCCTGTCTCTAAAAGAAAAAAATAAATAAAAAGAAAAAGAAAATACTGTGCATGTCCCTTGGTAGGATGTGTGGGAAGGAAACCTCACCCTGTGGCCTTCCTCCCAAACCACAGCCCAGGCTGACTGCAAGAAAATTTGAGACGGAGGCTGCTGTGCAAGCCCTGGCCCGGCCTCCAGAAGGCCCAGAGACACGTGAGGAGGGTGATTGTGCGGCCCTGGGTGCTCCTCGAGGCAAGGACGAGTGTCTAGAATAAAATAAAATTTGCGTTCAGCACACAGCCCTGCAGAGGTCTCTGGAAAGGCTCCCTATCCTGGGTGTCCCTCCCTGACAAGCGCCCATCCAGCGTCGTGAGGCTGCCACCCTGTGGCCACATGTGCACCAGCGCTCACCCCAGAGGCAGAGATTTCTAAGACATCCGTCATGGTTTCCACCTCCAGGGAGCCCACAGTTTCCAGCTGAGAGCAGTAAACACAAGGAAGCTGGCACAGATTCCCTGTGCCGACGCATGGACAACAGCAGCAGGCAGCAGGCAGAGGCAAGACCTCAGAGCCGCGAGTGCCCCACACACTACTGAGCTCCCAGCAAATGGGGCGCCGCCTTCTTGCTAACACAGCACCAGGCAGGGCACTGCACGCTCCAACGCCTGCACGGAGCCTCTCCAAGAACACCCTCTGGAGGCACAGCTGCCCCATGAGACCAGCACCTACCTGGACAGGCCAGGTTGCCCATAGGGGTGAAAGTGAGCACGGAGAGGGGGCACAACAGTCCCCCACAGGAGGCATAGTCCATCTCACACATGCGGCAGGTCCCTGTGGGACGATGTGCTGCGTGTGCCACGTGGCAAGATGGCTGCCCCAGGTACTCGAAACACCACGGGCCAGGTGCAGCCGTGCAAGTGAAAAGACGGTGCTCGCTGTGGCTACAACCCGCACTCAGGTGACCTAAACTAAGGGGGCCCTCCTAGCCGAGCAGGAAGGATGACGCCATCAGTCCTGAATCCTGAATGCACATTGAGGCCCCCAGAAAAGGTCATGATTCCCCTCTAACCTCAAACAGCACAGGTTGCAGGAACCCACTTACAAACACCAGCCCGCAGAACACAGGAGTGCTGGCCACCACGGTGCAGCCAGGTTGGCGACATGGCAGGGCCACTAAACACACTGAGTGCTTCTCTACTGGGACCCTGGAGAGTAGTCCTGAACTCCACAGAATGTCACAAACTTCCTGCCTGAAGCCATACCCAGGGATCCCTCTTCAGTCCCCACACCACCAGGACAGTCCCCAACTCCACAGCACGTCACACACCTCCTCCCTGAAGCCATGTGCAGCAGTGCACCTGTGCCATTCACCTTGAATGTGGGTGAAGACCTCTACTTCCTATGCTTCTGTAGCCTGTCTCCCACGAGGACACTCGGGTTCGGGCCTGCACTTCAGTGACAGCAGCTCATGGTGACCTTTGATCTCCCCACCTTGATCAATGGATTTCGTTACATGTCACACCGTGTGCTCCATTCCATAGAGGTCAATGCCTGTCTTTGCAACCCCTGACTTTAAGGCATACACAGGAAGGTGGTAGGTTCTCTGTGATTCAACCACATGCTGCATATCTAAGGTGTGCACCTTTCGTTTTTAGGGTGTGTGTTCAGCCCTGCGGCTCATGGGACTCAATCTGTAATTATGTGTATTTCTTTCTGAAACTTGAAGCCATTTGGAATAGAAAGCAAAACATTTTCGTATTAGAGAAACAGGTTATGGGAACTGAAATCTTTCTCTCAAGAGAAAAATTAGAGAAATTGAAAGGGTAGCAAATATCTCTTCCTTTTAACAGACATCTGGCAATCAAAATCCCTAAGAGCACAGCTTTACATGCTTTACATACAGACACACCTTAGAGTGTGGATGTCCATGTCACATACATGCACAATACATATGCACTGGTACACGTGTACATCATATGCATACATGCATGCGTATTAGCTATAATGCTAATATTAGAAAATGGACTCTTTTATGACATTGAGATTTCTTAATCAGAGCTTGAAGACAAACTGCAGGGGAAAATTCGTGGATTTTACCATAGCAAGATAAAAGATTCCTGTAAGGGAGGAAGAGAGTCTAGAGGAAGTGGCTGCAGCTTCTAAGCCAGCCAAGGCTGATGGTCCAGGATAGTAGGAAAGTCTTGCACATCTGTCAGGGAAGAAAGCATATGAGGAAAGAAGAAAACACAACACGCCATCCATAGAGCAAAACCTGCAGGGCCAAAACAAATACAATGCATCAGAGGCCCCACCTCCTAACCAAAGAAAGGGTAAAGGCAAGAATAACACCAAGGGGCCACCAGCGTCCCATCAGACAGGCAGGACCATGGTGGCTCCTAGCACATGAGCCTCGGTCCTGTGCCAGGGAGGAGGTGGGCCAAACGTGGGGGACATGCCAAGACGCAGGGTGTCTGCCCCTCAGTCCGGCCCCGAGGACAGGACAGCTGAGTGTTCACAATCTACAACGGAGTCTGCAGGAAGGCACCGTGGCCACTCCACACATCTGAGAATGCCACAAACACACAGAACCACACTGCACAGTTCTCAAACACACATATCCTTAATAGCATGTCTGGGCGCCAAGCTGGGAAAACCTAGATTAAACGTCCAGGGAAGCAGGAGTAGGCAAAGTAGGGGTGATGGGAATGGCCCCACCAGGGGAAGTGAGATGGTGCCAGTCACAATCCTGAGGTGCTGGTTCCCACATCAAAACGAGGGGAGATGAGAGAGACAACAGCAGGAGCTTCCTTTTGCTCTGATGCACTCATTCTGAAAGCCCTTACTGTGTCGTAGAAGGTTCTGCATCACCATAACTGAGCACCTGAGACTGGGTAATTTACAAAGAACAGAGCTTTAGTCAGCTGACAGTTCTGTGGGCTGGGAAGTCCAAGGGCATGCCCTGGCTTCCACCAAGGACTCTCGTGTTGTGGCAGAGACACTCAAGAGTGGAAGCAGACATAGGCAAAGAGACAGAATCAGAGGGGCATCCTGCCTCCTAACAACTCACTCTTGGGAACTAATGCATTCCCAGAACTCATCCAGGCTTCCCAGAGGAAGCACTCACTACCACGAGAACATCACTGAGCCACCCAGAGGGCAGAGCCCTTGTGACCAAACACCTCCTAGCCCTGCCACACTAGGGACCAAATTTCCACCTGAACTTCGGTGAGGACAAACTGTATCCGAAGCATGGTACTGACCTGCTTTGGAATCCATACACCTATCAAGTGTATAGTTAACTCTCAGTGATTTCAGATTCACAGATGTCAAGTACAAGAAAAATGGTCTGGAATTGTTTTCATGTATAAACAAACGAGCTGTCTCTAGCAAGCTGGAGGCCAGCAGCTGCTCTAGGTGACGCATCTGTTAGGCATTTCCCACAGGCGTGCTGAGTCTGGCTGTAATTTTAGAAGTCTGTGCACGCGCTCACTGCCTTGTCGGTCACTAACCTGCATGCCAGACTGAGCAGCTCTTCTCTGCGGGGGAAGAGGTTCTTGTGCTTCTGAGCACCAACGCATCTTCTAACAGCTCCATCTTCTTGCTGAATTGCACTTCTAAAATGGGGATAACCTCTGGCATCTTGGCAGATATCAAACGATAGGCCATGTCTGGCTTTCCAATAAACCGCTGGCGGATGCTAATTTCATAAGGTGAGTAGACCTTGATGTCATCCACGTCCTCTCTTTCAAACCTGTGCATGAGCAAAGAACTGGAGTCATGTATTTCCAACCCAGACACAAGGACAGTGAGCCTCCCTGGCTTAACGTGAGACTCTGTTCTGTGGGAAATAATGGCAGGAATTTTTATCAGTATCCTTTCTTTCCCAAAGGGTTCACAACTGGTCACAGGGACACCTTCCCTAGGCTTTGTTTCCGGTGGCGTCTTCCAAAGCTTGGAGCTAAAGGGCCACCAAGCAGGAGATTCCAGTTCTGTCAGCAATCTGAAAAAGCAAACAAAACATGGAAAACTGGATCAATTCATGTTTAAGGAGTAATACCTTTTTTTTTTTTTTTTTTGAAAACTGTTTTAACCTTTGTAAAGCATGTTGCCATTTTACTGTACTTCATTTCCACATGCACTCCATGAAGCAGGAGGCACAGGGACTTTTATCTCCAGTGTGAGAAGAGAAAGCTGGGGGCCAGGGCAGTGAGAACATTCATCCACAGATGCAAAGCCAACCAGCAAAAAAACAGCAAAAATGCACACCTTCTGCCTAGAATATCGCTCTGCCCACACCATGCTGCCTTGACGGGTCATCTTGATTCAAAATAAAACCTGTACTTACTGTCTAGGGAGCTATCTAACAGACCTTTCTGCTGTGATGGAATGTTCTACATCTGCGCTGTCCATACCGTAGGAGGCACATGTGACAACTGAAGCTCTGCCTAACAGGCTCCTTCCCCCAGCCTCGGCCAGACCCAGCATTAGAGTGCTTCCCCACCACCCACACTCTAAACGCCCACTCTCATCCGCATGCTCCAGATTCCTGTTGGTGCCGACTGCACCTCCTCCTCAGAGTACACTTTGTACCCTGTCTTTCAGCCTCTGCTGGAATTGGAGTCTAGTTGAACATCTACAGGTGTGGGGACAGGAGCTGAGGAGAACCCAGCACGTCTTGCAGGATGAATCTACTTAGACTGGGAGGAAGGGCTGCCTCTACTGGCCAGGAAGTTTCTGCAGCCTTCAGGGACTCAGCATCCCCAGCTTCTGCAGGCTGCAGTCACATGTCTGCACTGGGGTTCTCAGGGTCCCGTTCCATCTCGGTCACGCCCTCAATGTCACAACAGATGCCATGCGCAGTTAGAATTCAGCCACCTGCAGCAGGAGACTCCAGATTCTGTTTTCAGAAAGCTCTGTCCTGCAACTACAGGAGCTAAGGGCTTCCCTTGGGGCAGATCCAGAAATGTCCAGGCTGTTCCTGAAGCACCCTGAGCTCATTTGTTTCTTTCCCCATGCTGCCCAGAGGGGTGATTGCGTCAGTCAGGATTCTCCAGATAACAGAATCAGTGGGTATGTCAGGGGGAGGGAAGGATGGGCTTATTTGAAGGAATGGCTCCCATGGTTGTGACACTGCACCTAAGCTAACTGCCATGGGCCAGCCTATTAGAATTATTAGCAAGATTACAGGGGGAAAATCATGGCTACTTTCACTAACTTCCGGTTGAACATGGCATTTCCTTCCATCCTGAATGTAGACAGCTTGAGTATTAGTCGAACCTTTGTCTGTCACCAACAGAAATCTCATCACATTAGTTATTGCAGATCTCAATATATCACATCAACCCCTGCTTTAAAATAACTGCAGTTACTAGACCTGCCGTTGGCTTCAGTATCTCATACATCAATAGGAAGACATCATATGACCTCAGCCTGCACTTATTATAGGCCGTTCTTAGTCAAGATTATGTATTATTATCCAAATTAAAACAAAAGGTGCACAGTGAGTTTGCTCACTGGCATTTGGGATTTTGATGAAGGTAGATGAGTGAGCACTCCGTGGCTTCCTTGCCCTGACTTACCTCTAAGTGACTGTAATATTTGTGGTGCAGTAGATGGATGTGAAATGTCAAAGTGGTAGCTGCACCCAAGATGGTCTGTTTTAGTTGCCAAGAGCAACACTCACACGTTTTCTTTTACAGGGATGACTCCTAGCACTATAGTGAAGGTCTAGGGATGAACACGGAGATTTCTGGTTCCAAAATCATACTATAGACACCAGCTGGCTCCACTCCTCCCACTGAAAACCAGAAACAAAGGCACAGCACCAGCAATATCCCAGAACTCAAATGTGAGAATGGGATGGCCTCTGGGGCCACAGAGAAAGGAACAATTCCGAACAGAGGACTAAGGGAATTGACCTTCCACATCCGAGACACTCCTCACCTGGATAAAGTTCCCCTGACTCACAGTCTCTTATCTGGAAAAAAAGAGATCGAGGTGAACAACCTGCTTCCCTGCCTTCTTGGGCTCCCTGGCAGGAGGCATGCTCCTACCTCAACCCATAGGAAGCACTGCCAAGGAAGAAACGGCCCTAAGCACAGCCAGAAACAGTGGGGCACGGCAGGACCAGGACGCTCAGCCCTGGGTGCTGTGCACAGTAACTGGGCCTAAGGAGACACCTAGAGCAGCTGTTGGGCAGTACTACACCACGGGAGGTGTAATCCCCAGGACCCCATGCAAAGGCCCTCGCCAGCCTCTCCACACGATTGGGACATCCCCTCCTAGACCTACCCCATTTCAGACAGGCAGCGCCCTAACTGTTTGCTGGAAACACACGTGGGCAGAGGCACCACTATCAGGGCACTGCTGAGGATGGTCGGAGGCTTCTGAGCAGACAGAAGGACAGGCAGGAGCCTGATCTAAATGGCTGGGGCCGGGTCCAGAAATATTCTGTGTATCAAAGTGGCACCTGGTCATGCACAGGGGATTTTCTTTTCTTTTTTTTTTTTTTTTTTTGAGACGGAGTCTTGCTCTGTCACCCAGGCTCCAGTGCTGTGGCACGCTCTCAGCTCACTGCAAGCTCCGCCTCCCGAGTTCACGTCATTCTCCTGCCTCAGCCTCCCGAGTAGCTGGGACTACGGGCACCCACCACCATGCCTGGCTAATTTTTTTGTATTTTTAGTAGAGACGGGGTTTCACCATGTTAGCCAGGATGGTCTCGATCTCCTGACTTCGTGATCTGCCTCCCTCGGCCTCCCAAAGTGCTGGGATTACAGGCGTGAGTCACCGCGCCCGGCTGGGATATTCTTAAAGGTGACTAATTTGCAAATTAGATCTTTTTTTTTTTTTTTTTTTTTTTTTTTGAGGCGGAGTCTCGCTCTGTCGCCCAGGCTGGAGTGCAGTGGCCGGATCTCAGCTCACTGCAAGCTCCGCCTCCCAGGGTTACGCCATTCTCCTGCCTCAGCCTCCCGAGTAGCTGGGACTACAGGCGCCCGCCACCTCGCCCGGCTAGATTTTTGTATTTTTTAGTAGAGACGGGGTTTCACCGTGTTAGCCAGGATGGTCTCGATCTCCTGACCTCATGATCCGCCCGTCTCGGCCTCCCAAAGTGCTGGGATTACAGGCTTGAGCCACCGCGCCCGGCCATGCAAATTAGATCTTAAAGGAAACTGATATTGAAAAAGAAGAAGAAAAATCATACTCATACCTAGGAATCTCAAAACTGAAAGGGAACTGAAGGTCCTCTGGGCCAGTGTCCAATGTGAGTCACGTTACACAATCCAACAGAGATGAGAGACGCACTACTCATGTGATAACTTACTAGGCTTTCAACAACTGTATATAGTCAGAAATGTTGCTTTTATTAAGCCAGATTTTCTTTCCTATTATTTTACCACTGTTGATAAAAAACAAAATAAAACAAAAACAAAAAACCCACACTCCGTAATATATTTTAAGAGATTTATTCTGAGCCAAATGTGAGGACCATGACCAGTGACACAGCCTCAGGAGTCCTGTGAACATGTGCCCAAGGTAGTTGGGTTACAGCTTGGGTTTATATGTTTTAGTGGGACATAAGACATCAATCAATGCATTGGTTCAGTCTGGAAAGACGGGACAACTCAAAGCAGAGGCTTACAAGTCACAGGTAGATTCAAAGATTTTCTGATTGGCAATTGGTTAAAAGATGGTTTTCCCCTGGCGTTGGGCCGCTCAGTGGCCCAGGTTCTCCTCCAATTGTCCTAGACAAACTCCATGTCGTTCTGCCAGTTGGTGGCCTGCAGGCGAGCTGGTGCCTGTCGGTGCATTCCTGTCACCTTTAGTTAAGAGTTATTATCTAAAAACCTGGAATCCCAGCATGGGCACAAAGTGAGACTCCATCTCTACAAAAAAATTTAAAAACTAGGCTGGGTACGGTGGCTCACACCTGTAATCCCAGCACTTCAGGAGGCTGAGGTGGATTACTTGAGGCCCAGGAGTTTGAGACCAGCCCGGCCAACACGGCAAAACCCTGTCTCTATCAAAAATTCAAAAATTAGCTGGGCATGGTGGTGTGTGTCTGTTATCCCAGCTACTTAGGAGGCTGAGGTGGGAGAATTGCTTGAACCTGGAAGGCAGATGTTGCAGAGAACCGAGATCACGCCACTGCACTCCTGACTGGGTGACAGAGCAAGACTCCGTCTCAAATAAAAGAAAAAAGAAAAGAAAGAAAAGAAAACTGGCTAGACGTGGTAATGCATGTCTGTGGTCCAGCTATGTGGGAGGCTGAGGTGGGAGGCTCACTTAAGCCCAGGAGTTGGAGGCTGGAGTGAGCTGTGATTGCGCCACTGCACTCCAGCCCAAGTGACAGAGTAAGACCCTGTCTCAAAAAGTAAAATAAATAAAAACCTGGAATCAACTGAAAGGAGTGTCTGGGCTGGAGATAGGGGGAGGCCAAGGTTGTTACGGAGATTAGGTCTTATAGGTGGCTGCACTGAGAGATAACTGATGGCAAGTGTTTCCTATTCCAACCTGCAGGAGGAGGAGGGCATAATGAGGCATGTCTGACCCCCTCCTTCTTTTCATGGTCTGAACTAGTTTTTCAGAATTACTTTGGAATCCCCTTGGACAAGAGGGGATCCATTCAGTCAGCTGGGGTGCTTAGGATTTTACTTTTAGTTTATACAACTAAAGGACCTAGTTTAGCTTTCTAAAGAAAAAGGTCTCAAGTGACAGCCATCAGTTATTTTAGGCAGTCTTGGTCAGCTTTCCTCTCCAGGCAAAATACTTTTGATTCCCTCTCACAGGTTCTGGTTTTAGTCCTCTCAATTTCCTGTGACCCCCTCATTTCCTCAGTGTTCCCCTCAAAGGCCTACAATGCTCCTGTGCCTCCTGAAGGAGCAGGGCAGGCCACCAGCTCTGATCACAGTGCTGTGAGGTGACCTGCCAAACACACAATGACATGGGTACACACACTTTAAAAATCTCTATATCCAGCCACTTCGGAAAAAAGCATGGAGGCTCCTCAAAAAATTAACAAGGAACAGTTTTGGAAGTGCTGGAAAGGGGAGGGCGTGGTCCCTTTAAATGATATGGAAGAGGGGAAGGGAAATGCTGGGTAGAGGAGGGCATGGTCCCTGACTAGGGCTCCATCCTCACGGACAGACAGGCAGGCATTTTTGTTTTCCTGCCCAAATGCATTTCCCAAGACCACCCTGGCCTGCCACACCCCCATCTTGTGCCTATAAACACCCTGAGACCCTAGCAGGCAGACACACAGGTGGCCAGACATCAAGAGGAGCACATCAGCAGAGGGACACAAGGGTGGCTGGATGTTGACAGGAATGCACCAACAGGCATCAGCACAGCTGCAGGCCACCAACGGGCAGAATGATGTAGAGTTTGGCTGGGGCAGTTGGAGGAGAGCCCAGGCCACTGAGTGGCCCAACTCCAGGGGAAAACCATCTCCCTTTGGGCTTCCTCATCTGCTGAGAGCTACTTCCACTCAATAAAACCTTGCACTTATTTTCCAAGCCGACGTGCAATCTCATTCTTCTGGTACACCAAGGCAAGAATCCCAGGATACAGAAAGCCCTTTATCCTTGCAACAGGATAGAGGATCTAATTGAGCTGGTTAACACAAGCCACCTACAGATGGCTAAACTAAAAGAGCACATGGTAGCACACACCCACTGGGGCTCCAGGAGCTGTAAACATCCACCCCTAGATGCTATCGTGGGGTTGGAGACCCACAGCCTGCCCGTCTGTATGCTCCCCTAGAGGTCTGGGCAGCAGGGCACTGAAGAAGCCAGCCACTCCCCCTGTCGAATGCCCTGTGAGGGGGACAAGGGAACCTTTCCTTTTCAGAACCACCATGATTCCGCAATCCTGCTTGTGGGTTTACACCTGTTCCACGGTGGGCAGGCCTGTGTAAAACTGCCTGCGACGTGAGGAAGCTGAGAGGCTGCAGAAAGAAGATGACAGACCCCGTTTCTTAGAAGGAAGCATCTAACAGCGACTTATGGACAGGAAGGCAGGTCTGTGTCTTGGGCAGCGGTGAGATGAGGCAGTGGATCCCACACCATGGCCCCCAGACCCAGGGCTTCTGCACCACAGGGGGCATATGTGTAGGACAGACCCCGTAGGAAAAGAATCCCATATGAACCTGCCCAAGGGCAGGGTATGTGGTAAGTACCTGCCCTTACACAAGGAACAATAAGTGAGGTAGAAATCTTAAGAGGCATCCCCAGAATTGGGGTTAATCAGATGTTAACAAAGCCGATTAGCATCCAAGATAGAGTTGCTTTAGCCTCCACAATAGCCAAAGGAAATAAAACCAGTATCTCAAAGCGACACCGGCACTCCCACGTTCACTGCATTGTGCTTCACTATAGCCAAGGCATGGAAACCACATGTCCATCCACAGACGAATGGATTGAGAAAATGGAACAGTACTGACTCCAACTTAAGAGAAAAGCTTGTTTACTTGAATTTAATTATTGCTTTGCTTGAGTCTGTAGATTATTAAAAATGCCTTGGGAAAACAGGACCTTCAACAGAAATAAAAGAAAATACACCAACCAACAACTCTGGGAACCAACAACTCACTCTGGGACTCAACAACTCTGGGAACCAACAGCTCGGGAACGGGCTGATCAGCCTGATAAGAACAGGCTGATGGTGCCTGCAGAAGGCCACAAAGCATTGACCAAGAAAGCAAGAATTGACTGCCCATCTGAGACTTTGCAGGTTTCACAAGGGTGCTTTAATCATTTCCCCTAATTTCCCTTAAAAACCCCTGATCTGTAGTCACAACTCAGGGAGGTGGTCTTTGAAAACGAGTCTAACACCCAGAGGTTGCTGGCTTCCTTAATAAAGCTAACTTTCCTTTCACCAAAGCTCATCTCTTGGGTTTTGCTTTCAAGCAATGAGTGGCCGAGAACTGAGTTCGGGTACAAAAATATAGTGTCTATACGCCATGGAATTTTATTCAGCCATAAAAAAGAAGGAAATCCTGCCATTTCACCAAGATGGACAGACATGGAGCACATTATGCTGAGTGAAAGGCGCCAGACACAGAGACAAACCCTGCATGACGCATGTGGGACCTCAAGAAGCCAAACTCACAGAAGCAGAGAGAAGGGCAGATGTGGGGCGGGTGGAGAAGCTGGGAGAGGGTGGCCAAGGGCCACCTTTGGTTACAGGATGAACAAGCTCTGGGCAGTAATGACATGGTAGCTGCAGCTCTCCATACTAATAATACACTTGAAATCTGCCAAGAACACAGATCTTAGGTGTTCTCAACACTCTCAAGGAAAAAAAGAAAAAGGGAACAAAATGACAGGCATGTGAGGTGAGAGCTGTGCTCATGGGCATGACTGTGGTGGCGACTTCACAGTGGGTACAAACATCGCAGCACCAAGCCACATGCCTGAAACATACACAGGTTTTCTCAGCAATACCTCAATAAAGCTGCAAAAATTAATTATACTTAAAAACAAAGTCTTTATATAATTGGCCCCAATCTTTCACATTGTTTCTGACCTGCTTTTCAAAATCCTGTGTCAGATTTGTCTTGCTTGTGTCTGTTCTGTTTCTTGCATGTCCTGGAGGCTGGGAGCCCTGCCTGTGGGCCTGGGGAAATGAGCCGGGCACCAAGCGATGGACCTGTCCCTTCTGGAAATGCAGTGGGTTACCCAAAGATGGGCTGAGCCAGAGAAACAAGAGTTCCACCCACAGCACCAGCATCTGACCTAGTACCTGGGCCCCTTTAGTGCTCCCTGACCACTGTGGCCTTGATTGTGAGGTGAAGAGCCTGCCCCGTGTCTCCCACTCTCATGGGACAGGCCGTCCTATGTTCACCTGCGTCGGCCTGCACCACCATGTCTCTCTCCTGCTCAGCAGCTGTCTCCCAGGAGTAGCCCGCCACCCTGCGTCAGCCCCACCACCTGTCCCACCACCCATCCTGGCCACCACAGGCCCCGTTGCCGGCCAGGCGTGCTCTCAGCTGATCCTCGGCACCCCCATTCTCATGTGCCAAGGAGCATGTCAGAGTGAGGCCCTGTGCCTGCCTGCATTCGTGTCTGGTTCGTTCTTAGCGCTAGTGCTCAGAGCTCTTTCCCGCCAGGCAGGAGGACTGAGGTCGTCAGCCTGGCAGGACTGCAGGTCGCTTGCCTTGGCAGCCTCCTCCCAATCTCCCTCTACACAGTCTCTGGGCGCACACAACGCTAGCACGGATGCCAGGTGGCCACGTGGAAACTCGGCTGGGCACAGAAAAAGATGCTCCTTCTCCATGGCATTTGTTTTGTCTGTGACTGGGAGGAGGACGACACCCCAGGAAGAAGGGAAAGCCACACTGTGCACCCACAGCCTCCGCTCCAGGACCACAGCACCCTCACCTATGGCCAGGGCTCAGTCTTCTGCGAGTATCCCCGGACCTCCCCCTGCAGACACTCTCAGGGTCCAGCCCTGGGACACCCCTCAGCAGCGAGTCAGGGCAGGGAGGAGCCAGAGTGGAGGCACCATGGGGAGGGCTCCAGAATCCCACGGGCTGGAGGGCAGAGGGCTGGTCCCAGCTCACCAGGGCAGGGACCTCACCAGGAGGCCGGGACGGTCACATTAGTGTCCACAGAGCAGGGCCACGAGGCCCAGTCGTCAAGTACTACTCTGCACGTGTCTGTGATGGTGTGTGTGTGTGTCCATGAAATTAAATAGAAATTGGTGGACTCCCAGGAAAGCAGCTGGGCCTGTAATGCGGGCAGGCCCTGTGCAACCTGCTGAAGACCTTAAAAGAACAAGAACTGATCCGAGCAACAGAGTCATGGCCTTGGGCCTATGACTGTCCCTGGGGCTCCAGCTGCTGGCCCCCTGCAGACTCTGGCCAGGGTAGAACACACACCTGCCAGCTACACAGAGGAGCTGGGACTGTCGGGGGCTCTGTCATCTTCCGGCTCCAGTCTTGTGCCAGCAAAGCTTTGACTGAAAGGATCTCCTCTTAGTCAAGTAGAAGATGTGACCTCAGTCCAACTAACCCGCATGCTATATTGATGCACCAATATGACCCCACCTTAGGGCTGAAGGACAGTGGCCAATGCTGAGGCGGGGTTCCAGGGACACAGAGGTTCTGCCCACTGCAGCTGTGGGTGCTGGGAGGAAATTCTCACTTTCCTCCAAATAATCACAAAACGAGAAACAACACGCTTCAAAACGACTTTTCAAGAAATAATAAAAATAATTGAAAGCATTTAAAAACCTGAGCTATGTGTACTGAAACACACACACACAGATGACACACACAGACACAAACACACAGACAACACACAGACACACACATAGACACACACAGACGCGCGCGCGTGCACATACACACGTGCTCTCAAAGACGTGTCCTTAAAAAAGGGGCAGAGAGCAATAGAGGACGGCAAACTCAACACACACTTCTCCAAAGACAAAGGAAACAGACAAACACAGTGGCATCCTGACACTGAAAAGGGGGCAGACTGGCAAATCCAGGAAAGCGGACAGTATGACAGCAGTGGGATGCTGAGAGATGACGCAATTAGGATGCCAGAGCCCCATGGGGTGACGAGGAAGGAGTACCAGCACCCTCCCAGCACGGGCAGGAAGAACCAGGAACACGCAGGCAGAAGTCCATGTGGCACTGCACTGGGAGACCCTCGGCTCCCAGATGGACCCACCCAAGTGGGCACCCCTGGGTCCCAGAAGAGGGACTGGACGGAACCTGAGGGCAGAGGGAGTGAACCTTCTACCTGAGCCAGAAAGCAGCCCTCCAAGACTCATGCTCCAGACAGGAGACCCCAGGACGAGGAACTGAGGGTCCCAGTAAAGCGGCCGGGGCTGATACCTCAGCCCCACACACACCATCTCAGGAAAAATGACCGCGACAAAAAAGACAGGCAATAAACAAGCACCTTGAAAACCCAGAAACCATAAGCAAAACAAGACTATTAATAATATCCAAACAGAGAAGATGCTCAGGCCATGATGTAAGACCCAAAGGTTTTTCCAGGAAACTGGAGGACCACGAAAGAGTTCTAAGAAATTACAAGTACAAATGAAAAATGGTAGGAAGATAAAAACCAGAAACATACACTAGAATAGCAACACTAAAAGAAAGCCAAATAAGAAATGAGTACCCAAACAGAAGACAGCAGGACTCAGAAAGCAAAAATGGGACTTGGAAAAAGAAAAGCATTCTTAAACAAACTGAAGAAATTTTCTGGACATACACTAGGATTTTCATACTAAGAAACATAACAGGAGAACATAGCTCATGAACAAATGGCAGACGCTGACAGGAGACACCTCACTCACAGAGACTGTCACCCAGACCGACCTCAATCCACCCTCTGTGACCTCAGAGGCCAGGGCCCATCCCCATTACCACATAGGAGCCACAGACACTGACAGGGGACACCTCACTAACAGAGGCCATCATCAAGATAGACCTCACTCCACCCTCTGTGACCTCAGAGGCCAGGGCCTATCCCCATCACCACATAGAAGCCAGAAACAGGAGTGTATACAGGAGGTCACAGCACAGTCTCTCCTTGCTGGGTGTGGACTCAGCATGGTGCAGTGGAGAGCAGTGGTGCCAGGCACCCAGTGAGCCAGCACTCACTCGGATCTCACTGTGTGTTTCCAGCAGAGCGCACAGTGTATTCACAGCCTCGGTCTCCGAGTGCTGGATCTTACTGTGTGTACCCACTAAGCATGTACAACAGGTGCACAGCCATGATCTCAGAATGCTGGATGTGGGCAAATATGGTGCAGTGGCCTGGAACGGTGCCTGGCACAATGAGCCTCTGCACACGTGCATCTTACTCTGTGTGTGCCCTGCAAAGTGTACACAGCAAGCCCACCTGTCCGCCACCTCTAGGTCTGACTCCATCTTGTCCAGGCCTCTCATGACGCTGTCCAGCTGCTGGCCCTGGTGGTGCAGGACCCTCGCCGTGTCCTCCAGGCGTCTCTGGGATCCGGCCATGAGTCCCGTCAGCTCCTTGCCCCGGGTCCTGGGGCCAGACACGTCTGCCACAGCTCCAGGCTGAGACAGCAGCAGCTCCCTCCAGAAATGCTCAATGATGCTGAAGACCACATTTCGACTTGGCCGCAGGGAGCTGAACCAGTGCTTGGCATGGCCCTTCTCCAGGATGGTGATGGAGCTGAAGATAAAATGAGAAGTCTCCTTCTTGATCTCAACTATGCTGGAGAGGGGGAAGCTGACCAGAATCTCTCCAGTGCTGTCAGTCATGAACGTGAGTGACGGCAACGTTAAGGACAGTTGTCCAGCAATCCATCGCCTCTCGGGCTCCAGGTAGTAGGTGCATGGCCAGGCGTGGATGCAGATGTCCCTGCTCATCTGTTCCTGGGTCTGTCTGCGCCAAGGTCCAGGCCTCTTCTGCCTCTGAAGGAGAAGAGACAGTAACACTGTGCCATCACCCGTGGACTGGAGACACAAGCAACCATGAAAGGATGCCACCTCCCCTGCAGCTCTGGGCTCACACAGGCTGCAGCACATGGCTGACTCTCTATCCACCTATGGCTGCAGGACAAAGCCCTTGTACCCTCTCGGCAGGTGAAGGAGGAGCAGCCAGAGCAGGAGGGCTGGTTTGGAACCAGGACCCCTGAGTCCCAGACTCATGCCCATCCCCCAGGCAGAGGGTTCATACTGTCATCTCCCTCACCACACTCTATGTCCCTGCACCCAGCAAAGCCACACTAATTGGATCAGTGTCCACTGCTGGACGAAACTTGAGGAGGACATCACTGGAGACTTCGCCAGGGCCCTGGGCCTTAGACCTCAGTCCCAGGATGTACTCTCAGACCGTTCCAAGGAGCTCTGTCTTTTGGCCGTGATGTTCCCTTTAGACGCACATTCCCCTTCAGAAACTTCCATTCATCAACTTCATTGCATAGAGAAAACAATCCTGCAGACAAGTGCTTTCCCTTCTCATAACCCCAGCTAACCTTACAGCGTTCTACAGAACTGAGTAGTAACACGTACGTGTACTAACTTATTGTATGTATGTAGTTTTACATAGCTGCAAGCAATGAAGGTGTCCTATCATGTTTTCACATCTACATTTATCAGTACAGTTTGGAAAGTCTTGGATGATAGATTTGAACGAACCCTCATGGAACATGCAGCCCAACTCTCTCATCGTACAGATAATATAAGGTTAAGGGCCTTGTGCAAGTTAATACGAGGGCCTTGTGCGAGATCCAGGCACTAGTGCAGGACTCTGCCAGGGTCAGAGCCAGGCCGGCGATGCCTAGCCAAGGTTCTGACAGCAGAGAGGGGTCCAAGGGTAGAGTGGCATTTCTCCCACTTCTCTAACAGAATTTCACTGTAACATGACTTTACTTATACAAACAGGACAGCCAGCCAGTGTAATTCCCCCAGACATCAAAAAGTGTGGGCTTTCCACGGCACGGCTAGAGGCTGTGGCGTCCTCCACTTTCTGGCAGCACATTCATGAGTCCCACTGTGTGCCAAATGCCCTGCTGGGCACCACCTACCCTGATCTGGTCCCTGGTTCCTGCAGCTCATACAGTTTACACTCTCAAGAGCCAGGTCTTTCATGCAACTGCTGCACTAGACACCATGTCCCCAACACAAGACTAGATAAGACACACTGAAAAGCCACACCTGCATTTGAAGAGACTGCATCAAATGGGACCCTAACTATAGGATATATGAGGACGCAGCCATCTGAGAACACACAATATGCTATCACACGCAGACCACAGGGTGCACAACCACTGCAGGGAAGGAGGTGTGGCTGGACTGTGGTGGCTGCCTGGCTAGTCTCCCCAGTCCACAGCTTGCCCGTGTGGCCACAGGCAGAGCCCCCACCCAGCTTCTCCCACATCCGCCCTCCCTCCAGGGCATGGCACTCAGCACATGGAGAGTGCTGCCTGCTCATCTGGTTGGAAGTTGTGAGGGAGAAGGGCCCCATTTCATTCATTACCCTCCTCAGCAATAACCCATCACTGAGTGAATGGGATGGATGTTTGGGGCTTTAAGATGTCTGTGCAGCTGGGCCCCTGGGACATGGCTGAGGGGGTGGCCTTGACTGAATGCCCTGTGACCAGACAGATTCGGTCCCAATCAGGCTAATCAATGAGAAATCCTGCTGGAAGCCTAGACAGGACGAGACTGGGTGGATATGGATGGGATGCAGCTCTCCTTACATCCCTGTGTGTCCATGGCAGCTTCGGCCCAGACTGTTTTCCAGAATGCCTGCGTGGCAAGCAGCCTGGGGCCGCGACTGGTTTCTCCCTCTTGGCCAGAGAGAGGATGCGAGTTGGGTACTAAGGATGCCGTCTCCTCTGCGGGCAGAAGTAAGCAGGCTTGCCTTGCGGACATGCCCATTACAGCATGAGGGATTTCCTGAACCCGGGGCTCTCCAGCAGGGACGCAGATCTACCACGTGTGTAGCACCCACCTGGGATCCAGGCAGACAGGAAGCCCACTGTGCCGAGACGGCCGAGACCATGAAGGCTGGGGCCCCCTACAGGAAGGTGGAAGCCATCTCAGACCCACTGCAGCCCCTGGGTGATGCGTATGACATCTGCAAGGCCACTCTGCTCCAGGGTGTGGGTCCTTCACACCAGACTGCTCTCTGATGCCAGTAAATATTTAGGCAGCAAACGCCACACACCAACTCTCAGCTCACAACACCCTAAGATGTTTCTATTCGGGGACGTCAAGACTTTGTACAAATTTTATTTCATTTGGAAAGTAAGCATATGAAAAGTTCAACATTAGGAGGTCAGGAAGATGGCTGCACCTGGGGAGAGGGGAAGGCCCTGCAGGGGCCTCTATGGGGCTGCTTCTGTCCACCCGGTGCCCTGGGTGCACTTGTGATTTTGCAGGCTCTGTTTTGATTCGTTGGTATTTCTGTACATAATGGTTCAATAAAAGGCTTACTGGATGTTTATAATAAACAACAGAAAATCACATTAAAATTAATAAACGCATGCATGACAGGGGTACCAGAACTAATTTCAGCTGGGTGCTACAATTCCAAGAGCATTTGAAACCACTGCCTCATGCAAAAGCCCAGGGAGAAGAGCACAGGCCACACAGATCCTGGCACACTTCCTCTCACCAGCAACACAGGTGCAGAGTCAGGGCAACCAGCTCCACCCGAGTCTGCGGGCTCAGGCAAGTGAGTGAGCCCCTCCCTCCTGCCCCTATCCCTGAGCAGGGCTGACAGTTGTGTGGCCCCACAGCCTCATGAGGTCAGGCAGGGCACTCTCAGGTGCTCGGCACAGCATAGCCACTCCCTGAGGCAGGACTATCCCTGTGAGCTCCCAGGAGCACCCACAAGCACTGGCTTGGCCTGGCAGGCAGGAGTGCCTAGAGCCTGCCATTGTCTTGAATCCACCCGTTTCATGACTGCCAGGGCGTTGCCACACCCAGGATCTGCCACTGGTCTCTCTGTTTTTAGTATCTGAACAGAGCTGGCCACAGACAACACCTAACCAAAAAAACTCACACACAGAAGGATGAGGAGGAAGGAGAAGAGGGGGAGAGAGGGAGAAGGGGAAGAGAGGAGGAAGAAACTTTACTCACAATGTGCTCAATATATACAAAAGTAAGGGGTCACATTAAAGTGAAATGACCCAACTCCTTCATAGCACAATGAATCTAACTTCTACACTGATGTGGCTCAAGTGTTCCACAAATATCTCCCAGTACTCCTCTTATATCTCTGTAGAAAGGTCAGGACTGAATTTCCCAGACACTCATACATGCCAACCAGCTGTCGGTGTCCACTCTGTACATTAGTACAGATCGCCAGCTCTCATCGGTCGTGTGAACTAATCACTAATCACCAGTACAGCCAGCCCGCCACATCCTTGGGCTCCACATCCGTGTATTCAGCAACCCACAGGTCAAAAAATACTCAGAAAAAGAGCTGTCCCTGCACTGAACATGCATGGACTGTTTTTCCTATCTTTATTCCCTAAGCAACACAGCACCAACTACCCCCACAGTATGCCACCATGGCAGGCTTGTAAGTGACAGAGATGGCATAAGGCTGACGGCAGAATGTGCAGAGGGGACACGTGATACCACGCCACTTCACCCCAGGGACTTGGGCATCTGCAGGAAGTCCTGGGACCAAACCACAGGTACTGAGGGTTGACTATACCTGAAATTAGGAGAAGCCAAAAAGGAAGCTGCCATATTAAGTAACAGAATTCTATCATCAACACAAAATAAGATACGAGACTTAGAAATAACAAAAATGTCAGGGTTTGAGGGACCCTGTAGGCAGCTTATCATGATGAAAGCTCAAAGAACCCAGGGCACCTTGGCTGACCATGTCTCCCAACTCCAAGAAAGCAGCTCTTAAGGAGGCACAGGACACAGTCCAGGCACCAAGGGAGGTCCAGGGGAGCAGACACATAGAGACATTCAAAGGCCCGCAATGATGACACGGCCTCTGACTGCCACTGAGCAGTGAAGGGAGCAGGTGCCACAGAACCTTCTGGAAGACGCTGCAAGGCCTGGGACTGCCGGGAAGGGGAGGCTTCTGCACTCTCGAGGAACACGCAACGCAGGGATAGCAACAGGCCAAGGCTAGCAGTGACCACAGCACCCAGTCACAGAGGAGAGCCAGGGCTCAGGGAGGCTGGAGCCCACGGGAGACCGAAGCCCACGGGAGACCTTGTGAGAACCTGTCTCAGCCAGACTGCAGGGAATCCCAACATCAACACACACAAAGCACCTCACACCCTCCCTGCCCAGGAAGGCTCTGGGAGATTTAAGACTGGCCTCTTCCTCTGGGGAGGGCCTGACAGGTGGGCTCACAGCACACACCAAGGGCCTGGCACATCAGTGTCTGGCACATACCAAGGCCAAGCAGATCCACGGGTGGGCCAGAGCTGCTCTTCCTAGGCGATACCATCTGTCACCACCAGGTGGAGACCAGAGGGAGCCCTAGGCAGCAGGTATCTCACTGCACCTTCTTCTGCAACAGGGGAACACTCACCTGAGCACCCCACATGGCCCCTCAGGAGACACAGAAGAGGGCGCCAAGACCTTCAGTACCATGGCCAACCGAGCTACACCCCAGCACCCCCCGGGTCACAGCAAGGGCCCAGTGGGCCATACACAGCACCTGCCCCCTCCAGGGCCACCTGTTCCCCACCAGGGCCATGGCGAGGGCCCGGCAGGCCACACACAGGACCCATGATGCTGTTCTGCCACAGCAGCTGCAGGGCCACCCAGCAGGTTCTGGACTATGGGTACACAAAGATGTCTGCTTCTCAGAATTAGGAGGAGGATAAACTATACCAACTCAGTCATGATCCTCAAAGTCAGGCAAGCCAGTACCCACAGGAGGGGCCGTGGCCCTCCCTGCTTAGCCCTGGAGTTGCTGTGCCTGTGCTCCTGGCTGAAGAGGCTGCCCAGACCTCAGCCATACCTGGCCTTCGAGGGGAGGGACCACACCTCTCCACCACCACCTCCATACAGAGAGCTAGACACGGCATGGACAGTGAACGTGTGCTAACCGTTGCTAAGCAGGCATGGTTGGGAGGTATTCCAGGAGTGTGGAGGGAAATTATGCACAAACTTCCTGGAGAAATCCTGTTACTGGTATTGCAGCACAGTTTACAGCTCTGGAAACATCACCTCACCTTCTGGACCTGTTTACCCACTGTTAAAATAACCAGAAGACCTAAGGTCACCAGCTCTAAAATGTCTCAAATTCAAAAAGAAAGCTGGGCATGCTGGTGTGCACCTGTGGTCCCAGCTACTCAGGAGGCTGAGGTAGGAGGATCACTTGAGCCTGGGAGGTCCAGGCTGTGGTGAGTCGTGATTGTACCACTGCACTCCAGCCTGGGCAATAGAGTGAAATTCCGTCTCTTTAAAAAAAGAAAAAAAAGAAAGAAGGTAAAAAGACCAAACAACTAGGACATGAACAACCAAGGCTCTTCTCATTATCACATTTTAAACAATAAATACAAGGAAAGTATTCAAGTTTGACAACAACCCAGGAAGAAGCCAGAAGAGAAACTTGTAGCCATGCTTTTCCAATTGCAGGTTTCCAGGGCTTCGTTCCCAGAAAACCTTAGCCAATGAAGATGCAGTGCAAGGACAGAAGTGAGGACACCCCACGGAACATCAGAAGCAGCCCAATCTTGGACACGACCCCCACGCTGGCCAGCCATTCCCCTACCCGACGACACACCTGGCCCCACACAGAGGCCATGGGAGAACATGGTCCCTGTTCACCTCCAAGGCCAGACCCTCCTCCTGGGGCCCTGATCCCACCCTCTCTCTCTCAGCCCCAAGACCTCTCCGGCCCTCCCATGCCAGGCACTGCACTCTCCGTGAAGGACCATGCATTGTCTCCATCACAACTACACAGCTCTGCTGGGGTGGAATGAAAGTGGCCACACACAAGACACCAACACAGGGTGTGCTGCCTCACGGGACCTCACTTACAAAAACGTGGTAGCTGGACCTGGTCCCTGAGCCGAGGGGCCTTGCTGAGAGTCACTGAACCCTGGTTCCCTGGCCACTACCCTCTCCAGGTCTCCAACCCTACTTCCATGAGCGCCTGCATCCACTCTCCTTGGCCTTGGCCTCCTCATGTACCTGACTGCACAGGGCACAACCTCTCCTCCTTGCACCCTCTTTTTCCAGGTGAGACAACACAGGCCAGAAACTCAACATCACCCACAAGCCACTACCTCCCAAACACCCACTACAGCCAGACTCCCTCACGCTTCAAACTTGGACCTCTGATCACTCACTGATCTGCCCCAACCCCAACGGGCACCCCAACTTCACAGTCCCTCCCCCATCACCCACTGGGCATTTGCCCCCACCCCTAATGGGTACCCCAACTTCACAGCCCCTCCTTCAGCTCCTCCCCTATCACCTGCTGGGCATCTCCTCCCACCCCTAATGGGCACCCCAGTGTAGCAGCACCAGAGTCGGTTCCTCTTTCAGTAAAGGCACCACCGGCCCAGGACTTCTGACTCCTCTCTTCCTCCCCCTCACAAACATGCCATGAGCATGTCCTGGCAGCTGTGTCCCCGCCTTCCACCCCAAGACCACGCCACTGACCTGGCACAGGTATTGTCTGGGCCAACCAGCACAAGCAACACACTTGGGGAAGGAGTCGTAGTCACAGGGACTCACTCATCACACACTGCAATCTGTACAATGGTTCTCTTTCAGTCTTTCCATCATATGTGTGACCCCTGAGTGATACTCAATATCCAGGAAACAATCTACTTTTAGTTACTTTCCACAGTTCTACCATCCAAGGCAGTCCTCCCTCTCTCCACACCTGGACAACCTCTCAGGCAACCTCCTGACCTCATGCTGTCCCCATCACCCACTCCCCCTCCAGCAGTCAATGAGACAGTCATTGAACAGAATTAGAATATGTCACTTCTCTGCCCAAAGCCCTTCCCTGTGTACTTGGAATGGGATCCAAGTTCCTCACCACAGCCTCCTGGGCTCTGCGGGACGTGTGGCCTCCCCGCCCTGGCCTTCCCCTGCCCTCTGCTCCCAGCAGCCTTTCCATGCCAGGAAGTCTCATTGGTGGCTCCACTCCTCAGGTCTTTGTTCAGAGGGCTTCCTCACCTTCCTAAGGCACTGTCACCAACCACGGCCCAAGCAAAACTCAAGAGAGCTGGTATTTTCATGACTGTCACACTAGAGAAGGCAACTGTCATGGGAGGGCCGCAAGGCCCGCTGTACACCATAGGCACCCAGTGAATTTGTGCTGAGTCGACCACAACCACACCACATGGAAACAGGGCTGTGCCAATGCCCTCCTGTACCACACAGTTCTGCAATTAGGCTAAGTCCTGGAGCCCTCACGGTGTCCCTGCCTGCTGCAATCTGCAACCTGCCTCCTCCAGTGCAGGTATGGGCCTGGAGACCCATGCTGACCCTGAGAACACACAGCTGAATCCTCGAGGGAGGTCATGGCCAGGGGCCCAAAGGTGTCTGCAGCCAACCCACACAAGTGACGCTCTTGAGGAGGAAGTCTGCAGCACAGGGATGGCTCAGCACACAGGACAATCTGTACAATGGGTCTCTTTCAGCATTTCCATCACTCAAGGATCCCCTGAGTGAGGCTCAGTATCCAGTAAACAACCTATTTTTAGTTAATTTCCACAGTCACAGAACAAACATCTTGCACACTTTCCACTAACTCGCGACCAGGAAGCTCAGTGAGAACAGTGGTGGCTGTGTGTGCCCACAGGGGCGGTAGGGTGCAGCCAATCTTTCCAGGCTCCCCTCCCCTCCTCCCCAGACCCTCTTTCCACTCCCTCAGAGGTTCTCAACTCTAGCCATAAGGTGCAGATACGCTCATTGGAGCTGTTTGCATTCAACACAGTGACAGAGGAGCACACATTCGGCACAAAGTGTACTGCATTTTCTCCAAAGTGCTGACTTAAAAACCCTCCTGGCCAGGCACAGTGGCTCACACCTGTAATCTCAGCACTCTGGGAGGCTGAGGTAGGAGGATCACTTCGGCCCAGAAGGCAGAAGTTGCAGTGAGCCAAGATTGTACTACTGCACTCCAGCCTGAGTGACAATGGAAGACCCTGTCTTAAAACAAAAACAATAAAAACAACCTAATGGAGTACTGTGTGGGGCCCAAGAATGTGGATTTCTTGCCATTCCCAAGCGATCCCAGGGCTGACCTAGGGGGCTCTGGGTGACACAAGCCTGTGTTCCAGTTCCATGAGAGCTGATAACACTCCAGGCCTCTTTTGTATACAGCAGTGACACTGACCCCAGGGGGCACCCTGCGGACCAGGGACCAAGGTCGATTAAGGTCAATTTAATTGTCAATATTGAGGTCAGTATGTGGCAAGATGCTACAGCATATTGTCAAGTAAAAAACAAAAGGCTAAAAGCAGCAAAAGTTTACACATATATATTATACACGATGGAGAAAGAGACTCTGTGTATGTGTGTGTGTGCGCACATGCGCGTGAACGTATAGGCAAGGACTGGGGGGACAGAAGAGCAGAGATCGAGAATGAAGGAATGAATGAATGTGAAGGAACGTGGAAAAGCCGGCTCTGCACCAGGAAATAAAAACCGGTCATCTCAGTCAGGCGTGGTGGCTCACGCCTGTAATCCCAGCACTTTGGGAGGCCAAGTCGGGCAGATCATGAGGTCAGGAGTTCGAGACCAGCCTGACCAACATGGTGAAACCTGTCTCTACTAAAAATACAAAAATTAGCCGGGCATGGTGGTACGCGCCTGTAATCCCTGCTACTCAGGAGGCTGAGGCAGGAGAATCACTTGAACCTGGGAGGCGCTACTCAGGAGGCTGAGGCAGGAGAATCACTTGAACCTGGGAGGTGGAGGTTGCAGTGAGCCAAAATCGTGCCATTGCACTCCAGCCTGGGCGACAGAGTAAGATGCCGTCTCAAAAACCAAACAAACAAACAAACAAAGCAAAAAAACCCACTCGTCTCTGGATGGAACTGGAGGTGATTCTTTCTCCGCACTGTAACTTCTCCAGACATTCTGATTCTCTAGTGTAAAAAAAAAAAAAACCAATAAACGATTGCATACCGTGACCACACAAGTCACAATGGGGCTGACCAGGAAGGGACCATAGCACACATTGAATCACACAATCCCCAAAACAACTCTCCACCTCCTGTCCCTGCCCCCATATCCCACCTTTACCTGGACTCAGACTCCCAAAACTCACTTTCCTCCTAGTCCTCCCTCCAACTCCTCAGACCTTGGTCCTCCCTCTTCTGCTCCTCCCTGTTCTCCTGGGTAAACCTCACACCCCTTGGAAAGAGTCTTCCAGCAAGGCTGAGCCCCAGCACTCCTAGAACCTCCCATATCCCCACTCATAAGGGTAAATAAAACATTTCCATTGCTTCATAAAGGGAAGGCAGGTGCCCCTCTCTCCCTTAGCATGCCTGTTTGGTCTGGAATGAGACAGCCCAGTGTCCACATTTTACAAGACACAGTCACGGTCTGATGGCCCCTAGACTGTCATCAGACCTCCAAACCTAACTCAAAGGCCTCTTACTGTGTGCAAACCAGCACAAGCTGCCTCTCCTTTCTCTGCGAGAGATGAGTGGTTCTAACTGCTCCTCCTTCCGTCTCCCTGTCAAGATGCCTGGGAAATGCTGCCCAGACTCTGCACTCTCTCACAGAGCGCCTATGCGCACACAGCCTGCCAGGCTTCACGGGCAATAAATCTGCTATCTTCCCCTCTGCATCCATGTGGGTAGGTCTGAGCTGATTTCTCCAGCACACCAAGACATACATCACATAGGGTCCCCCTTGGCCCCCACTTCTGTGTCCTGGCTGAAAATCACAGAGTACCCTGACCCCTCTGTGCCCCAACCACAGGTTTTCCCCACCAGGCTTCAACTCAATCCAGGACCTTGAACATTTCCAGGCATGGAAGAAAGTATCTAGGTTTACTACAAAGAAAATGACCTTGGCCCTGAGCCAAATTCCTGAAACCTTCCTATAAACTGCATAACCCATCCCTCTTCCAAGAGACAAACCTAGGCAGGACATCCCTTTTCCCTTACTGCCCATCTCGAGGACTGCTGCAGCCCACTCTATATGAAAGTTCCCCTAACAAAAGTTCTAGGCAGGGCCTGGCGCAGTGGTTCACACCTGTAATCTCAGCACTCAGGGAGGCTAAGGCAGGAGGATCGCTTGAGGCTGAAGCAGGAAAATTAGTCAAGCCCAGGAGGTGGAGGTTGCAGTAAGCTGTGATTGCGCCACTGCACACCCTGTCTCCCCCCCAATGCCCCACCAAAAAAACCGCCCTGGGCTCACCATGCATTTAGCACTTCTTTCTTTGGTATCCCAACTGGTCCCACCTGAGGACAGTGTGGGAAACTCCCTTGCCGCCACTTTTGGGGTAACTCCAGTTGTAAGCTCGGCAAAACACTGCTCATGTCACTACTCCAACGTCCTCCCATTTCAGCCCCGCTCATGTGTACACAGCCCCAAATGCCTACCCACACTCCCACCACACCTTCATTTCACACCCTCCCTCATTCCCCACCATCTTCTCCAGACACCCGTCATCCCCTGGGGCCCCTTGCCATGCCCTCCAGGTCCTCTGTGGGCCCCATTCTCCCATCTAGGTTACCCTGCCCCCTCCAGCCCCCTCCACCATTTTCCTCCAGGTCCCCACCATCCTCTCTAGATCCCACTGTCCCCTCCAGGTGCCACTGATCCCTCCAGGTCCCCACTGTCTCCATCCCCTCCAAGTGCTACCGTCCCCTCCAGATCCCCACCGTCCCCTCCAGGTCCCCAATGTCCCCATCTCCTCCAAGTGCCACCGTCCTCTCTAGGTCCCCACCGTCCTCACCAGGTCCCCACTTGTCCCCATCACCTCCAGATCCCACCATCCCCTCCAGGTCCCCACTCTCCCCATCCCCTCCAGATCCCACCATCCCCTGCAGGTCCCCACTCTTCCCATCCCCTCCAGGTCCCAACTCTTTCCATCCACTACAGGTCCCACCGTCCCCTCCAGATCCCCACTGTCTCCATCCCCTCCAAGTGCCACCGTCCTCTCCAGGTCCCCACCGTCCCCTCCAGGACCCTACTATGTCCGCCAGATCCCACCATCCCAGGGCCCCCCAGCTCTCCCTCTGGGTCCCACCATCCCTGGACGCCCTCGCACCACCGCACTCCCACCCCTAGAACCGCCTCTGTCTCCGCCCCTCTTCCAGCGCAGCCCGCATACTCCCCACCCCCCGGGGATGTGGGAAGGAGGACTCGGGGTGTCAGCCACAGCGCGCGGACTGAGCCGAGGGAGTACGCTACGGCTTGGGCCGGGCCCCAAACAGACCACCGCTGTCGCTCACCTGGGAAAAGCCAGACGTGACCCACAGGCGTTCGCGGCGCCTCTACCCCTCGGCGCCTGCGCAGTGAAGACCGCGGCGAGCCGCGCGCATGCGTGTAGGGCCGAAGGCCCAGGGGCTGGTCGGGCGGAAACGCGGCGCTCTCTGTCTTCTGGTTTCCAGGCTGGTCCTTACCGTTTCCGCTCCGGCGGAAGTGAGGAGGAGGGTCCTTAGACCCGTGCGGAGCTGGATGGACCGCGAGACGCTCGCCCTTGCTGACCGCCACTTCCGAGGCCTGGGGGGTGGTGTCCCCGGCGTCGGCCAGGCTCCGGGCCGGGTAGCCTTCATCTCGGAGCCGGGCGCCTTCTCCTACGCCGACTTTGTGCGGGGCTTCCTCCTGCCCAACCTGCCCTGCGTGTTCTCCAGCGCCTTCACGCAGGGCTGGGGCAGCCGGCGGCGCTGGGTGACGCCCGCGGGGAGGCCCGACTTCGACCACCTGCTACGGACCTACGGTGGGGCGGTGGGCACAGACCCGGGGCGGGGAGGACAGGCCGGCGGGACCCAGGCCCAGGAGGCATCTGCCTAGAGAGGGGCACCAGGGAGGGTGAGGGGGGCCAGGCGCGTGGCCCTGGAGAGTTCCTCTGCAGACGGTTTGGAGTGAGGACGGGGCCCAGGGAGATGGCATGGACCGTCCCTGACTTTCATTTCAGGAGACGTGGTTGTACCAGTTGCAAACTGTGGGGTCCAAGAATACAACTCGAACCCCAAAGAGCACATGCCTCTCAGAGACTACATCACCTACTGGAAAGAGTACATCGAGGGGGGCTACTCCTCTCCCAGGGGCTGTCTCTACCTCAAAGACTGGCACCTGTGCAGGTAATGGGGTTTGGGACGCACCGAGGCGCTGCCTTCCCTAGCGCTGCGGGAACCCAGAGGCCTTTCTGATGAAGGTGGCCCCTGGCTGCACAAAAAGGAGCTATTTTTCCCCATGAGGCACTTTAATCTGTTTAAAAGAAACTGGATTGTCTTCCGCATGGCTGCAAGTGTTCTTCTTCGGGAGATCAGTATGTTTTTTTTCTTTTTTTCTTTTTTTTTTTGAGATAGATCCCCTCAGCCTCCCTAGTAGCCGGGATTACAGGCATGCACCTCCACACCCGGCTAATTTTTTTTTTTTTTTGAGAGACTATGTTTCGCCATATTGCCCAGGCTGTTCTTGAACTCCTGAGCTCAAGTGATGCATCCACCTCAGCATCTCAAAGCACTGGGATTATAGGCATGATCAGTACTTTTTCATAAGCAGAACCATTGTGGTCAGACTGCCCCCACCCCACTCCCCCACCAGCAGCTGGCTCAGAGTAGGTGCTGGGGCTCTTTGGGGGCTGCAGCCATCTGAAAGCTCCACTGAAGCCAAGTGATCTCAGTTGCCCCACTCATGCTGCCCTAGTCCTCGTGCCTCACGTGCTGTCGGTGGTGCCCTTGCGCCCTCCTCACAGGGACTTCCCGGTGGAGGACGTTTTCACCCTGCCTGTGTACTTCTCATCCGACTGGCTGAATGAGTTCTGGGACGCACTGGATGTGGATGACTACCGCTTTGTCTACGCAGGGCCTGCAGGCAGCTGGTGAGGCCACAGATGTGGAACCCAAAGGGACCCGGTGACGGAGCAGACCGGGAGGCTCAGGGTGGCAGGAGGGGTCTGCTTGGCACAGGCTTCACAGTGGGTGCCATTCCTTGAGACCAAGGGGCCACCCCTCCTTCAGCTGGACCAGGCCTCTGGGGTGCCAGACAAAGCCCATACCAGCCCCTACGGGCACGAACCAGGCGCTCTTGCTGCTGCAGGTCCCCGTTCCATGCTGACATCTTCCGCTCCTTCAGCTGGTCTGTCAATGTCTGTGGGAGGAAGAAGTGGCTCCTCTTCCCCCCAGGGCAGGAAGAGGCCCTGCGGGACCGCCACGGCAACCTGCCCTATGACGTGACCTCCCCGGCACTCTGCGATACGCACCTGCACCCGCGGAGCCAGCTTGCGGGCCCACCCTTGGAGATCACGCAGGAGGCGGGCGAGATGGTGTTTGTGCCCAGTGGCTGGCACCACCAGGTGCACAACCTGGTAATGTGCTGCTCTCCTGCCCCCTATCAGGGGCTTTCCTGCAGGAAGACGGCAGCACCACCTACCCACTCTCCCAGCCAGAGTGGGGCTGGAATGGGGTGGCTCATGGGTGAGGCTGACCCTTACACAAGGTGGTGTCACTGAGGCCTAACCTCTGTTTCACCCTCTCCCGGTCCCTGGGTCTACTTGCTCTGGGTTCACTGGCTGAGGTGGTCCGAGCCCACCACCCACTT
This sequence comes from Theropithecus gelada, assembly GCF_003255815.1. Taxonomy (NCBI): domain Eukaryota; kingdom Metazoa; phylum Chordata; class Mammalia; order Primates; family Cercopithecidae; genus Theropithecus; species Theropithecus gelada. The sequence continues at coordinate 137,728,949 of NC_037668.1, forward strand.
CCCTGCTGAGCAAGCCCTGCTGGGAGACAGGAAGGCCTTCTTGGCTGCAGAGGGCTGGACCCCACAGTGGGTTCCTGGTGCAGGAGATGTGGGCTAGTTGGGGGCACCTGCCATGGGCTCAGGCCTGCCTGTACTGTGCCCCTTCCAGGACGACACCATCTCCATCAACCACAACTGGGTCAATGGCTTCAACCTGGCTAACATGTGGCGCTTCCTGCAGCAGGAGCTATGTGCCGTGCAGGAAGAGGTCAGCGAGTGGAGGGACTCCATGCCTGACTGGCACCACCACTGCCAGGTGGAGCAGCTGCGTGTGGAGGCTATCAGTGCCAGGTCCCTGGGAGGCCTGCAGGCTCAGGGCGGGTGTGGCTGTCAGGCCGAGCTGTGGGTAGGTGCCGGCTGTGACTGTGGGACAGCCTGGGCTGAGCCCTGGGGGAGGCTTTCAGGCTGCGTGGCTCAGATTCCTTTGGTCACTGCCCGGCTTCTCAGCACCTCTGTCTTATTGGTCCCCTCTTCGTCCTTGGGGACTGGGCGCATGTCAGATCCTTTGCAACTTGGACTGTGTCCATCGTGTCAGCTCACTGGCCTCTTCCCTCTGCCCAGGTCATCATGAGGTCCTGCTCGGGCATCAACTTTGAAGAGTTTTACCACTTCCTCAAGGTCATCGCTGAGAAGAGGCTCCTGGTCCTGAGGGAGGCGGCCGCTGAGGACGGTGGTGGGTTGGGCTTCGAACAGGCAGCCTTTGATGCTGGACGCATCACAGAGGTGCTGGCCTCCTTGGTTGCACACCCCAACTTCCAGAGAGTGGACACCAGCGCGTTCTCAGTGCGGCCCAAAGAGCTGCTGCAGCAGCTGAGGGAGGCTGTTGATGCCGCTGTGGCCCCATAGCACCTGTCTTGAGGACAGAAGGATGGGTGGATGAGAGGCAGCCTCCTGCTCCAGGGCCCTTCCAGAAATAAAGACTGCCCTCCCTGTGACCTGGGGCCCATCCCTGTTGAGGCTCGTGGCCTGCCTGTCCATGGCCACTGCCTGGGTGCCTGTTTTCAGGTGAGGCCCAATGAGGTCAGGGACCCAAGAAGGGATGTGGCCTTTCTGACCTGCAGCAGGCCTGCTGGGAGCTTGGAGATGGCGCCATGACCTGGCTCTTTTGGGGGCCCTGCCTCCTTAGGCCAGGATGCCTGAGCTGACAGGAGTCTGTGTCTGATGTGCCTTCTCTGGAGGCTCCTCTCAGCCCAGTCCCCTCGTCTCAGGCCATTGGGCCACCCCTGGCTCTGCCCTGTGGGCTCAGGAAGAGGTTGGAGCAGCGCTGGGCAAGCTCACCAGGGCCTCCAGGCAGGACTGGGTTGGCCTCCATCACCTCCAGGTGATGGGCTGTGGAGCCAGTGGCCAGGGCCTTCCTCTGGGTACCCAGAGGGGAGAGCTGGGCTGGGCTGGCCTCTGCCACCTCCCTGCCTTTGGAGTAGCCTTCGCAGGGCCTGGAGAGGCCACGGGTGTGGGGGTGGAATCCCATCTGCTGCTGAATCCTCATTTGGGCCTGAGGGGCTGTGCCTGCTGTGCACTCACAGCTGGGTCTTCGCAAGGATGCTGTTCTCAGGAGTGGTGGGTCTCCGGCCCCTCTTCACACTGGGCATGATGGAGGTGTGGGCGGACTCGTCCAGGCCGATCAAGGCACAGCGGTGAGCAGTGGAGGCCTGTCGTGGGGAATGGACTCTCGTGGGATCCTTCTGCAGAGGATGCCCCAGGCCTGAACTCCCTAGTGGATCCACAGTTAGTGGAGACTGGCACTCTGCCAGCCCTGTCCTTGACCCAGAGTGCAGCACTTTTTCAGTTGGCCCCTGGTTGGCTGCCCCACCCCAGGAGGGGAGGAGTCATCTGAATCCGCAGGGATGGCATGTGCCACAGCTGTGTGCATTGCCTGCCCATGGCATCCACTGGGGCTGCTGGCACTTGTATAGGATGGAAGCCCCTAAGAAGGGCCGGGGTTTCTGTCTGCTCTGTTCAGTGAATCATGTGAAGTGCCTGCAAAAGCAGCTTTACACTTTACACAGTAGGTGCTTCGTATGTGTCTGTCCAGTGAATGAGCTCCAGCCACCAATTTTCCAGGGACCTGTATGCTGGGCCCCCCTGCTAGCTCCCAGGGACCCCTGGTCTACACAGAAATGCCCTGAGACATCATCCGGCCTCCTACAGATGGAACTGGCACTGCCCAAACCACAGGTGGCAAAGGTGCTTTGTGGGGGAGGAGGGGGAGGTAGCAAATATGCGTGACTGCAGACTTGCCAGAACCAGGCCCAGGCTGAGTGTGGGCGTAGCACACCCTTTTAGCCCTTCTAGTAACCTCTGAGCTTGGGCCTCTTGGCACCTACCACACAGGCTGAGGCCAAGGGTTGGGGTATGTGCCCTGGGCACTGCCAGCAGGCAGCTGAGGTGCCTCTGCCTGAGCTGGGGCTCCCCTTTGAGCAGCAGGTCCAGCACCTGCAGGGGAGGGGCACCACCAGGTGGTGGGCACCAGGTGTCCTTCAGCTTCTCTCATGATGAGGGCAGCACTGAGGACCCCAGGGCAGCCCCCAATGCGAGCTGGCAGCTCAAGGTAGCACAGGTCGCAGCCCATTACCATCCAGGCTGCGTGCGTGGTCCTGCACTCCTGAACTGTGTGTGAAGACCCTCGTGTTTCTGCAGTCAGGAGGCAGTGCACAGACACTCCCGAGAGCCCTGCTAGCCTCAGTCACTCTTTCTTAAAGCAAGCATTGAGAATCTCAGGCCGGGGCTGTTACAGGTGCAGCAAAGCAGCAAATGCTAGAAGCTCTGTGGGGGAGATAGAGCCCTCCGCAGGGCAACGGCTGAACTGCAGCTGGCATCGATGACTCCATACTCAAAAGACCATGGACTCCTTTTGCCTACCTCACTCCAGGTTGGCAAAACAAAACAAAAATGCTGACACCAGGGCCAGGTGGGTGGTGGGGCAGCCGCTGCGCAGAGTGTGGCTAGACAGCAGTTTGAAGTGTCAGGCTGGATGCCCCTTTCCCAAGTATGCTGCCCTGGGATCCTGTCCAGGGTTGGGGAGGCATGTTGTCAGCACATGTGAGGGTCTTCGCAGAGTGAATCGCACCTCTGCAAGAAGCCTGAAAGGCTGCATCACCCTGAGAACCAGCCTCCTGGAGTGCGAGGTGAGGAGCTGCAGATGTGTGGCAGTTAGGCCCTGCCCTTTGCGTGTCATCCCTATCAAGTGTGAGAAAGGACAGGCAGGCTGCAGCTAACTGGTGCTCCAGAGGAAAGGGGTCAGATAAACAATGCAGATGCTCGACCTAAGGCTACGTGTTTGCTGCACAAAGATGGATATACTTGCAAGTGTGGGGACAATGGCTGTGTACCCCACCATGCCTGGGTGAGGGCGTGCAGTGGCCGAGATTCCTTGGGGAGTGGGACCTGTGGGCCCCCACAGGAAGGCTGGAAAAGTCAGGCCCTGCTGTGGCTGCACAGACTCTAGCCTGGGAGGACACAGAGCAAGGGAGCATGATGGGGCCTATGGGTGCCTGCCCTGCCCTGAGCTTGCAATTGTGAGTGGCTGGAATCCATGGAGGCAGAGACAGGAGCCCCAAGTCAAGTCGTTGCTGGCTGTGGCGAAGCCAGGTTCTATGCATCCAGAGGGCTGTGGCCTCCAGAGAAGGTGTCTCCCCCAGGGACCAAGACCATCCTCATGCTTGTGCCCTTCTGCCCACTGAGCCAGCAGAAGGGGCAACTCCTTGGCCAGCTACCCTGAAGCCCACATCCCAGGTCTAGGGCATCCCTGATAGCCACATCCAAGGCCACGTCCTACCCTTTGTTCATCCATGCTCCAGAGTGTCAGCCTCAGCCCTGTCCCCCATCCACCACTGTGGGTGGTTGTGGCAGGTAATGGTGCCAGCGTCCCACCCAACTGCAACTACCAGCTGTATCTTGGATCCCCAGGCAGACAGAAGGCAGGCCCTGGTTTCCAAGTCAGTGACTCCTTCCACTGGCGTAGAAGGCTTCGTTTCCAAGCCCTGGCTTCACAGGCTTCCCTCCCACCTGTCCAGGGAAGGGGAGAGGGGATGTGGGGTGGGGAAAGACATCATCCTCAGAGTTGCAGGGCTGATCCAGGAGACCCTGGCCTAGCCCAGGTGGTCAGTCATGTGGTCAATGCCAATGGCTACGACCTTGGGCCACTAGAGGAGCATGGACAGTCCTTTTCCCTAAGCCCTGGGCCTGAGCTTGGCCAAGGGTAGGGAGCAAGATGTCCAGTGTCCTGTGGTCTGTACCCCCAAACTCAGCAGCCCTGGAGGCAGGAACTCCAGGGACCTGGGCCTCTCCTGCCTGGGGGCTGACCCCAGAAGTCCCCTTCCACAGGCCCCAGTTACCCTCCCACTGCAGGCTCTGACCTACAGGAAAACAGCTGGAGCTGGGCTCCTACCCTGTTCCTCTGGGAGAGCCAGACCCTGTCCTGAAGCTAGAGGAAAATCCACGGGTAGAATCCTGCATAAGCACACCCCAAATAGACCCCACCTGGGGCCCCACGCCCCAAACAGACCCTGCCTGGACCTCTGGCCCCGCCTAGGGAGCCGGAGGCCGGTGGATCCTGGCCTTCCTCTGCAGCCTGCCAGCCGCTCCCCTGCAGGAAGGCACCAGAGTGTCCACCCCCGCGGCCCCACTCAGAGATGCGTGCCTGCTCCCATTGGAGGCCTTCGGCCCCAAGGCAGGGCCTGCCTGCTCCCTAGACCGGTCCCCTGGCCTCTGCCCCGTGTCGGGAATCGGGGTCTTGGATATTACCTTCAAATCCGGCCAGCTTCCCGCCACAGCGAAGGAGAATCGGACGCCCCGTGCCAGGGACTTGCAGCAGGGACGTGGGCCAGGTCCTCACTGCCTTTGCTTCTGGGACCCTGTGAGGGCAGGAACCGGAGTCTTGCCCTCATGACTTTGGTTGGCGGCAGTGCCAGGTGGGAAGTTTCCGGTCGGGCACTGTGTGGGGGCGGGAGGGGACAGGCGGGGAGGAGGCGGGATAGGGAGGGGAGGGGCGGGAGGGCCAGGTGGGGCGGGGATGGGAGGGAGGCGGGGAGAGGATGGGATGGGAGGGGCAGGCAGGGCGGGCCGCGGGGGCCAGGATGACCCTGGGGCTTCCCTGGCTTCAGGTGCCTTCTGAGCAGAGCTGGGCCCGCTGCCCCCTGGTGGCAAGCACGGGCCCTGCAGCCCCAGCTAAGAAACCCAGTAACAAAACCCTTCCCTACCCTTGTGTCCCTGGGGTCCAGGTGTCTGAGGAAGGGGGGTTAGGGATTTCAAGTTTGAGGTGTAAATAAAAAAAAATGACCACGGCAAGTCTCAATCATTTTAAGAGGTTTATTTTCCAAGGTTAAGGATGTGCACAGAAAAGAATACAGAACCACAGGGAAAATTGTGGTCCATGGTTTTTCCAAGGAGAATCTGGGGACCTCAACATTTAAAGGGAAAAGGGTGGGTATTGGGGATTGAGGAAGAAATTTTGAAAAGGGTGTGAGTAAATAAGAGGCAAGTGGTTGCATCCTTTTGAGTCTTTGATCAGCCATTCAATGAATACACAATTTACATGTGGGGGGCGGGTAGAGAAATAGTCACTTACACATTTGTCTAGCTTGGTGAATCTGCATTTTTACATAAGATAAACATAGGGCAGAGGAAGCAATCAGATATGCATATATTTCAGGCAGAGGGATGACTTTGAGTTCTGTCCTTTGTTGCATACCTGTGAATATAAGCTATCAATGTACATTGTCAGGGTGAAATGAAACAACTGTTTTTGGGTAAAAATCTTGGGGCCCACAATTTGTGGGCAAATTGTGAGAGAGGTGCGATGCTTTTTTTTTTTTTTTTTTTTTAAATCTTTGTAGCTATCTTATTTAGACACAAAATGGGAGGCAGGTTTATGTGACCCAGTTTCCAGATTGACTTTTCACTTTGGCTTATTTAGTTTAGGGTCTTGAGATTTACTTTCCTTTCATAGGGGCAAGAGGGCCCTGGGAAGATCAAGGCTAGCTTCCAGGTTCCACAGAATGGAGTCACTGAGGGTCAATTGTAGGATAAGAGAGTGTGGAAAGTAGATAAGTTCCTCTTCAGAGCTCGTCTTAGTTTAAAAATAAAATAATAGACACTAGAAATAATAGCTTCTTAGTCTAAAGCCCCCTATCAACTATTAGTTCTTACACTTTAGCCCAGTTAGTTGCTTTGCCTTAAGCAAAGCATGTCCGGCATGTCCAGACAGGCCCTTGCAAGTCTTAGTTCATAGCTTATTCCCCTTCCTTATTTGGAAATGTTATTGCTTCTTTAAAGCTTTCATAAGCAATTTTCTCTCCTTTGTTCTCCCTTGCACTTATCTATTTACGAAAGTTTCAGGTTGTTAGCAAATCAGGTTCAGTTTAAGATTGTGAGGTCCAGCTTCAGCCAATGGATGCAGGACACAGCAGAAAGACGACCCAAATGTGTAAGGGATAAATATGTCTGCTTTTCCTTTGTTCAAGTGTGCTCTCGTCATTGTTCCATCTGCAAGGAGCACCCTTACTGAGAGAAAGTAAAAATGGCCTTGCTGAGAGAATTAAGTTTATGTTCGAGTGCTATTTGTTTGTGGCACTGGGGAACAAGCATTTCTAACAGGATACTGGAATCTGAACAAGGCAGGGCATGCACCAGGAAAATAGAAAACCAGAAGGAGGTCTTGGGCAAGAGTGAAACCTCTCACACTCCTACCCACCACCCCCCAAACTTTACCCCCACTTTGCTCCACCCTCCATGTCACCACTCAAGGTCAGACCAAGTCAATGACTCAAACTCCACATTTTGTTGTTTGAAGAGGAAGCGCAGTGATGGCAGGGGCTTCAAGAAAACCCTGTGCAGGATCTCCTGCCTAGTTCAGATCCACCTCACACACACACTTGTCAATGAAAAGAGTCAAATTCTGTAAAATATTTGAAGACATTTGTTCTGAGCCAAATATGAGTGTCCATGGCCCATGACACACCCCTCAGGAGACCCTGAGAACATGTGCCCAAAATGGTTGGAGCACAGCTTGGTTTTATACATTTGGGGAGATATGAGACATCAATCAAATGCATTTAACATATGCGTTAGTTTGGTCCAGAATGGCAGGACAACTTGAAGTGGGGCTTCCAGGCTCTAGGTAGATTTAGAAGTTTTCTGATTGGCAATTGGTTGAAAGAGTTATTATCAATAGAAAGGAATGTCTGGATTATGATAAGAGGTTGAGGAGACCAAAGTTTGATCATGCAGATGAAGCCTCTAGGTAGCAGGCTTTGCAGAGAATAGATTGTAAATATTTCCTGTCAGGCATAAGGTCTGTGCTAATGTTAATGCTGGAAGGTATAATGAGGCATGTCTGACCCTCACTTCCCATCATTGCCAGAACCAGTCTTTCTGGTTAACTTTGGAATGCCCTGGCACAGAAGTCCATTCAGATGGTTGGGGGACGGTTGGGGGCTTAGAGTTGTTAGATACGAGTTCTAAATTTCTTTTCAAAGAATATGTCAGTATGTTCAATTCTTTGCCTTCTACTTTTAAACTTAACTTTCTTGTAAAGCAACTTTTTTCAATTACCTATTCCACCCTGACTCATTCTGATCACCTGCTCCATCCTACATTCCGATCACCACTCCACCCTAACTCATTCCAATTACCTGCTACCTACTCTGCCCTGACTCCTGCCAAAGCACTCACCCCGTCATTCTCTTTAAATTAGCTAATTGGAATTAGTTTAGCCTGTGTAGTCTAACCCTAGCCAATAGGGGAAAGACACAGCAGCAGGGCCTACGTGCATTAGGGATAAGAACCCCTTCCCCTCCCTTGTCCACGTGTGCACTCACCATTGTTCCATCTGTAAGGGCACACCCTTCTATATAGAAGTAACTTGCCTTGCTGAGAATTAAAAAGAAAATTTTATATTTGAGTGTTATTTCTTTTGCTGCACTGAAACTTTATATATAACAATTTGGGGGCTTATCTAGGATTACATCTCCCTTTGGGGACAGTCTCTGTTTCTCTCTCATGAGGAAGTGCACCCTGCCCTATTGTAGAGGCCTCGAGGGTGAGAAATCAAGACCCACCCAGTGCAAGGAATAACTTGAGCTCTCAGCAGCGTGAAGAAGAAGAAGAACAAAGAAGAAGAAGAAGAACAAAGAAGAAGAAGAAGAAAGAAGAAAGAAGAAGAAGAAGAAAAAAAAAAACGGCCAGCAACCTAGCTTAAAGGATCCTCACTCTATGCACTGACCAAGGAAAGAGAAGCTGCGGGAGCTGGTGAAGTTCTTCCTTGGTGGTCAAATTCTGGCGGGCTAAATGTGTGTGTGCGTGAATGATCACAAACAACACCGCTTGTGGTGTTGTTCGTGTGGATGGTGACAAGTCCTGCTGGACAGAGTGAGTAGGTCCTCTCTGTGGTTCCATAGCTACATGGCTTAGGTGGATCCTGCCATAGGATTTACACTGGTATGCCAACACTAAAAAGGGCCTGATTCATACCTTGGGGGAGCAGCCAGAGAGGACAGCGTGAGTGGGAAGTGTGCAAAGGACCTTCAGAGGGGGAAAGGGGAGAAACAGGTCAACCTTCCAGGACAGGCAAGACACTCCCTGGTTTGAGGGATTGAGCCTTCTAGGACAGGCAAGACACCCCCTGGTTTGAGGGGTTGAGCCTTCCAGGACAAGCAAGGCAAGATGCCCCCTGTTTGAGTGGTTGAGTCTTCCAGGACAGGCAAGACACCCCATGGTATGAGGGGTCAAGCCTTCCGGGACAGGCAAGGTGAGACACCCCCTGGTTTGAGGGGTTGAGCCTTCCGGGACAAGCAAGGTGAGACATCCCTGGTGTTGAGGGGTTGGGCCTTCAGCTAATTTCAAGGGTTGAACCTGAAACACATCCCCTCCCCCAGCCTTTCCTTTCTTCTTGGGGGAAGAAAGAGTAGCTCCATTCTCGTAGGTCCCTACCCTATGGGAAAAGAGAGAGAGAGAGAGAGAGAGAGAGAGAGAGACAGACAGAGAGACAGAGGAGAGAAAGACAGAAGAAAGAGACAGAGGAGAGAAAGACAGGAGAGAGGAGAGAAGAAGAGAGACAGAGGGGAGAGAGAGAGACAGGAGAGAGAGAGAGACAGATAGGAGAGAAGAGACAGAGAGGGAGTCAGAAAGAGAAAGTCATAGAGAAAAAGAGATAAAAAGAAAGAGAAAAATAGTAGTAAAGAAAAAAACAGTGTACCCTATTCCTTCGAAAGCCAGGGTAAATTTAAAACCTATAGTTGATAATTGGAGGTCTTCTTCATGACCCTGTAACACTCCAATACCACCTTATTGTCAGTGCAAACAAGGGCGTAGCCCGAAAGCACTAAGGCCACTGACAACCTGTAGCTTTCCTATAAAAAATCCTTAACCCAGTAACCTGCAGATGGCCCAAATGCATTCAATCTGTAGCAGCAACTGCTTTGCTAACAGAAAAAATTAGAAAAATAACTCTTTGAGGAAACCTCATTGTGAGCACACCTCACCACTTCAGAACTATCCTAAGTCAAAAAAAAAAAAAAAAAGCAAAAAAGCTAGCTTACTAACTCAAAAATCTTAGAGTATTGGGGCTATTCTGTTAGGAAAAGATGATTTATCATTAACCACTGAAAATTCCCTTAACCCAAGAGGTTTCCTAACAGGGGATTTAAATCCTAATTACCACACAAAGGTCTGACCAGACCTAGGAGGAACTCCCTTCAAAACATGACATAGATGGTTCCTCCCAGGTGATTGAAGGAAAAAGACACAATAGGCATTCAGTAAGTGATAGGGAAACTCTTGTAAGAGCAGAGTTAGGAAAACTGCCTAATAATTGAGCTGTTTGAACTCAGTCAAGCCTTAAAGTACTTACAAAACCAGGAGAACCATCTATACCAATTCTAAGTTAATTTGGACTAAACAGGGTCTTATTAATAGCAAAGAATAATTGAAATTCCAAACTTAGAAGGTTTTCAACAAAAGTAAAGTTTGCTAAAAGTTAACAGTTTAACATGTATCATCCTAACTTCTAATCTCGCGGCCTTAGACAGTCCAGTACACAGACATGAAGGAAGTTCACTTTGAAAAACAATGGTTATCATCTTTGTGGGGGGAAAAAAAGGCAAGGGGGAGAATTTATGTAAAAAGAATGTTATATGGTAAATTCTTGTCCTAAAATAACTGGTTGTTAAAAAAAAAAAAAGGATGTTTGTGACAAGTCAGAAAATTGAGGCATGTCGAATAATTATCTGTGAAAGCTGTGGGGAAAGAAAAAGGTTGTAAAAGGAAATTTATGCAAGAAATGTTGTATAATTTAAAAGTAATTAGGCCTCCTAAATGTAAAACCATTGAAGAAACAGTTTATGTGCAAGGTGTGTAAGGAAAGTAAAATATACTTTTGGCAAAAAGATTATAAGGAGGCATAAGAATGTGAATTTTTACCTACACTAAAAGGTCTAAAAATATATATATATTGTTTTAAAGGTTTAAGCAAGTTTTAAAACATTAATTGTAAGGAAATTCTGTGTGTAAACATATTAGCTAAAGTTAAACAGGTATCCAGTTTTTCTGTAAACTGGACATTAAAATAAAAGCACAACAGGTTTTTCTTAAAGCACTAAACTGCTCTTTAACAACAATTATAAAAGGTTAAAAAGAGTCTATAAAAATCTTACCTTGTGGTCAGACATTAAAAATTGGATCAATATGTCTACAAGGTTTTATTAAAATTAAGTTTAACATTAATAACAAGCTAAATTTCACCTTTATATTAGTGTACCTGGTATAAAAATCATACAGGAAGCATTGTTAAATATAAAATGGTGTTTGACTTTTTTGGTCTATAAACTAATAAAAATAGGTGCTAAAGGAAATTTCTCAGAAGACACCAAAGACTGTAAGATCCACTGTTGATGTCCCCACATTTAAAACAAAAGGTCAATTTCTTAGAAATTATATATATGGTTTATCTTCCACTTTCCTTTCCCTCAAAAACTAAAAGTCTTTTAGCACAGGTACCACCCCTAGAATTTCCGGTAAACCACCGCCAGCCTGAAGATCATATACTCATCAAAGAGTGGAAAGAAGGAAAACTCTAGACAGCCTGGGAAGGACCTTGTGCTGCTAACCACCAAGACTGCTGTTCATTCAGAAAAAAGGAATGGACTCATCACACCCTGAGTCAAGAAAGCACCACCCCCTCCAGAATCGTGGGCCATAGTCCCAGGGGAAAACCTTACCAAACTAAAGCTAAGAAAAATTTAGCTCTTTCATCTATTCTATTACTCTTTCTTCTTTCCTCATTCTATTGCTGGCCATCTAGTTATTAACATAACCAAGTCAATTTCACCTCAAACTACGGCATTTAATGCTTGCCTTGTACCCTGTGGGGACTTGCCAAGTCAAAAACAGCTCTCTACCTCAAAAAAGTACCTCTGTCCCTCCTGACTCTCCTCAGACTGGACATTAGTAAATTGGGACCATTTAATCCAGGGAGATTTCAATAAAGACCCCAGTGTCAACCAGGAGTCTTGCCCCCTGATGCAGAGCTTTTATGCCGTAGTTGGTCCAACATTCTGTAAATCACTAAAAGAGCAAGGATAGACTGTCCCAACCAGTTTTTGTAATTTCCTAAAACCATACATTCATTTTACTAAAGGGATAGCCCCCTCCTGTCAGCTAAACCAGTGCAACCCTATACAGGTTATTATTTTGAGCCCCCAAAGTTCTCCCCCTTTTCTAAGCAGGTTCCTTCTTTTTTTTTTGAGATAGAGTTTCACTCTTGTTGCCCAGGCTGGAGTGCAGTGGCTTGAACTCGACTCATTGCAACCTCCGCCTCCTGGGTTCAAGCAATTCTCCTGCCTCAGCCTCCCAAGTAGCTGGGATTACAGGCATGTGCCACCACACCCAGCTAATTTTGTATTTTTCATAGAGGCAAGGTCTCACCATGTTGGCCAGGCTGGTCTTGAACTCCTGACCTCAGATGATCTGCCCACCTCAGCCCAAAATGTTGGGATTACAGGCGTGAGCCACTGTGCCTGGCCTCAGGTTCCCTTCTTTAAGCCAATCTTATAGTATGGGGGCTGAGGTTTCAGGGACAGACCCTAATGGATTCTTTGAAATGCATTTCTTTGATCCCCCGCCTCCTGAACCTGCCTCTAAACCTTTTTCCAAAACCTCTCACAACGGAACCATTGTTCTTTCTCCATATAACGACAAGACCAAGATAGCGATGGTAGAAGTTAAAGACTTAAAACAAACTTTGGCAATTGAGACAGGATACCAAAATGTAAATGCCACTGAATCAAATATTCTGTCCACACGTTAAACAAAAGCAATTGTTATGCTTGTGTGCACAGCAGGCCAGAGGCCCAAATTGTCACCTTTCCACTAGGATGGCCCTCCAGTAAACCAGGCATGGGCTGCATGGTAGCTCTTTTCCAAGATTCTACAGCCTAGGGTAACAAGTCGTGCCAAGCTCTCCCTCTGCTATATCTCGAAATCCGGCACCCTGTGGGTCAGCTCCTGAGGGCCATCCAGCTTTCATCTCCCAACACTAAGTTCACTTCGCGTCTCTCATGACAGACAGGAAAATTAGCATTCCTTGGAGACCTGAAAGGATGCAGTGAGCTTAATAATTTTCAAGAGCTTATCAGTCGGCCCTTGTTCATCCCTGAGCGGCTGTGTGGTGGTGTTGTGGTGGACCTTTACTGGGTACTCTGCCAAATAACTGGAGTGGCAGTTGTGCTTTAGTCCAATTGGGCATCCCTTTCACCCTGGCATTTCATCAACCAGAGGAAAGAAAAATAAGACATCTTAAAGAGAGAAAAGCCCCTTCTAAGTCTTTTGGCTCTCACATCTAGACACAATTAAAGACCCACCAGGAATAATGGATCCATTTGAAGCCCAAAATCAAATAGCTGCAGGATTTGAGTCAATATTTTGGTAGGTGACAGTTAATAAAAATGTAGATTGGATAAACTACATCTATTACAACCAACAGTGATTTATTAACTACACTAGAGCTGCTGTTAAAGGAACAGCTGAAGAATTAGGGGCTACTAGCCAGATGGCTTGGGAAAATAGGATAGCCTTAGACATATTAGCAAAAACAGGAGTTTGTGTCATAATTAAAACTCAATGTTACACCTTCATCCCAAACAACCCTGCCCCTAACAGAAGTATAACAAAGGCATTACAAGGTCTGACTGCTCTGTCCAATGAGTTAGCCAGCAACTCAGGGGTAAATGACCCCTTTACAGGATGGCTAGAAAAAATTAAAAAAAAAAAAGAAAAAGAAGTAGTTCGGTAAATGGAAAGGAATTATAGCCCCAATTCTTACTTCCCTCGCAGCCATACTAGGTGTACTTATTCTTGTCAGGTGTCATACCACGCATCCATAGGTAGATGCAGAGGCTCATAAAAATGGCACTTACTAAAACCTCCCTTAACTATCCTCCACCTTATCCAGAGAAGCTTTTTCTTTTAAAAAATCAAGCAAAACAACCAAGCCAAGACATGTTAAAAAAAAGTTTAAAAACAAAGCTGTAAGGAAGTACAAGGGGAGGGATTGTTAGATATGAGCTCAAAATTTCTTTTCAAAGAATGTCAGTATGTTCAACTCTTTGTCTTCTACTTTTAAACTTAACTTCCTCGTAAAGCAACCTTTTCCCAATTACCTGCTCCACCCTAACTCATTCCAATTATCTGCTACCTGCTCTGCCCTGACTCCTGCCAATGCACTCACCCCGTCCTTCTCTTTAAATTCGCCAGTTGGAATTAATTTAGCCTGTGCGGTCTAATCCTAGCCAATAGGGGAAGAACACAGCAGCAGGTGCCACATGCGTCAGGGTTAAGAACCCCTTCCCCTCCCTTGTCCAAGTGTGCGCTCACCATTGTTCCATATGTAAGGGCACACTCTTCTATATAGAAGTAACTTGCCTTGCTGAGAAAAAGTAAATTTTATATTCGAGTGCTATTTCTTTTGCGGCACTGAAACTTTATATATAATAGTTTTATTTACACACTCAAACCAAATAACTAAAGATTTGATAGCTGGATGGATGAAACTTTGGAGTTCATGGGCAAATAATTACCAGATGCTGGAGTGTAAACTGGCATAAGGATTATGGAGTGCACCCATCCTATGAACCTGCTGTTTTATTGTAGTCTATATACTAGAGCAGTGTTTCCAACTGTGTAATACGACCCGTTGAAGATTCACAAATTAGTTTACTGGGTGAGAACAAACATCTTTTAATAGGTTCGAACAGTGTTAACATTAATTTTCTGTCTGTCAACAATTTAAAGTACAAGACAGACACAATTCTAAAGCTTTGGGATGCACCTGCAAAAAGCAGATGTGGGTTCCATAACCGCAGTACCTTTCACTAACAAAAAGAACTGTAGCTAAAGGTGGATATCACCTACTGCTGCGCCCACATGGCGCCTCTCCATCCTCCCCACAGCGTCCCAGTCTGGGTTTGATAAAGACGCGGAATCCAGCTGGAAGCAGTGGCTCACTTCTGTAACCCCAGAACTTTGGGAAGCTGAGGCAGGTGGATCACAAGGTCAGGAGTTCAAGACCAGCCTGGCCAACATAGTGAAATCCTGTCTCTACTAAAAATACAAAAATTTGCCGGGCGTGGTAGTGGGCGCCTGTAGTCCCAGCACCACAGAGGTTGAGGCCCGAGAATCGCTTGAACCCGGGAGGCAGAGGTTGCAGTGAACCGTGATTGCGCCACTGCCCTCCAGCCCAGGGGACTAAGCGAGACTCCGTCTTCAAAACAAAACAAACAAAAACAAGCGGAATCCACCCTGCTGTCCCATGGAGAGCGCAATCCTCACCCTCAGGCCACAGGACACTGCAGCAGAATTGACTCCCTGAAGTTAACACATTTCCTCCCTGGGTGGGCCGGACACCGCAGAGGCGTGTGGGAAATGTAGTCTCTCTCCAATGACGCCGCCAGCACAGGACCAAGGGAAAAGAGCTTCTGGGTTCCTTCCACGCATGCCCTGCCCCACTCCGCCATCGCTCCTGGTAAAATTGAACCCTGCAGCTCTCTGGACTACTCCGCAGGTCTGGGGTGGGGTTGGGCGTCCCTGAAGTTGGCTGCCAAGGCGGAAGGGGAGACCACCAGCCTTGGGGGTTCCTGGGTGGGCGTACTGGGCTCCCTTGGTTGGAGCAGGCAAAGGGACGGATTTGAGGCCGTGGGGCCTAAAGCATAGATGTGGGGCTGGAGTGCGGGGCGACTGGGGTTGTGCTGTCCCCCGTTGCGTCGGAGGCTGTGCTCCCCCGGTGGGCAGATGTGGCCTCTGGTCTCAGAAGAGGGTTCCAAGAGGGCGCGGCCAGGGTCCACTGGAGATGGAAGGGATATTGAGGGCTGGGAGCTGGCCGGTCTCCCTAGGAAGGAAGGAAATCCTCCAGTGTGAAACTGTTTACACTGAAAATCTGCTGTTCAGTGTAGTCACCTAAATGGATGATTTTAGCTAGATCTGGGTCACTTGCTAAAACTTTTCCATCAGCATTTGCTGCTTCACCTTGCATTTTTATGTTATGGAGACGGTTTTGTTCCTTGAACCTCACGAACCAACTTCTTGCTGGTATCTTCTGCAATTTCTTCATCTCTCTTGGTCTTTATAGAGCTGAAGAGTCTTGTATCCAAACCACTCACTCTTTACCTGTATCAGCAATAAAACTGTTTCACTTTCCTGTACTCGTTTGTTCACTGGAATAGCGTATTTCCTTTCTCATTGCACTCACAGCTTGGCTAAGTGGTGCAAGAGGCCTAACTTTTGGCCTCTGTTTTTGACATGCATCCCTCAGTAAACTTAATTATCTCTGGTTTTTGATGTAAAGTGAGAGATGTGCGACTCTTCTTTTTACTTGAACACTTAGAGAGCATTATACGGTTATTAATTGGCCTCATTTTAATGTTTTTGTGACTCAGGTGAGGAGACCACCCCCTCATATCATCTTATGCCCAGTTTCTGCCTCCAAAGAAAGAACAAGGAAAAACTAAAAGGCAGAAATGAAATCCACAGGCAGACAGCCTGCCACCACACCCTGGGCCTGGTAGTTAAATATTGACTCCTGACCTAAGGGTTATGTTATCTATAGATTACAGACATTGTATAGAAATGCACTGTGAAAATCCCATCCTGTTTTGTTCTGATCTAATTACTGGTGCATGCAGCCCCCAGTCACATACCCCCTGCTCGCTCAATCACAGCCCCCTCACATGCACCCCCTTAGAGTTGTGAGCCCTTGAAAGGGACAGGAATTGCTCACTCCGGGAGCTCGGCTCTTGAGACAGGAGTCTTGCTGATGCCCCCGGCCAAATAAACCCCTTCCTTCTTTAACTCGGTGTCTGAGGAGTTTTGTCTGTTGCTCGTCCTGCTACATTTCTTGGTTCCCTGACCAGGAAACAAGGTGATTGGCGGATGGTCGAGGCAGCTCATTGGGCGGCTTAAGCCTGCCCTGTGGAACATCCCTGCAGGGGACTCTGATCAGCCTGAGTGACACGGATCCTGAGCACTCCTGGGTAGGCATCTGCCCCATTGGGACACCTTGCCAGAGCAGTGTGTGACAGGCCCCCATGGAGGATCAACGCAATGGCTGAACACCAGGGAGGAACTAGTACTTGGAGTCTGGACATCTGAAACTTGGTAAGACTAGTCTTGAGACCTTGCCCACTCCTTTTGAGTAGAAGTGTGGCCTGATCACCCACGGCATGCCTTTATTGGCACTTAGGTTTGGTTTTGGTTTTGGTTTTGGTTTTGACTTGGTTTGAATTGCTTGACAGGACTGGTCTTAGGAACTTGCCCACTCTATTTAGTGGAAACATGGCCTGATCACCCACAGTGTGCATGTACCGGCACTTTGGTTTTCGTTTTTGACTTGACTTGGATAGCTTGATACTTTGGTTTTGGTTTTGACCTGGCTTAGATTTCCTGATACTCTGATTTTGGTTTTGGTTCTGGTTTGGTGTAAAGTGTAAAAGTGTGTGTGTGCCCTTTTTACCCTTTGTTTTGTGGTGTGCGTGTGGTGTGAGCATGGTGTTTTGTCTCGAGGAAACGTGGGTCAGGCACAAAGTAAGCCCACCCCACTAGGAACTATGTTGAAAAACTTCAAAAAAGGATTTAAGGGAGACTATGGAGTCACCATGACACCAGGAAAACTTAGAACTGTGTGTGAGATAGACTGGCCAGCATTAGAGGTGGCTTGGCCATCAGAAGGATGCCTGGACAGATCCCTTGTCTTGAAGGTATGGCACAGGGTAGCCTGTAAGCCAGGGTACCCAGATCAGTTCCCACATATAGATTCTTGGTTACAGCTAGTTTTAGACCCCCCCACAGTGGTTAAGAGGACAGGCAGCAGCAGTACTAGTAGCAAAGGGACAGTTAGTTAAGGAAGGTTCTTGCTCCACCCGCTGAGGGAAGTTGGCCCCAAAAGTCTTGTCCAACCCAACACCAGAAGAATTGTGGCAGGAATTGGTACCAGCAATACCCCCTCCTTGTTGGGAGGAAGGGCTCTCCCATCCCTGAGCCCACAGCACTTACACCTCCACCAGATAACCACACCCCTAGACCACCTAGAGTAGACAAGAGAGGAAGTGAAGCCGTGGGAGAAACTCATCCCTTGGCAGCTTGCTTATGGCCCAAGACAGCAAATCAAATACCCCTGAAAGGGCAGTGATATACTGGGGTAGATGAGGACGGTCACATGGTGGAAAGGCGTGCCTTTGTGTATCAACCTTTCATCTCTGCTGACCTTCTCAATTGGAAAAACAATACTCCACCTTACACTGAAAAGCTTCAAGCTTTAATTGACTTGCTCCAAACTATTACGCAGACTCATAATCCTGCTTGGGCTGATTGCCACCAGCTGCTCACGTACCTCTTTAATGCAGATGAAAGGCGAAGGGTGCTCCAGGTGGCAACTAAGTGGCTAGAGGAGCACATCCCAGTCGATTACCAAAACCCCCAAGAATATATAAGAATTCAACTGCCAGGAATAGACCCCCAATGGGACCCGAACGAGGGACCAGACATGGAGAGGCTAAGGTGGTACCCTGAGGCATTAATAGAAGGTCTAAAGAAAGGGGCTGAAAAGGCTACAAATGTAGTGGTCTCTGAGGTCATCCAAGGAAAAGAGGAGAGTCTAGTGCAATTCTATGAAAGACTGTGAGGCTTACCTTTTGATCCAGATAGCCCTGAAAATCAGCACATGATTAACATGGCCTTAGTCAAAGTGTGGAAGATATCAGGAGAAAATTGCAGAAACAGGCTGGGTTTGTGGGTATGAATACCTCACAGTTACTGGAAATAGCCAATCAAGTGTTTGTGAATAGAGATGCAACAAGCCGCAGAGAAAGCCGTAAGGAAGGCTAATGCCAGGCTAGGCAAAACGCCGACTTACTGGCTGCGGCCATTAAGGGAATTCCCCTGAAAGGAGAGGGAAAGGGGGGTTCTGGGAGGAATACCCAGTCTAATCACCCATGCTTGCAACATAACCAATGCGCCTATTGTAAGGAAATTGGAAAAGTAAGTGTCCCCAGCTGAAGGAAAAGCAAGGTGGTTCAGAACAAAAGACCTCAGATAAAGATGACGGAACTTTGTTCAGTGTGGCTGAAGGGTTATTGGACTGAAGGGGACCGGGCTGAAGTGCCCCCAAGGAGCCTGCATTCAGGATTACAGTTGGGGGCAAGGACATTAAGTTTTTGGTTGATACTGGTGCTGAACATTCAGTAGTGACCACCTCAGTTGCCACCTTATCCAAGAAAACCATTGATATAATTGGAGCAACAGGAGTTTCCACTAAGCAGGCTTTCTGTTTACCAAGGACCTGCTTGGTTGGGGGACATGAGATAGTTCACCAGTTCTTGTACATGTCTGACTGTCCCTTGCCCTTGCTGGGAAGAGATTTGCTTAGCAAGCTGAGATTCACCATCTCCTTTACAAAACAGGGCTCTTTACAGCTAAAGTTACCGGGAACAGGAGTTATCATGGCCCTTACGGTCCCCCAGGAAGAAGAATGGAGACTTTTTCTAACTGAGCCAGGCCAAGAGATAAAACCAGCTCTAGCTAAGCGATGGCCCCGAGTATGGGCAGAGGATAATCCTCTGGGACTGGCGGTCAACCAAACCCCCGTACTCATAGAAGTTAAGCCTGGGGCCCAACCAATTAGACAAAAGCAGTATCCAGTTCCCAGAGAAACTCTCAAAGGAATCCAGGTTCATCTCAGGTGCTTGAAAGCCTATGGAATTATAGTTCCTTGCCAGTCTCCATGGAACACCCTCTTCCTGCCTGTCCCTAAGCCAGGGACCAAGGACTACAGATCAGTCCAGGACTTGCTCTTGGTCAACCAAGCTACAGTGACTCTGCACCCAACAGTTCCTAACCCTTACACATTGTTAGGACTGCTGCCGGCTGAGGACAGCTGGTTTACCTGTCTGGACTTAATAGATGCCTTCTTTAGCATCAAAATAGCTCCTGAGAACCAGAAGCCATTTGCTTTCAGTGGGAAGATCCAGAGTCAGGTGTCACTACTCAGTACACTTGGACCTGACTTCCCCAAGGGTTCAAGAACTCCCCTACTATCTTTGGGGAGGCCCTGGCTCCAGACCTGCAAAAGTTTCCTGCTAAAGACCTAGGCTGTGTCTTGCTTCTGTACGTGGACAACTTTCTGCCAGGACACTCCATGGCAGTCGGGTGTGCAAAAGGGACTGAAGCCCTGTTTCAGCACCTGGAGGACTGTGGGTATAAGGTGTCCAAGAAGAAAGCTCAGATCTGCAGACAACAGGTACGCTACCTGGGATTCACTATTCAGAAAGGGGAGCACAGCCTGGGGTCCGAAAGAAAGCAGGTCATCTGCAACCTACCGGAACCTAAAAACAGAAGGCAAGTAAAGGAAGTCCTAGGAGCTGTGGTTTTGCAGATTATGGATTCCAAACTTTGCAGTACTAGCCAAACCTTCATACAGGGTTACAAAGGGGGGCAACCGGGAGCCTTTTGAATGGGGGCCTCTACAACAGCAAGTCTTTTGTAAGTTAAAGGAAAAACTTATGTCAGCCCCAGCCCTAGGACTACCAGATTTGACAAAGCCCTTTACACTTTATGTGTCAGAAAGATAACAAATGGCAGTTGGAGTTTTAACCCAGACTGTGGGGCCCTGGCCAAGGCCAGTGGCCTATCTCTCAAAACAACTAGATGGGGTTTCCAAAGGCTGGCCCCCATCTCTAAGGGCCCTGGCAGCAATAGCCCTGTTAGCACAAGAAGCAGATGAACTAACCCTTGGGCAAAACCTGAATATAAAGGCCCCCCATGCTGTGGTAACTTTGATGAATACCAGAGCACATCATTGGCTAACAAATGCTAGATTAACCAAGTACCAAAGCTTGCTGTGTGAAATTCCCCGCGTAACTATTGAAGTCTGTAACACCCTAAATCCTGCCACCCTGCTCCCAGTATCAGAGAGCCCTGTTGAGCATAACTGTATAGAGGTGTTGGACTCAGTCTATTCTAGCAGACCTGACCTTCAGGACCAGCCATGGGCATCAGTAGACTGAGAGTTATACGTGGATGGGAGCAGCTTCATTAACACACAAGGGGAAAGATGTGCAGGATATGCAGTGGTAACTTTGGATGTTGTCATTGAAGCCAAACCGTTGCCACAGGGCACTTCAGCCCAGAAAGCTGAGCTCTAACTCAGGCTGTAGAACTCAGTGAAGGTAAGACTGTAAACATCTACACTGACTCTTGAGATGCCTTTCTAACCCTCCAAGTGCATGGAGTATTGTATAAGGAAAAGGGTCTGTTAAACTCTGGGGGAAAGGACATAAAATATCAACAAGAAATTCTACAATTATTAGAGGCAGTGTGGAAACCTCAGAAGGTGGCAGTCATGCACTGCAGGAGACACCAGCAAGCCTCCACCTCAGTGGAGGAAACTCTCGAGCTGATTCAGAAGCTCGAAAAGCAGCATCTACCCTTTACCAGGTATCGGTAGTAGCCCCCTTACTCCCTCAAACACCTGACCTGGTACCTACCTATTCTAAGGAAGAAAAAGACTTCTTCCAAGCAGAAGGGGGGCAAGTAATAAAAGGAGGATGGATCAGACTGCCAGATGCTAGGGTAGCTGTGCTGCAGTTGCTAGGAGCCCCAATCATATTGGCTGTGCATGAAACCACTTATCTAGGTCAAGAGTCACTTGAAAAATTGTTAGACCGGTACTTCTATGTCTCACACTTGCCAGCCCTTGCCCAAGCAGTAGCACAACTGTGTGTTACTTGCCAACAGCACAATGTGAGGCAAGGCCCCAGCATTCCACCCAGTATACAAGCTTATGGAGCAGCTCCTTTTGAGGATCTTCAATTGGATTTCACAGAAATGTCGAAATGTGGAGGTCACAAGTATTTGCTGGTTCTTATGTGTACTTACTCTGGGTGGGTGGAGGCTTATCCCATACAAACTGAAAAGGCCTATGAGGTAACCTGTGTGCTTCTCTGAGATCTTATTCCTAGGTTTGGACTGCCCTTATGAATCAGCTCAGATAACAGGCCGGCGTTTGTGGCTGACTTGGTACAGAAGACAGCAAAGGCATTAGGAATCACTTGGAAGATATATGCCTACCGACCTCAGAGTTCTGGAAAGGTGGAGCGAATGAATTGGACCATCAAAAATAGTTTAGGGAAAGTATGTCAGGAAACAGGATTAAAGTGGATACAGGTCCTTCCTATGGTATTGTTTAAAATTAGATGCACTCTTTCTAAGAAAACAGGATACTCCCCCTTATGAAATACTGTATCATAGGTCTCCTCCTATACTACGGGAGCTTCCAGGCACTTCCCGAGTTAGGTGAAGTTGAATTACAGCGACAGCTACAGGCTTTAGGAAAAATTACACAAACAATCCCAACTTAGGTAAATGAGAGGTGTCCATCAACTTATTCTCCCCAGTTCACCCTTTCTCTCCAGGTGATCATGTGTGGATCAAGGACTGGAATGTAGCCCCTTTGAGACCATGGTGGAAAGGACCTCAGACTGTCATCCTGACCACCACCATGGTTGTAAATGTAGAAGGAATCCCAGCCTGGATCCACCACAGCCATGTGAGACCTGCAGCCGATGAAACCTAGGAGGCAAAACCGAGCCCAGACGACTCCTGCAAAGTGACTCTGAGGAGGACGGCAAACCCTGCTCCAGTCACACCTGGAAGCTGACTGGTCTACGCACGGCAGAAGCATGAGGAGAATCAATGTAGGACTCATTTTCCTTATAATTTGGACTTGTATAGTAAAAACTTCCACTGATTTTCCCTGCACGGAGGACTGCTCTCAGTGTATACATCAGGTTACCGAGGTAAGGCAACAAGTTAAAACAATCTTTCTGTTCTATAGTTACTATGAATGCCTAGGAACTTTAAAAGGAACATGTTTATATAATGACAGTACAAGGTATGTAGCCCAGGAAACGACTGACTGGATGTGTGTTATGACCCTTCTGAGCTTCCCATGTCCACAGTTTTTGAAATAAGATTAAGGACTGAAGACTGGTGAGGATTCATAAATGATACAAGTAAAGTATTAGCCAGAACAGAAAAAAAGGGGTGCCCAAACTCATAATCTTGAAATTTGATTTCTATGCTGTCATTAATAGCAGTAAGTTAGGAAGGGAATGTGGCTCTTTTAGTTGGGAAAAAGGCTATATGACTGAAAATAAGTACGTTTGTCATGAATTAGGACTGTGTGGAAATGAATGTGGATACTGGTCATGTGTCATTTAGTCCACTTGGATAAAAAGTGAAAAGGATCTAGTCCACCTTCAGAAAGGAAAAAATGGCCCTTCTTTACTAAAGGACAATGTAACCCCTTAGAGCTAGTAATAACCAATCCCCTTGATCCTTACTGGAAAAAAGGAGAGTGTGTGACCTTAGGAATCAATGGGGCTGGACTGGATCCTCGAGTAAATAGCTTGGTTCGAGGAGAAGTTTACAAACGCTCTCGTTTACAGACGCTCTCCTGAACCAGTGTTTCAAACTTTCTCTGATGAACTAAAAGTACCAATACCAGAAATTCCAGGAAAAACAAGAAATTTGTTTTTGCAATTAGCTGAGCATGTAGCACAGTCTCTCAGTGTCACTTCATGTTATGTATGTGGAGGAACTATAATGGGAGATCAATGGCCATAGGAAGCCCAAGAATTAGTACCTACAGACCCAGTTCCTGATGAATTCCCAGCTCAAAAGAATCACCCTGATAATGTCTAGGTCCTAAAAGCCTCAATTATTGCACAATATTGCATAGCTAGATAAGGAGAAGAATTTACTGACCCCGTAGGATGACTTAGTTGTCTGAGACAGAAACTGTATAGTGATACCACAAAAACAGTCACTTGGTGGAGTTCAAATCAAACAGAGAGGAATTCATTTAGCAAATTCCCAAAGTTCCAAACCGTGTGGACCCACCCAGAGTCCTACCAGGACTGGACAGCCCCCACTGGATTATATTGGATATGTGGGCATAAAGCTTATGCCAGATTACCTGACCAGTGGGCAGGCAGTTGTGTTATTGGCACTATTAAACCATCTTTCTTCCTACTGCCCATGAAAACAGGCGAACTCCTAGGTTTCCCTGTCTCTGTTTCCCACGAAAAGAGAAGCATAGCTATAGGAAATTGGAAAGGTGATGAATGGCCCCCTGAGAGAATCATACAGTATTATAGGCCTGCTACTAAGGCACAAGACGGCTCATGAGGATACTGGACCCCCATTTACATGATCAACCAAATCATATGGTTACAAGCTGTCTTAGAAATAATCACCAATAAAACTGGCAGAGCGTTGACTATTCTGGCCCATCAAGAAACTCAGATGAGAAATGCTGTCAAAATAGATTGGCTCTTGACTACTTGCTAGCAGCTGAAGGAGGGGTCTGTGGGAAATTTAGCCTTACTAATTGCTGTCTACAAATAGATGATTGAGGGCAAGTAGTTGAAGACATAATTAGAGATATGATAAAACTGGCACATGTGCCCATGCAAATGTGGCATGGATTTGATCCTGGGGCCATGTTCCCAGCGCTAGGAGGATTTAAAACTCTTATAATAGGAGTTATAATAATAATAGGAGTCTGCCTACTGCTCCCTTGTTTGTTACCTGTACTTCTTCAAATGGTAAAAAGCTTCATCGCTACCTTAGTTCACCAAAATGCTTCAGTACAAGTGTACTGTATGAATCACTATTGATCTGTCTTGCAAGAAGACATAGGTAGTAAAAATGAAAGTGAGAACTCCCACTAATAAAATGAGTGAGAGTCTCAAAAGAGGGGAATAAGGGAGGAGACCACCCCTCATATCATCTTATGCCCAATTTCTGCCTCCAAAGAAAGAAGAAGTAAAAACTAAAGGGCAGAAATAAAATCCACAGGCAGACGGCCCGGCGCCGCACCCTGGGCCTGGTAGTTAAAGATCGACCCCTGACCTAACTATAGATTACAGACATTGTATAGAAATGCACTGTGAAAATCCCTGTCCTGTTTTGTTCCAATCTAATTACCAGTGTATGCAGCCCCCAGTCATGTACCCCCGTGTACCCCCTGCTTGCTCAATCACGACCCCCTCACATGCACCCCCTTAGAGTTGTGAGCTCTTAAAAGGGACAGGAACTGCTCACTCAGGGAGCTCAGCTCTTGAGACAGGAGTCTTGCTGATGCCCCCGGCCGAATAAATCCCTTCCTTCTTTAACTTGGTGTCTCAGGAGTTTTGTCTGTGGCTTGTCCTGCTACACAGGGAATCAGGGAGTTGAAGGGAGAGAGAGGCAGGGGAATGGCCAGTCCATGGAGCAGTCAGAACATGGACAACATTCATCACTTAGGTTTGTTGTTTTATATGAGAGTGATTTGTAGCACCCTCCACTCAAACAATTATAATAGTGACATCAAAAAGCACTCATCACATTGGCTGGACACGGTGGCTCACGCCTCTAATCCCAGCACTTTGGGAGGTCGAGGTGGGTGGATCACCTGAGGTCAGGGGTTCGAGACCAGCCTGGGCAACATGGTATAACCCCATCTCTACATACAAAAATTAGCTGAGCGTGGTGGCGGGTGCCCATAGTCCCAGCTACTTGGGGGGCTGAGGCAGGAGAATAGCTTGAACCCGGAGGCAGAGGAGGTTGCAGTGAGCCGAGATTGTGCCACTGCACTCCAGCTTGGACTCAATCTCAAAAAAAAAAAAAAAAGAAAGAAAAGAAAACAGTACTGATCACAGATCACCATAATGGATATCATAACAGTAAAAAATCTTTAAATATTGTGAGATGAAATGAGTACATGCTGTTAGAAAATGGTGCTGATAGACTTCCCCACATGGTTGCTAAAAACCTTCAATTTGTGGAAAACTCAGTATCTGTCAATCCTAGTAAAGTGAAGCACAGTAAAACAAGGTTGTATTGCTTTGATTCCATTTGAAATTCAAAGTCTTTTTTTGGAATTATGTGAAGAATGCCCATGGTAGTTTGGTGGGAATAGCATTGAATCTATAAATTACTTTGGGCAGTATGGCCATTTTTGTGATACTGATTCTTCCTATTCATGAGGATGGAATGTTTGTCCATTTGTTTGTGTCCTCTCTGATTTCCTTGAGCAGTGGTTTGTAGTTTTCCTTGAAGAGGTCTTTCATGTCCCTTTTTAGCTGTATTCCTAGGTATTTTATTCTCCTTGTAGTATTTGTGAATGGGAAATCATTCATGATTTGGCTCTCTGCTTGTCTATTGTTGGCGTATAGGAATGCTTGTGAGTTCTGCACATTCATTTTGTATCCTGAGACCTTAAGTTGCTTATCAGCTTAAGAAGCTTTAAGAAGCTTTTGAGTTTTCTAAAAATAGGTTTTCTAAATACAATCCATGAATAGACAAGTTGACTTTCTCTCTTCCTATTTGAATACCCTTTATTTCTTTCTCTTGTCTGATTGCCCTGGCCAGAACTCCCAATACTGTGTTGAATGGGAGTAGTGAGAGAGGGCATCCGTGTCTTGTGCCAGTTTGAATGCTTCCAGCTTTTGCCCATTCAGTATGATATTGGGTGTGGGTTTGTCATAAATAGTTCTTATTATTTTGAGATATGTTCCATCAATTTGTAGTTTATTGAGAGTTTTTAACATGAAGGGATGTTGAATTTTATTGAAGGCCTTTTCTGCATCTTTTGAGATAATCATGTGGTTTTTGTCACTGGTTGTGTTTATGTGATGGATTACATTTATTGATTTGCATGTGTTGAACCAGCCTTGCATCCCAGGGATGAACCCGACTTGATCGTGGTGGATAAGCTTTTTGATGTGCTGCTGTATTCAGTTTGCCAGGATTTTATTGAAGATATTTGCATCGATGTTCATCAGGGATATTGGCCTGAAATTTTCTTTTTTTGTTGTGTCTCTGCCAGATTTTAGCATCAGGATGATGCTAGCCTCATAAAATGAGTTAGGGAAGAGTCCCTCTTTTTCAAATGTTTGAAACAGTTTCTGAAGGAACATTACCGATTTTTTGTACCTGTGGTAGAATTCAGCTGTGAATCCATCTGGTCCTGAGCTTTTTTTGCTTGGTAGGTGATTTGTTACTGTCTCAATTTCAGAACTTGCTATTGGTCTATTCAGGGATTCAACTTCTTCTTGGTTTAGTGTTGGGAGGGTGTATGTGTCCAGGAATTTACCAATTTCTTCTAGATTTTCTAGTTGATTTGTATAGAAGTGTTTATAGTATTCTCTGATGGTGGTTTGTATTTCTGTGGGATCAGTGGTGATATCCCCTTTATCTTTTTTTATTGTGTCTATTTGATTCTTCTCTCTTTTCTTCTATGTTAGTTTAACTAATGGTCTATCTATTTTGTTAATCTTTTCCAAAAACCAGCTCCTGGATTCATTGATTTTTTTGAAGGGTTTTTCATGTCTCTCTCTCCTTCAGTTGTACTCTGATCTTAGTTATTTCTTGTCTTCTGCTAGCTTTTGGGTTTGTTTGCTCTTGCTTCTCTAGTTCTTTTAAGTGGGATGTTAGGGTGTTGATTTGAGATCTTTCTAGCTTTCTGATGTGGGCATTTAGGGCTATAAATTTCCCTCTTAACACTGCTTTAGCTGTGTCCCAGAGATTCTGGTATGTTGTCTCTTTGTTCTCATTGGTTTCAAATAACTTCTTGATTTCTGCCTTAATTTCATTATTTGTCCAGGAATCTTTCAGGAGCAGGTTGTTCAATTTTCATGTAGTTGTGTGGTTTTGAGTTTCTTAATCCTGAGTTCTAATTTGATTACACTGTGGTCTGACACACTGTTGTAATTTCAGTTCTTTTGCATTTGCTGAGGAGTATTTTACTTCTAATTATGTGGCCAATTTTAGAGTAAGTGCCGTGTGACACTGAGAATAATATATATTCTGTTGTTTTGGAGTGGGGAGTTCTGTAGATATCTATTTGGTCCACTTGATCCAGAGTTGAGTTCAAGTCCTGAATATCCTTTTAATTTTCTTTTCCTTTTTTTTTTTTTTAAGACAGAGTCTCACTCTGTTGTCCAGGCTGGAGTGCAGTGGCACAACCTCGGCCCACTGCAGCCTCCATTTCCCAGGTTAAAGTGATTCTCCTGCCTCAGCCTCCTGAGTAGCTGGGATTACAGGCACCCACCACCCGCCTGCTAATTGTTGTATTTTTAGTAGAGACAGTGTTTCACCATGTTGGTCAAGCTGGTCTCGCGCTCCTGACCTCATGATCTGCCTGCCTCATCCTCCCAAAGTGCTGGGATTACAGGCATAAGCCACTGCACCTGGCCATATCCTTTTAATTTTGTCTCATTGATCTGTCTAATAGTGACAGTGGGATGTTAAAGTCTCCCAGTATTATTGTGTGAGAGTCTAAATCTCTTTGTAGGTTTGTAAGAACTCATTTTATGAATCTGGGTACTCCCATATTGGTTACATGTATATTTAGGATAGTTAGCTTTTCTTCTTGTTGAATTTATCTCTTTGCCATTATATAATGTCCTTCTTTGTCTTTTTTGGTCTTTGTTAGTTTAAAGTCTGTTTTGTCAGAGACTGGGATTGCAACCCCTGCTTTTTTCTGCTTTCCATTTGCTTTGTAAATTTTCCTCCATCCCTTTATTTTGAACCTATGTGTGTCTTTGCACATGAGCTGGGTCTCTTGAATACAGCACACTAATGGGTCTTGACTCTATCCAATTTGCCAGTTTTTGTCTTTTAATTGGGGCATTTAGTCTATTTACATTTAGGGTTAATGTTATTATGTGTGAATTTGATCCTGTCGTCATGATGCTAGCTGGTTATTTATTTTTTCACACTAGTTGATGTTGTTTCTTCATAGTGTCATTGGTCTTTACATTTTTGTGTGTTTTGCCATGGCTGGTACCGGTTTTTCTTATCCATATTAAGTGTTTCCTTTAGGAGCTCTTGCAAGGCATGCCTGGTGGTGAGGAAGTCCCTCAGCATTTGCTTATCTGAAAAGGATTCTATTTCTCCTTCCCTTATTAAGCATAGTTTGGCTGGACATGAAATTCTTGGTTGAAAAAAGTCTTTTCGTTAAGAATGTTGAATATTGGCCTTCACTCTCTTCTGGCTTGTAAGGATTTCTGCTGAGGAATCCCCTGTTAGTCTGATGGGCTTCCCTTTGTAGGTAACCTGAACTTTCTCTCTGGCTGCGCATAACATTTTTTCCTTCATTTCGACCTTGGAGAATCTAATGATTATGTGTCTTGGGGTTGATCTTCTTGTGGAGTATCTTAGTGGAGTTCTCTGTAATTCCTAAATTTGAATGTTGGCCTGTTTTGCTCGGTTGGGGAAGTTCTCCTGGATAATATCCTGAAGTGTGTTTTCCAACTTCGTTCCATTATCCTTTTTGTTTTCAGGTACTCCAATCAGTTTTAGGTTTTTTTCTTTTTTCTTTTTTCTTTTTTACATAGTTTCATATTTCTTGGAGGTTTTGTTCATTCCTTTTTATTCTTTTTTCTCTAATCTTGTCTGCCTGCCTTATTTCAGCAAGATAGACTTCCATCTCTGATATTCTTTCTTCTACTTGATCGATTGGGCTATTGATACTTGTATATGCTTCACAAAGTTCTCTTGTTGTGTTTTTCAGCTCCATCAGGTCATTTATGTACATCTCTAAACTGGTTATTCTAGCTAGCAACTCCTCTAACTTTTTTTTAAGGTTTGTAATTTCTTTGCCTTGAGTTAGAACATGCTCCTTTACTTCAGCAAAGTTTTGTTATTACCCTCTTTCTGAAGCCTACTTCTGTGAATTCATCCAGCTCATCCTCTGTCCAGTTCTGTGCCCTTGCTGGAGAGATGTTGCAATCATTTAGAGAAGAGGCACTGTGTTCTCTTCTCTAACGCTGAGTTAGATTGTTTTTATGTTGACTCTTTCTCATCTTCATGAGTTTGTCTAGTTTTGATCTTTGAGGCTGCTGACCCTTGGATGAGGTTTTTGTGGTACTTGTTTTGTTGATGCTGTTGTTCCTTTTTGTTTTTTTTTGTTTTTCTTTCAATAGTCAGGTTCCTCTTCTGTAGGGCTACCGCAGTTTGCTGGGGGTTCACTTCAGCCCCTATTCATCTGGTTTGCTCTCACACCTGGAGATGTCACTCGAGCCTGCAGAAC
Source organism: Theropithecus gelada (assembly GCF_003255815.1). Lineage (NCBI taxonomy): Eukaryota > Metazoa > Chordata > Mammalia > Primates > Cercopithecidae > Theropithecus > Theropithecus gelada. The sequence continues at coordinate 137,758,605 of NC_037668.1, forward strand.
AGCCAAGGTGGGTGCCTGCTCCTTTATCTGGAATCTCTGACCTTGAGGGGCACCGACATGATGCCAGTAGGAAGGCTCCTGTATAGGATATCTGATAGCTCCTGTTGGGGGGGTCTGACCCAGTTGGGTGGCACAGAAAGCAGGAACCATTTAACATAGCGCTTTGGCTGTCCCTTGGTGGAGGAGGTTTGCTGCACTTGGGGGAAACCCACTCATCTGGGCTGCCTGGATTCCTCAGAGCTAGCAGGAGGAAAGACTAAGTCCGCTGGTCAGCGGAGACTACGGGCACCCCTCCCGCTAGGGGCTCAGGTCCAGGGAGATCAGAATTCTGTACCTAAGCCCCTGGGTGGAGTTGGAGTTCCTGCAGGGGGGCCCTGCAACTACAGTGTTGGCAGCTGCCCCTCCCCCAAGGATCGCAGATGGCTTAGATGGCAGACAGCTGCAGCAGTGGTGATGGCTGCCCCTCTCCCTGGGAACTCAGCAGGCTTAGGCCAAGTGGCTGTTGAGAATCTGTGCAGCTCCCTGATTGAGACCCAAGGCCCCAGTGGGGTGGGCTCCCAAGTGGGATCTTCCGATCGGTGGGTTGCACAGTTTTGTGGAAGAAGCACCGTTTCCCAGGGAGGGTAGCACTCTCACTCACCACCTCCCTTGGCTGGGAGTGGGGGCTCCCCTGCCCCTTGTCACTTTCAGGTGGGCTGCCGCACCACACTGCTCTTCTTTTCTCTGATTGGGTCATGCCAGCCACCTAGCCAGTCCTAATGGCAGAATCTGGATATTTCGGTTGCCTGTGCAGGATTTGCATGTTACTTTGGATCTTTTCAGTGGGAGCCTCCAATTGCGACTGCTTCTAGTTGGCCATCTTGGCACCCCTCCCCCCCACGCTTTTAAGTTTTTTATGTTATAAAATCTGACTGGACATGGTGGTTTACGCCTGTAATCCCAGCACTTTGGGAGGTCGAGGTGGGTGGATCACTTGAGGCCAGGAGTTTGAGACCAGCCTGACCAATATGGTGAAACCCGTTTCTACCAAAAAATACAAAAATTAGCCAGGTGTGGTGGTGCATGCCTGTAGTCCCAGCTACTCAAGAGATTGAGGCAGGAGAAACGCTTGAACCTGGGAGGCGGAGGTTACAGTGAGCCAAGATAGCACCACTGTACTTCAGCCTGGGCGACAGAGTGAGACCCTGTCTTTAAAAAAAAAAAAAAAAAAGTCTATTGTCTCTATTTAATATTTTCTATCTGTGTCACACGTACATTTTCTGTACTCTAGACTTTGCTTCAGATTGTCCATCTCATTCTCTCTCTCTCTCTCTCTCTCTTTTTAACTACACCAAGTCAAGTCTTTCTTCCACAGGAGCAATTCATACAGAATAGCAATATGCAAATTATGGCTACCATGCCAGATTTAGCCCACTTTCTCTTTTTATATGACCTATGAGTGCCTTTCTTGGATTATTGGTTGTAAGTTTTTTGAATTTTTTTTTTGTTTGTTTCTATTTTTAAATTTTTATGTGGAGACAGGATCTCACTATGTTGCTCAGGCTTGTCTCCAACTCCTGGCCTCAAGTGATCCTCCCTCCTTGGCCTACTAAAGTGCTGGGATTACAGGCATGAGCCACTGCACCTGGCCTGATGGTTGTTTTATGGTTCATCATATTCATGTTTGACTTATAGGCTACCTTCAAGTAGTATTATGCCATTTCATATATACTATACAAACTTTATGAGATGCTTCCCTTTAGCTCTTCCCAGCTTCCATGCTTATCATACTTTTTACTCCTACATGTTATAAACTCCACAATACTTTATTTTCTTGCTTCAAAGGGTCGGTGACTTTTTAACGAGGTCAGAAATAAGATCAATGTATATGTTTACTCAAATATCTACCATTTCCATTGTTTTCTTTATTTGTATTCACCCAGATTTCTGTTATCTTTTTTTTTGTGTGTGACAATTTTATCATTGTACACCCTTGGTATGCTTATCTCTACGTTGTTCTTTTCTGTAAGAGGTTTAGATGTCCCCAAGGCTATGATTCTTCTGATAACAGCTGCAAATTTGGGGGTCCCCAAGAAAACCCACAGGTTCGGTAATCCTAGAAGGCATTAAGAACTTAGAAAAGGCTTTGTACTCATAGTTATGATTTATTACTATGAAAAGATCAACTAAAATTAACCAAGGAACAGGGTGCATAGGGCAGGATCTGTGAACCACTTGGCACAAATTTCAGTTGTTTGCTCTTAGTGGAACCTCTTGGTCATTGTCTGTTTCTGCCAACAATACATATCAGCACCCACAAGACATTGACAACACAAGGATCTCATTTGAGTCTGTGTTCAAAGTTTTTATTATGGTTTGGTTATGTAGACTTGCTGACTACATGTCTACATGTTGGTTATGTTGACTACCAGTATGTCTGCCCTTTTATGAAGGTACCCTTTAGGAGGGCACCCATGTGACCTCTTGTGAGGTCATAAGAGTTGAGACCTTTAAGCCAGTAGGATTGATGGTCTTATAAGAAGAGGAAGAGAGAGATCTATCTATCTCTGCTATGTGAGGACACATCAAGAAGGCTATGTCATCTGTAAACCAGGAGGAGAGACCTCATTAGGAAGTGATTTGCCTGGCACCTTGATCTTGGACTTTTCAGCCTCCAGAATTGTGAGCAACAAAATTTCTGTTAAGGCCGGGCGCGGTGGCTCAAACCTGTAATCCCAGCACTTTGGGAGGCCAAGACCAGCAGATCATGAGGTCAGGAGATCGAGACCATCCTGGCTAACACGGTGAAACCCTGTCTCTACTGAAAAATTAAAAAAAAAAAAACTGGCCGGGCAAGGTGGCGGGTGCCTGTAGTCCCAGCTACTCAGGAGGCTGAGGCAGGAGAATGGCGTAAACCCGGGAGGCGGAGCTTGCAGTGAGCTGAGATCCGGCCACTGCACTCCAGCCTGGGCAACAGAGTGAGACTCCGTCTCAAAAAAAAAAAAAAAAAATTCTGTTAAGTCACCCAGTCTGTGGAATGTGTTATGGCAGACACAGCTGACTATAATACAGGGAGGAAGGGCCAGGTTTTAGGTGAACAGAAATATAACCTACCATACACTGTCTATTCTTGTTTAATTTTCCACATAAGTGTTCTTCTGGCTTATCAATATCTGAGAGTGTGTTGCTTTCATAGGATGATATTAAAGCACTTCACTGACTTAGGGAGAATTGGCATCTTTATGATGTAGACTCTTCCTGTTCATAAACATAATATATCTTTTTACTTGCTTAATTAGCTTTTGTATCCCTCACTTTTCCCCCTGCCACCATTTAGTTCTATACTAATTTTGTTAAATGTACTGCTAGGTGTGTTGTCTTGTGGTTGTAGTTTGAATGTTATTACATGTATGAAGACTTTTGTAGTCTGTTTATACATTGAACTTTCTTTCTTTCTTTTTTATTTTATTGAGACGATCTTTCACTCTTGTTTCCTAGACTGGAGTGCAATGGTGTGATCTCAGCTCACTGCAACCTCTGCCTCCTGGGTTCAAGCAATTCTCCTGCCTCAGCCTCCCTAGTAGCTGGGATTACAGGCATGTGCCACCATGCCCGGTTAATTTTTGTTTAGTAGAGACAGGGGTTTTCCATGTTGGTCAGGCTGATCTCAAACCTGCGACCTCAGGTGATTTGCCTGCCTTGACCTCCCAAAGTGCTGGGATTACAGGGGTGAGCCACTGCACCCAGCATAGTGAACTTTCTTATTTGGAATAGTTTTCGGAAGATTCTCTTGGGTTTTCTAGGTTTAAATTATATGCAAATCATAGTCTTTCTCATTTTTGTTTCTCTTCATTTGAGTTGAACATTACCTCTTGTACAATGGTAAATATTTGTAGAGTTGGAGCATATGTGTCTTCCAGTATTTCCTCATTAACTATGAAGCTGCTCTTTGGGTCAAGATATGTCCATTTTAACATGTTGAAGAATGTCATGTGTCCTTTTTTATTGACTTTTTATTACAAATGGGATGATATATTTAAATATATCTTCTCGATGTCTGTGTGATCATAGGACTTTTTTTCATAAACCTGTGAATATTATGAAATATATTTATAGATTTTATTTCTTCTCAGTTGTCATGGTCTATTTCTCTTCCTCTGTTGATAAATATCAGTGTTTCCTCAGATTCTGTACTTGCTCTTTTTGTCCTTTCAATCTCTTAGGTTCTCTTTGAGCTATTTTATTCAAGCTGCTGGCTTCAGCTACCACTGAAATGCTGTTGCTTTTCAAATCTTTACCTTGAGCTTAGATCTCTCTCCTGAGCTCTAGATTGTGAATCGTTTCCAGATGAACATCCCCACATATCTGACTGCAGAAACTTCAGATTGTGTATCCAAGATTATTTTTGCTTTTCCTTATCATGTTCTTTGTTCTTTTCTCAATTTCAGTTTACAACATCAGTATCTACCTAGCTGGTCATGAGACAGCATGGAATTGAACTCCACTTTTCACCCTCAGCACAACAAATTAGGTCAGAATTCACCGTTTGCTTTTGCTTTTGTTTTCTTTTTTTCAAGATTAGTTTCCTATTCTGTACTTTTATTGGCCTGTATCCTGGTATAGATGGCCATGTCTCACCCTGGTTTCTTCCCCTCTGACTCTCTCTTTAGTCCTTGCCCTATCTCCTGGCAGGGAATGACTGTGGAAATGCAAATCTGAGCAAGTACCTTACCACATTTTATTTACCTTTATTACTTGTATCCTGTGTTTTAGGAAGTGGGTGATTACTTTTATGTGAACACTTAGCAGTTTTTGTTTTTTTTTTAATGTAGTAGGGAAACATAAGGATGCCTGTGAACATAAAAAATACTTTATAAGTAATTTTTTAACATCAGTGAGCACATGAAGTTTCTTTTGTTGGAATTAGGTCAAGTATTTAAATGCAGAATCACCTGATAATCATGCCTTGCATACCTTTGTCTCTCATCACAGCTGAGAAACACTCACTCAGGCATGGTACTCTTTGTAGTTCCATTTATACTTACGACTTTTTTTTTCTTTTTCTTTTTTTTTTTTTGAGATGGAGTCTCGCTCTGTCACCAGGCTGGAGTGCAGTGGTGTGATCTCGGCTCACTGCAACCTTTACCTCCCAGGTTCCAGTGATTCTCCTGCCTCAGCCTCCTGAGTAGCTGGGATTACAGGTGCCTGCCACTATGCTCGGCTAATTTTTGTATTTTTAGTAGAGACAGGGTTTCACTAAGTTGGCCAGGATTGTCTCAATCTCTTGACCTTGTGATGCACTTACCTTGGCCTCCCAAAGTGCTGGGATTATAGGCATGAGCCACTGTGCCTGGCCCTATACATATGTCTTTGTAACAGATCTTAAGCACCTTGGAGGAGCAGAATTATTATTATTATTATTATTTTTTGAGAGGGAGTCTCGCTCTGTCACCCAGGCTGGAGTGCAGTGGCGCAATCTCGGCTCACTGCAAGCTCCAACTCCCAGGTTCACACCATTCTGCTGCCTCAGCCTCCCAAGTAGCTGGGACTACAGGTGCCCACCACCATGCCCAGCTAATTTTTTTATATTTTTGGTAGAGATGGGGTTTCACTGTGTTAGCCAGGATGGTCTTGATCTCCTGACCTCGTGATCTGCCTGCCTCAGCCTTCCAAAGTGCTGGGATTATAGGCGTGAGCCACCGTGCCTGGCAGGAGGAGCAGAATTTTTATCTTGACTTTATCCCTGGCAGCAGGGACAATTCCAGATCTGTAAGGGAAAGTGTTTAGTAGAACTTTTCATAATTAGTAAATTAGTAGCAGTATGCTTCTACTGTCAGTTTTCTTTTTCCCATCATAGAGTAAAAAGCAGGCTATATCTCATGTAAGACACATGCACACACACGAGTGAACAACACCAAGACTTTGTGTTCTCATGATGCAACAGTGATGTGAAGATAAGTATGCCACGTATTCTTAAAATAATCTAGAGGAAAGAAAGTGTTATCAAGAAAATTATGAGAGAACATATGTTCATTGGAGATACTGGTCTTTCTGACTCTGGGGTGGCAGAGACAGAAGAAAATCTGCATGTGTGTGGACCCATGTAGTTCAAATCCGTGTTGTTCAAGAGTCAGCTGTAATTAAATGATTACACTCGAGGCTATTTCTACCATGATTTTTCTTTCTCACACCATATAGACTACAAAGCAAGCTACATCTTATATGACATATATATGAGACACACAGAGAAGAGTGATCTCCATGATTCTTGTTCTTGTGACCCAGGGCTGGTGACTTGAGGAGAAATATGCCATTACAGGAGTTGGTGTCCTTTGAGGATGTGGCTGTGGGCTTCACCTGGAAAGAGTGGCAGGACTTGGATGATGCTCAAAGGACTCTGTACAGGGACATGATGCTGGAGACCTACAGCAGCTTGGTGTCCTTGGGTGAGTGAATATCACAGTAACTCCCAGGAGCAAGTGCTTTCTTCTCTGCTAGTAAGTATATGGACACGTATACAGTTTAATGTTATTTAATTATAATATTCCAGTCCATGAGTAACGTGTCAGCCCCCTCTAATGAAAGGTTCAAACTGGCCCCTTCACTGCATGGCTCCTGAATCCAAGCTGTTGTCATTCTTCAAAGGACCTGATTTCACAGTTCCCAGGTTCACGCCATTCTCCTACCTCAGCCTACCGAGTAGCTGGGACTACAGGTGCCCGCCACCACGCCTGGCTAATTTTTTGTATTTTTAGTAGAGACAGGGTTTCACTGTGTCAGCCAAGATGGTCTCAATTTCCTGACCTTGTGATCTGCCCGCCTGGGCCTCCCAAAGTGCTGGGATTACAGGCATGAGCCACTGCGCCTGGCCTAGTCTCACATTTTGTATTAACAGGGTACCACATTACCAAACCTGAGGTGATCTTCAAGCTGGAGCAAGGAGAACCTTGGATGGTAGAGGACACCAGAGCCTTCCAGGTTAGTGATAACATATAGTGCAGGGAGATGGAGAAGAGCAAAACCCAGCAGATGTTGACTTTTTAAATTTTTTTTTTTTTTTTCCAGACAGGGCCTTGCTCTGTCACCCAGGCTGGAGTGCAGTGACACAATCTCGGCTCACTACAACCCCCACCTCCTGTACTCAAACAATTCTCCTGCCTCAGCCTCCTGAGTAGCTGGGATTACAGATGCCTGCCACCATGCCTGGCTGAATTTCTTTCTTTTTTGGAGAATTTTTTTTTTTTTTTTTAATACTTTAAGTTCTGGGATTCCATGTGCAGAACGTGCAGCTTTGTTACATAGGTATACATGTGCCATGGTAGTTTACTGCACCCATCAACCCGTCATCTATATTAGGTATATCTCCTAATGCTATCCCTCCCCTTGGCCCCCACCCCCTGACAGGCCCTGGTGTGTGATGTTCCCCTCCCTGTGCCCATATGTTCTCATTGTTCAACTCCCACTTATGAGTGAGAAACATGCAGTGTTTGGTTTTCTGTTTTTGTGTTACTTTGCTGAGAATGATGGTTTCCAGCTTCATCCATGTCCCTACAAAGAACATCAACTCATTTTTATGGCTGCATAGTTTTCCATGGTGTATATGTGCCACATTTGCTTTATCCAGTCTAACACTGATGGACATTTGGGTTGGTTCCAAGTCTTTGCCACTATTGTGAATAGTGCCACAATAAACATACATGTGCATGTGTCTTTATAGTAGAATGCTTTATAATCCTTTGGGTATTATACCCAGTAATGGGATTGCTGAGTCAAATGGTATTTCTAGTTCTAGATCCTTAAGGAATCACCACATGGTCTTCCACAATGGTTGAACTAATTTATACTCTCACCAACAGTGTAAAAGCATTTCTATTTCTCCACATCCTCTCCAGCATCTGTTGTTTCCTGACTTTTTAATGATCACCATTCTAACTGGTGTGAGATGGTATCTCATTGTGGTTTTGATTTACATTTCTTTAATGACCAATGATGATAAGCTTTTTTACATATGTTTGTTGACTGCACAAATATCTTCTTTTGAAAAGCATCTGTTCATATCCTTTGCCCACTTTTTGATGGGGTTTTTTGTTTTTTTCTTGTAAATTTGTCTTAAGTTCTTATAAATTTGTTTTAAGTTCTGGATATTAGCCCTTTGTCAGATGGATAGATTGGAAAAAATTTCCCCCATTCTGTGGGTTGCCTGTTCACTCTGATAATTGTTTTGCTGTGAAGAAGCTCTTTAGTTTAATTAGATCCCATTTGTCAATTTTGGCTTTTGTTGCCATTGCTTTTGGTGTTTTAGTCATGAAGTCTTTGCTCATGCCTATGTCCTGAATGGTATTCCCTAGGTTTTATTCTAGGGTTTTTATGGTTTTAGGTCTTACATTTAAATCTTTAATCCATCTTGAGTTAATTTTTGTATAAGGTTTAAGGAAGGGGTCCAGTTGCAGTTTTCTGCATATGGCTAGCCAGTTTTCCCAATACCATTTATTAAATAGGGAATCCTTTCCTCATTGCTTGTTTTTGTCAGGTTTGTGAAAGATCAGATCATTGCAGATGTGTGGTGTTATTTCTGAGGATTGTGTTCTGTTCCATTGGTCTATATATCTGTTTTGGTACCAGTACCATACTGTTTTGGTTACTGTAGCCTTGTAGTATAGTTTGAAGTCAGGTCATGTGATGCCTCCGGCTTTGTTCTTTTTGCTTAAGACCTTTGTCTTGGCTCTATGGGCTCTTTCCTGGTTTCATATGATATTTAAAGTAGTTTTTTCTAATTCTGTGAAGAAAGTCAATGATAGCTTAATGCGAATAGCATTGAATTTATAAATTACTTTGGGCACTATGGCTATTTTCACAATATTGATTCCTCCTATCCATGAGCATGGAATGTTTTTCCATTTGTTTGTGTCCTCTCTTATTTCCTTGAGCAGTGGTTAGTAGTTCTCCTTGAAGAGGTCCTTCATATCCCTTGTAAGTTGTATTCCTAGGTATTTTATTCTTTTTGTAGCAGTTGTGAATGGGAATTTGCTCTTGATTTGACTCTCTATTTTTGGTGTATAGGAATGCTTGTGATTTTTGCACATTGATTTTGCATCCTGAGACTTTGCTGAAGTTGCTTAAGGAGTTTTGGGCTTAAGGAGTTTAAGGAGTTTTTGGGCTGAGATGATGGGGTTTTCTAAATATACAGTCATGTCATCTGCAAATAGAGATAATTTGACTTCCTCTCTTCCTGTTTGAATACGCTTTCTTTCTCTTTCCTGATTGCCCTGGGGAGAACTTCCAATACCATATTGAATAGGAGTGGTGAGAGAGGCCACCTTTGTCTTGTGCCGATTTTCAAAGGGAATGCTTCCAGCTTTTAGCCATTCAGTATGATATTGGCTGTGGGTTTGTCATAAATAGCTCTTATTATTTTGAGATGTGTTTCATCAATACCTAGTTTATTGAGTGTTTTTAGCATGAAGGAGTGTTGAATTTTATCAAAGGCTTTTTCTGTATCTGTTGAGATAGTCATGTGATTTTTGTCATTGGTTCTGTTTATGTGATGGATTATGTTTATTGATTTGCATATGTTGAACCAGCCTTGCATCCCGTGGATGAACCTGACTTGATCGTGGTGGATAAGCTTTTTGATGTGCTGCTGGATTTGGTTTGCCAGTATTTTATTGAGGATATTCACACCGATGTTCATCAGGGATATTGGCTTGAAAGTTTCTTTTTTGTTGTTGTTGTGTCTCTGCCAGGTTTTGGTATCAGGATGATGCTGGCCTCATAAAATGAGTTTGGGAGGAGTCCCTCTTTTTCTATTGTTTGGAATAGTTTCAGAAGTAATAGTACCAGCTCCTCTTGGTAGAATTCAGCTGTGAATTCATCTGGTCCTGGGCTTTTTTTGGGTGGTAGGCTATAAATTACTGCCTCAATTTCAGAACTTATTATTGGTCTATTCAGGGATTTGACTTCTTCCTGGTTTAGTCTTGGGAGGGTGTTTGTGTCTAGGAATTAATCCGTTTTCTAGATTTTCTAGTTTATTTGCATGGAGGTGTTTATAGTATTCTCTGATGGTTTGTATTTCTGTGGGATCAGTGGTGATCTCCCTTTTATCATTTTTTATTGTGTCTATTTGATTCTTCTTTCTTTTCTTCTTTATTAGTCTGACTAGCAGTCTATTTTGTTAATCTTTTCAAACCCAGCTCCTGGATTCATTGATTTTTTTTTTTTAAGGTTTTTTTTTGTATCTCTATCTCCTTCAATTTTGCTCTGATATTAGTGATTTCAGTCTTCTGCTAGCTTTTGAATTTGTTTGCCCTTGCTTCTCTAGTTCTTTTAATTGTGATGTTAGGGTTTCAATTTCAGATCTTTCCTGCTTTCTCCTGTGGTCATTTAGTGGTATAAATTTCTCTCTAAACACTGCATTAGCTGTGTCCCAGAGATTCTGGTACGTTGTGTCTTTGTTCTCATTGTTTTCTAATAACTTATTTATTTCTGCCTTAATTTCTTTATTTACCCAGTAGTCATTCAGGAGTAGGTTGTTCAGTTTCCATGTAGTTGTGTGGTTTTGAGTGAGTTTCTTAATCCTGAGTTCTAATTTGATTGCACTGTGGTCTGAGAGACTGTTTGTTATGATTTCCATTATTTTGCATTTGCTGAGGAGCGTTTTACTTATGTGGGTGATTTTAGAATAAGTGCTGTGTGGTGCCGAGAAGAATATATATTCTTTTGATTTGGGGTGGAGAGTTCTGTAGATGTCTATTAGGTTCTTTTGGTCCAGAGCTGAGTTCAAGTCCTGAATATCCTTGTTAATTTTCTGTCTCATTGATCTGTCTAATATTGACAGTGGGGTATTAAAATCTCCCACTGTTTTTGTGTGGGAGTCTAAATCTCTTTGTGGGTCTCTAAGAACTTGCTTTATGAATCTGGGTGCTCCTTTATTGGGGGCATATATATTTAGGATAGTTAGCTTTTCTTATTGCATTGGTCCCTTTACCATGATGTAATTTCCTTTGTCTTTTTTGATTTTTGTTGGTTTAAAGTCTGTTTTATCAGAGACTAGTATTGTAACCCCTACTTTTTTTGCTTTTCATTTGCTTGGTAAATTTTCCTTCATTCTTTTATTTTGAGCCTATGCGTGCCTTTGCACGTGAGATGGGTCTCCTGAATACAGCACACTGATGGATCTTGACTCTTTATCCAATTTGCCAGTCTGTGCCTTTTAATTGGTGCATTTAGCCCATTTACATTTAAGGTTAACATTGTTATGTGTGAATTTGATCCTGTCATTATGATGCTAGCTGGTTATTTTGCCCATTAGTTGATGCAGTTTCTTCATAGTGTCGATGGTGTTTACATTTTGGTTTGTTTTTGCAGTGGCTGGTACCAGTTTTTCGTTTTTATATTTAGTGCTTCCTTCAGGAGCTCTTGTAAGGCAGACCCAGTGGTGACAGAATCCCTTAGCATTTGCTTGTCTGTAAAGGATTTTATTTCTCCTTCACTTGTGAAGCTTAGTTTGGCTGGATATTAAATTCTGGGTTGAAAATTCTTTTCTTTAAGAATGTTGAGTATTGGCTTCCACTGTCTTCTGGCTTGTAGGCTTTCTGCAGAGAGCTCCACTGTTAGTCTGATGGGCTTCCCTTTGTGGGTAACCTGACCTTTGTCTCTGCCTGCCCTTAACATTTTTTCCTTCATTTCAACCTTGGTGAATCTGATGATTATGTGTGTAGGGGTTGTTCTTCTCAAGGAGTATCTTTGTGGTCTCTGTATTTCCTGAAATTGAATGTTGGCCTGTCTTGGTTGGTTGGGGAAGTTCTCCTGGATAATATCTTGAAGTGTGTTTTCCAACTTGGTTTCATTCTCTGCGTCCCTTTCAGGTACACCAGTCAAACATAGGTTTGGCCATTTCACATAGTCCCATATTTCTTGGAGGTTTTATTCATTTCTTTTCCTTCTTTTTTCTCTAATTTTGTCTTCACACTTTATTTTATTAAGTTGATCCTCAATCTCTGATATTCTTTCTTCTGCTTCATTGATTCGGCTATTGATACTTGTGTATGCTTCACAAAGTTCTCATGCTGTGCTTTTCAGCTCCATTAGATCATCTATATTCTTCTCTAAACTGGTTATTCTAGTTAGCAGTCCCTCTAACCTTTTTTCAAGGTTCTTAGCTCACTTGCATTGGGTTAGAATAGCTCCTTTAGGAGTTTGTTATTACCAACCTTCAGAAGCCTACTTCTGTCAATTCGTCAAACTCATTGTCTATCCAGTTTTGTTCCCTTGCTGGTGAGTTGTGATGCTTTGGACGAGAAGAGCCATTCTGGTTTTGGAATTTTCAGTGCTGGTTTTTCCTCATCTTTGTGGATTTATTTACCTTTGGTCTTTGCTGTTGGTGACCTTCAGGTGGAGTTTTTGCATGTTTGTTCTTTTTGTTGATGTTGATGCTGTTGCTTTCTTTTTGTTAGTTTTTCTTCTAACAGTCAGGCCCCTTTGCTGTAGGGCTGCTGGAGTTTGCTGGGGGTCCCCTCCAAACCCTTTCTGCCTGTGTATCATCAGCAGAGGCTGCACAACAGCAAAGATTGCTGCCTGCTCCTTCCTCTGGAAGCTTTGTCCCAGAGAGGCACCTGCCAGATGCCAGCTGGAGCTCTTCTGTATGAGGTGTCTGTCAACCCCTGCTGGGAGGTGTCTCCCCATCAGGAGGCACGGGGTTCAGGGACCCACTCTTGGAGGCAGTCTCTCCCTTAGCAGAGCTCGAGCACTGTGCTAGGAGATCTGCTGGTCTCTTCAGAGCTGGCAGGCAGGAACGTTTAAGTCTGCTGAAGTTGTGCCACAGCTGCCCCTTCCCCCAGGTGCTCTGTCCCAGGGAGATGGGAGTTTTTATCTATAAACCCCTGACTGGGGCTGCTGCCTTTTTTTCCAGAGATGTCCTGCCCAGAGAGGAGGAATCTAGAGAGGCAGTCTGACTACAGCAGCTTTGTGGTGCTGCGCTGGGCTCCACCCAGTTTGAACTTCCCGAAGGCTTTGTTTACACTGTTAGGGGAAAACCACTAGTCAAGCGTCAGTAATGGTGGATGCCCCTCCTCACATCAAGCTCAAGCTCAAGTGTCCCCGGTCTACTTCAGACTGCTGTGCTGGACCTCTCATGCTGGTATTTTTCTCATTCTTCTGCTTTAAGGGAAGGTTTTCCTAGATTGGCTACTTGTAGGTGCAGGAGAGGGTTATTTGTCTCTCAGCTAAGCAAGAAGCACAGCAGTCTGGTGTTTTTGAAGTGCTTTCATGAAGAGATTAAAAAAAAAATGTTAACTTTGAACTTCACTTCCAAATAGAAATCTGAGTCCTTTGACATAAAATGCTGAGTACACTTCACTTTGGGATAGCTTATATTTGAGAAGCTGTTTTCCAAATTTAACGTGTAATATGTAGGTAGATATATAATTTTAGAGAATGGACATCACTATTGGAGATACAAATTTGAGTCTCAGGAGGTTAAAGCTGGTATTTAAAGCCACACTTATGAAGGAGGTCACCTAGGGAATTGATAAGAATCTGAGAAGTACAGCACTTAGAATTGTGTATACAGCATCAGAAATCATGAAACTGAGGAGGACCCAGTATAAGGGTATGCAAAGGGGGTGGTCCTGAAGTTGGGAGGAGAAGAAGGGATTTCTGGGTATCACATTTTGCCTGCTTAGTTGTGAGGCAAATAATCCTCTCCTGCACCTACAAGTTGCTGATCTAGGAAAACCTTCTCATCTTTAAAGCAGAAGGATGAGAAAAATACCAGCATGAGAGGTCCAGTGTTATAAGAACAAAATAGGTAAAATGAATAGGTAATGCAAATGGCAAGGCAAAAGCGCTTAGTTGAAAAATACAAGACACTAAGTGAATTTTTTTACTAAATATTTCTTTTTTTTTTTTTTTTTTTTGAGATGGAGTCTCGCTCTGTCACCCAGGCTGGAGTGCAGTGGCCGGATCTCAGCTCACTGCAAGCTCCGCCTCCTGGGTTTACACCATTCTCCTGCCTCAGCCTCCCGAGTAGCTGGGACTACAGGCGCCCGCCACCTCGCCCGGCTAAGTTTTTGTATTTTTAGTAGAGACGGGGTTTCACTGTGTTAGCCAGGATGGTCTCGATCTCCTGACCTCGTGATCCGCCCGTCTCAGCCTCCCAAAGTGCTGGGATTACAGGCTTGAGCCACCGCGCCCGGCCTTTACTAAATATTTCTACATGAATTTAAAAGGCCAGGCTCAGTGGCTCATGACTGTAATCCCAGCACTTTAGGGGATGGAGTCAGAAAGATCATTTGAGGCCAGGAGTTTGAGATCAGCCTAGTAAGATAGCAAGACCCCATCTCTACAAAAAATCCAGCACCAAAAACCAAGTGTCATAGTGTATGCCTGTAGGCGCATCTATTTGGGAGGCTAAGGTGTAAGGATTGCTTGAACCCAGGAGATTGAAGTTGTAGTGAATTATGATCTCACCACTGCACTCCAGTTTCGGCAACACAGCAAGACCCTATCTCTCTCTCTGTCTTTTTTTTTTTTTTAATTTTATTTTTTAAAAAGCAAGAAAAACAATTTAGCGTTAGATAATCTATTAGTGTAATTAACTCAATAGGAAAAGAATCGACATACTTATAAAAACAGTACCCATTGATTTTTATAAAATCTTATGGCACTAGGATAGAAAGTTATTTACCTTAGCTGGGCACGGTGGCTCACGCCTGTAATCCCAGCACTTTGGGAGGCTGAGGCAGGCGGATCACAAGGTCAAGAGATCGAGACTATCCTGGCCAACATGGTGAAACCCCGTCTCTACTAAAAATATAAAAATTAGCTGGGTATGGTGGCGGGTGCCTGTAGTAGTTCCAGCTACTCAGCAGGCTGAGGCAGGAGAAACGCTTGAACCTGGGAGGCGAAGGTTGCAGTGAGCTGAGATCATGCCATTACACTCCAACCTGGGTGACAGAGTGAGATGCTGTCTCAAAAAAAAAAGAAAGTTATTTACCTTTAAATGAGCATCTCATAGGAAATACTTATGTGTGGTTCATATGTACGATTTTTTTTTATTTATTTCAGCTGTCCACATAGTTGATGACATAATTGAGAGGAGCCAAGAAAGTCACAGTAGACATTTGTGGCAAGTTGTAATTACCAAAAGCAAATCATCAGTTGAGAAGGGAGTGGAATCAGGAAAAACATGTAGTTTGACTTCAAACCATGTACTAGAACTGATTAGAAATAATGGAAACTATTCAGGAATGAGACCTGAGGAGTTGAATGTATTTCAGAACATGCTTCTTTCTGGTGATCCTGATGAAATGCAAGCTGGAGTGAGACCTGATGCTTACGATTTAACTGGAACATTTCTCGGAGGTCATGAGCATCTTAGGATCACAAGATTCAAATTGGACTACAGTGTTTTGAATACAGTCGACTGAGGAATGCCTTCAACGTGGAGGCTATATTAACACATAAGAGTGTTTCTATGGGAGAGACCTCTTGTAAATGTAATAAATGTGGGAAAGCCTGTAATGAGTCAGCTCCTATTGCTCAAGAGCTAACTCAGGTAGGGAGGAAAACTTTTGAACGTCATGTATGTGAGAAAATATTCTGTAAGAAGCATAAACTCACTGAACATCAGAAAATACACTCAGGAAAGAAACCTTATAAATATAGTGAATGTGAGAAAGCCTTCATTATCAAATCATGTCTTACAAAACATCAGAGAACACACACAGAAGAGAAACCCTATGCGTGTGCCATATGTGAGAAATTCTTCTGTCAGATCAAATCCAAGCGTTTATCAGCAAATCCACACACAGGGAAAATCCTGCGAATATAATGAATGTGGAAAAACGTTTTGGCAGCAGTCAGCACTCAGGGTGCATCAGAGAACTCACACAGGGGAAAAACCCTATGAATGTAATGGATGTGGGTTGACCTTCTACCATAAGTCAACCCTCACTATCCATCAAAGAACTCACACAGGTGAGAAGCCATTTGAATGTAAATAATGTAGGAAAAGATTCTGCCGGAAGTGAACCCTCCTGGTACCTCAAAGAACTCACAGAGGTGAACAACCGTATGAATGTAAAGAATGTAGGAAAACTTTCTATGAGAAGGCAAATCTCAATGTACCTCAGAGAACTCACACAGGGAAAAAACCCTATGAATGTAACGAACGTGGATAAACGTTTCATCACAAGTCATACCTCAGAGTGCATCAGGGTTTTCATACAGGCAAGAAACCCTATGAATGTAACGAATGCGGGAGAACCTTCTATGAGAAAGGAATCCTCACTAGCCATCAGAGAAGTCACACGGGGGAAAAGCCTTACGAATGTAATCAATGTGGAAAACCCTTTGGCTGGAAGTCAAGCCTTAGGTCACATCAGAGTATTCACAGAGGGCAGAAAACCTATGGATGTAATGTATGGGGTAAAAGCTTCTACCAGAAGTCAGACCTCACTTGATGTGAAATAATTTACACTGGGGAAAAACCCTATGAATGTAATGAGTGTGGAAAATCCTTTGGCTGGAAGTCAAGGCTCAGCCAACATCAGAGATCTCACATAGGATAGTAAAACCTATGAAAGTAATGAACGTGGGAAAATATTTTGCCTAAGGTCAGTCATCACTGGACACACAGAACTCACATAGAGAAAACCCTGTGTAATAAATATAGAAAAAACCGTTTGCTTGAAGTCACAGCTTAGCAGACATTAGAGAAGTCACAGAGGAAAGAAATCAGATATTGTTCTTCAAAAAGCATTCCCTTTTATCTAGGACACAGACTTTGTGTACATTTCTGAGCATTCCAGTGTTGTGGTTGGGACCATGTAAAACAGAGTTGTATAGGATAATATGGATAGAAGTGATGAATGTTATTTACAGGCTTCACAACAATAGTCTTGATGGTCCTTCCTGATTTATTATGCCTTGTAGGACTGAAGTTCAGCTGACCCCCAGAGTGACCAGGGAGCCGTTAGTTTGGACCTCGTCACTGATTTAAGAAAGGAGGAATTAAATAGTGTAGAGATCTTTCCACCTCCACTCCCAAGAAATTCCCCTTTGTGCTTGAGAGATCAGGTATTTAAAGCACATGTGTGATTTGTTTGCTTTACACTACAGCCCACCCTAGTAATTTGGAAGTTTCTGAGAGAAGTTACTGTCTTCTGGCAAAGCAGTCATTATAGCACCGATGGCATCACCCTTTCGTCAGCCCTGGCCCTGGTCTATGATTCGCACCTGCTAATCAGGCCACATCTTGTCTGAGATCCACCTGTGTTTCTACTCCCACCAAGTGGTGGCACACCTGTTCCAATATCCAGGCTCCCCTGAAGCCCCAGTGGCTCCTCTTCCACCTATGCATAGCGACCTTCAGGGACACAGAATCCAACCCTAGACCTGCAGAGAAGCAGTGGGAGAGGACAGATTTCTGAACTTCCAAAGGAAAGATGGTGGAATTGAACCAGAGAGTCTGTCTTGCTCCCTGTGGATCAGGACCTGATGGATCGAGACTTCTCTTTGTCCATATGACAGTGCTGTGGAATTTCGTTTATTTATTAAATCCTGGATTGATAACCTGTGATATTATGGCAAAAATTAGGAGATTTGAATGTAGACCAAGTGGTTGATATTACTATTAACAACTAACTTTAATATATTAAAGGTATATGTCTTTATATATGATATATATCATATATAAAGTTTATATATATAATATGTATATATAATTTATATATATAATATGTAATATATAATATGTAATATATAAACTTTATATATGATATATATATATATATAAACCAGATGTCTGTTTATAACAGGTGCACCCTAATGCATGAAGAATTGTCTGTATTTTTGCAAGTTTATTGAAGCAGAAATTAATGTGTTAACCGCCTTTGAATCCATTAAAAAGATGTTTGTTCTTACCCAGTAAACTAATTTGGGTGTCTTCAATGGATTATCTTAGTTGGAAAAACTGCTCTAGTGTCTATGATGGGATAAAATAGCAGAGGCAGAGTCATGGGGGTAAACCTACCCCATAATTCTTGAGCCAGTTCATACTCCATGTATCTGATAAATTTTTACCCATACTTTGAAATTCCATTGGTCCCATTTCACCCAAGCTTTACTTAGTTCTTTTATGAAATAGACTTGAACTTTGCTTTTCCTTCCCTGCTTTAGACAAGGAGTTCCACATGAATTTCTCATAGTTTCCACCACCACTTTTCCTGTTCAAAGGGAAATGCTGGCTGGGTGTGGTGACTTACTCCTGTAATTTCAGCACTTTGGGAGGCTAAGTTGGGAGGATCCCTTGAGGTTGGGAGTTTGAGACCAATCTAACAACACAGTGACTCTGTCTCTACAAAACAAACACACAAACAATTAGGCATGATGGTGCCTGCCTGTAGTCCTAGCTACTCTGGAGGCTGAGGTAGGAGAATCGCTTGAACCCGGGAATTGGAGACTGCAGTGAGCTATGATCACACCAGTATACTCCAGTCTGGACAACAGAGTACGAACCTAGCTAAAAAAAAAAAAAAAAAAAAAAGAAAGAGGGATAGGGAGGGAGGGAGGGAGGGAAGGAGGGAGGGAGGGAGGGAAGGAGGGAGGGAAGGAACTAAAGGAAGGAAGGAAAAATGCTGAGGTGGAGTCATCCAGGTTTATGTGATCTTGACTTTGGTGCAGGTTAGGTTGAGGCTGAAAGGCTTTGTATTTTGTCTTCTTTCATAAGGATTGCTAAAATCTCTCTTGATGGGTCTTAGTGTTCTTTCCACAAAAAGGGAGAGTCTAATACACATTTGGAAGTGTTAAGTCCACCTCGAACATAAAGGAAAAAAGTGCAATTACTTTTCTTCCCCTAAGAAGGTAAAGTGGTCACAGCCAAGAGGAGGAGGCTCAGAGATGACTGTTAGGTGTTTACAACACTAGCCTTGAATTGTAATGTTCAGTGTTCCAGTTTTCATTTCTTTTGTTAAAATTATTTTTATTTGGCTTTTGATACTATTGCAACTAAAATTGTTTCTTTTATGTATTGTTCATTTTTTATGTCAAGAAATACAATTAAATTTGTATACTGATCTTGTATCCTGTTGCCATACTGAACTTTATTCTAAGGTGGTGAATTCCTTATGATTTTCTAAATACAAGATCAGGTCAAGTGCAAATAAAAATAAGTGTACATAATACTGGCCAGGCACAGTGGCTCACACCTATAATCCCAGCACTTTAGGAGGCCGAGGCAGGTGTATCACTTGAGGCCAGATGTTCAAGACCAGCCTGGCCAACTTCATCTCTACTAAAAATACAAAAATCAGCTGGGCATGGTGGTGTGCACCTGTAGTCCCAGCTACTCAGGAGGCTGAGGCACAAGAATCACTTGAACCCAGGAGGTTGCAGTGAGCTGAGATCATGCCATTGCATTCCAGCCTGGGTGACACAGTAAGACTCTGTCTCAAAAAAAAAAAAAAAAAAAAGTATAATAATCCTTTCCAAAATAGATGCATTTTGATTTTGCTTGTTGCCAAATTGTCCTGACTAGCACCTTGATTTTGTACAATGATAACTAGATGTGACAGTGGATATATTGCTTTTTATGTTAGGAAATACTTACATAGGCTTTCACTATTAAGGATGATGTTAGATGTGGGTTTTTCATGTACTCTACCAATTTGACTGTATCCTTTTCTATATCTACTTAGCTGAAAGTTTTTATCGTGAAAGAATGTTGAATATTTTCCAACCACAGCTGTGATCCCCAGCTAGTGATCAGGTCCCTGCAAGTCAGAAAGGGAAGGACAGGACCCCAAGCTTGCAACCCCATCACAATCACACAGCACAAGAGATTATAGAAATACCAGTTAGTAAGAGGTGTATTTCACCCAGTAGAAGACAAACTACAAAGAAATCAGCCCATCTTCAAAACTAAGATCAAGATTGATCACAGGATTTCTGAGTGACTTTCTCAGCCAGGAGACTGCCCCTGTTAAAGATTCAGTGGTAGAAGGGAGCAATTAGGAAGTAACAGGTACTGACCATCTACTGGACCCCCAGGGAGCTGTTCCAAGAGGATAAAAAGGCTGAGCACCTGTCAGCCGCCACCCAGCACCAGCTGCAGCTGCAGCAGAGGTGAGTGAGGAACCCTTACATGCCATCCCTCCACAGGAATGTGCCCCAAAGAGGTCCCTTCCTCCTGCTCCACATTCTGTGTGTCTGCACACCACTGATGCTTCTTCTTCCCACTCTTCATTTCCCCATCCCACCCTTCTACCCCATCCCTTCCTACACAGACTGAAGCAGGAACTAGAAAAGTGTAGGTCAAGCCCCTGCCCAAGTCCAGAGCATGCAAGAGGTAAGGATGGCCCAGTAGGAGTGAGCAGAGAACTGAGCTCCTGAAGGGGACGAGGCAAGAGGGCAAGGAGGGTCCTCAGAGAATGGTCTGCACGGAGGTATGGTTCTACAGAGACGCAGCCGAGAAAAAGGTGTTGAGGCAGGCTGATGGAGCAGAAGGGTATGGCGAGGGTAGGGAAATACGTGGAGACCCTCAACCCTGATGCTGATCTAATGAAAGTTAGTCCCCAGCCCCTAAGAATTTCTGAGGAGAAACCTAGTGTTGCCCATTGAGCAGGGCCTGATTCCCTCCTAAGCTGGGAAGACACACCGTGCCTTGCCCTTATTCCATGGGGCTGCAGGGAAAAAAGGCAGTATTTTGCCACAACCTACCTCATCTGAGTCTGTTTGTGGTGGCGTAGCTGGTAAGCACAGTTCCTACATGCAGGCCTCTGAACAGAATGAAATGGCCTGACTGCCTCTTGCCCTGGACAAAGTTATCGCTGCAAGTGCTCAATAAATGCTTACCTATACTCCAGGTCTCTACACTACTCATTTCTGGAACCCAACAGGCTGTTCTGGGCCCCCAAGCATAAGGATGCAGTCCTGAGACCCTCTAACAATGGGCCTAGGATGTTTGGATCAGTGATGATTTCTTCCATTCCTGCACAGACTCCCAGTATTATTACTTTTTAAAATAAAATTAGGGAGCTGGGATTCAAAGCCAATCAGGTTTCATGCTGTGGTCCCTTCTGGTTCACTGAGAACATGTAATTTGAGACTGCATGTATTGTGTGTTCTGATGGACACACATGATGGAACAGACACTTGTTAAATGTAGTATGTTAGAAATCCTCAGTGTGCAGGGAGTCATTCAACTAGCTTAGTCATTCAACTAACTTAAATTTGTGTACATTTGAGGCATATTATAAATCCATGGAAATGCATTGACACAATTAAGGTCATGATGTACTCCAAATTCTGTGTTTATGTATCTTGATACATTAAATTAACATCTGAGAGGTATCTTCCCTTGATAGGCTTCCACAGTAGGTAGGCAGGTTACACTATGGAACTGGGGACAGGGTCCCTGGAGATAGTAACTTTTTCCACAGAAAAGTAAGAATGTGGCAAGGATGGAAACTCCTTCAGTCACTCTGGGATATTAGGCAACAAACCTAAAACTTGACCTTTCAGCTTTGTAACTATGATGTGGTGTTAATCATTTCTGTGTTATAAATGAACTGGCAGTACGCTACAAAAATATATCAAGTGGAGATTAGAAAATATATAAATGTAATGACTACTAAGATATATTTAAAAACAATTTCGGCTAACCCATGATTACAAGTAATTTATAGCCTTGGTTTATTATTATGATAGAAGAAAAACATAAATGATTAGTTCAATTGATGAATAAGATGCCTTCATAAAAATTCCAACTACTCATAATTGTAGGAACTCATGAAAACTAGAAATAGAAGGTAGCTTCCGTCATACATATTGGTGAAATGTTTAAAGCATATTTGGCTGGGAACAATTCAAGTATGCCTAGTATATTCAGATACAATAGATCATCATACTTTAAGTTTTAGACTGTGAAATAGATAAAGGTATAAAATTTATGATTATGCAGTTAAAAGAATCTACAGATAATTTGTAGAATGGCTAAATGAGTATAAAAGCTTGCTAAATGTATGTCAGTATTTTAAAAATCAACTTTATGTCTTGATATCAGGGCAGGGGACCCAAAATAAATACATTGAGGAATCTACAGTATATTGAAAAAAGAATACAGTATAGCCATGACATTAAAGACAGGTACCTGGTGAGGATAAGCATCTCAGTCAAAGCCTGCCTCACAGGGAAGGGTCACAAGAGGTTGGGCATGGGCTCTAGTTTTTCTTTCTTCAGGGTTGTGCTGGCTTGTACTTCCTCTCTCAGATCTGGAACTACCAGTGTGTGCACAGAACACCTCAGATCCAGGGGTGTGTATCCTGTAGTGTAGACCTAACACTGAGATGAATAAATAGACCTGTGGAGTTAAGGAGACAACAGTTATTTAAAAGACCCTTGTCTTTTAGATACTTATAAGTGACAGAAATTGCATTTATTATTGCTGTTGTTGCCTGTGCTTTTGAGGTCATATTCAGAAAATTATTGCCCTGGCCATTGTGTTGCAGCTTTCTGTGCCACCATCCCCCGCCTTTTTTTTTTTTTTTTTTGCTTAGTCATTTTATAGTTTCATGTCTTATTTTTAAGTTTTTAATCCATTTTGAGTTGATTCTTTTTTAAAAAAATTATTTTTTGAGACAAGTCCTGGCTTTATCACCCAGGATGGAGTGCAGTGGCATAATCTGGGCTCACTGCAACCTCTGCCTCCTGGGCTCAAGAGATTCTGTCATTTCAGCCTCCAGAGTAGCTGGGACTATAGGTAGACACCACCATGCCCAGCCAGAGTTGATTCTTGTGTAAGCATTGACCTAAGGATAGAATTTCTTCTGCATGTGAATGGCCAGTTTTTGTAAGTTGGTTTATTGAGGAAACCGCCCCCCCCAAACTTATTTTGTGTTCTTTGTAAACTTGTTAAAAATCAGTTGGTTGCAGATATGTTGATTTCTTTCTCTCTCTGTCTCTCTCTTTTTTTTTTTTTTTTTTTGAGACAGGATTTCATTCTGTCACCCAGGCTGGAGTGCAGCGGCATGATCTTGGGTCACTGCAACCTCTACCTCCTGGGCTCAAATGATCCTCTTTCCTCAGCCTCCCAAGTAGCTGGGCCTACAGGCATTTACCACCATGCCTGGTTAATTTTTGTATTTTTTTTTTTTGTAGAGACAGGATTTCTCCATGTTGCCCAGGCTGGACTCCACCTGCCTTGGCCTTTCAAAGTTCTGGGATTATAGGCATGAGCCATCATGCCTGGCCTATGTGGATTTATTTCTATGTAATCTTTTTATTGTGTTGGACATAGTGTTTGTTTTTATTCCAGTACCATGCCATTTTGATCACAATAGCTTTTTTTTTGAGACAGAATCTCGCTCTGTCGCCCAGGCTGGAGTGCAGTGGCGCGATTTCGGCTCACTGCAAGCTCCGCCTCCTGGGTTCACGCCATTCTCCTGCCTCAGCCTCCCGAGTAGCTGGGACTACAGGCTCCCACCACCGCGACCAGCTAATTTTTTTGTATTTTTAGTAGAGACGGGGTTTCACCGTGTTAGCCAGGATGGTGTCTATCTCCTGACTTCGGGATCCTCCTGCCTCGGCCTTACAAAGTGCTGGGATTACAAGGCGTGGGCCACTGCGCCTGGCCTTGATAGCTTTTTAATATATTTTGAAACATGTAGGATGATGCCTCCAGCTTTGTTCTTTTTGCTTAATGTTGCTTTGGTTATTTTTTATTTGTTTTGGTTTTCTACAAATTTTAGGGCTTTGTTTCTATTTTTTCTACTTTTTCTATTTCTATAAGGAGTGGCATTGGAATTTTCATTGGAATTGCATAAAATCTATATATTGTTTTGGGTAGTATGGATATTTTAACAATGCTAATTCTTGCAACCCATGAACATGGGATGTCATTCCATTATTTGTGTCATCTTTAATTTTTAAAATTTATGTTTTATAGAGTTCAACAAGGACATTGTTCATTTTCTTGTTTAAATTTACACGAGTGTTTTTTAATGCTATTGTAAATGGAGTTGTTTTCTTAATTTCTTTTTTAGGTAGCTTGTTGTTAATGTATAGACATGATTAGTTTTGTATTTTGATTTTATGTCATTCATTTTTACTGAATTTGTTTTGTCTTTTAACTCTTGTACAAGAGGAATAATTGTGATACTCACCACTATGAAAACACTAATATTGTGTAATGGTAGAATTTTAATTTGACCATCTACGTCCTTTTCCAGTGAGTTATATGCTTTCATATATTTTCATGTTACTAACTATTGTCCTCTTTCTTCAGCTTGAAGAATCCCTTCAGCATTTTTTGCCAGACAAGTCTAGTGGCAATACACTCCCTAACCTTTTATTTTGCTGAGAAAGTTTCTCTCCCCTTCATTTTTGAAAGACAAGATTGTGGAAAATATTATTCTTGATCGGCTTTTTTTTTTTTTTTTGATTTTGATTATATCATCCCACTCCCACTGATCTTCAAGATTTTTGCAGAAAAATATGCTGTAGCCTTCTAGGAGTTCACTTAAACAACAAGCCACCTTTCTCAATGCTTTCAAATTTTCACTTTGTCTTCATTTTTAACAATTTGACTATGATACGTCTTGGTTGGGTTGGTCTCTGTGGATTCATCTTATTTGATGTCCTTCAGGCTTCCTGGATGTGGATTTCTATTTACTTTCCCAAGGCTGAGAAGTTTTCTGCCATTATTTCTTTGAATATCTTTACTATCTTTTTCTCTTTCTTCTTTCTATCATATGAATAATGTGTAAGTTTTTCAACTTGATAGCATGCCAAGAGTCCCTTAACCTACCTTTACTCTTTCATTTTAAAAAGTGTTTGCTCCTCAGATTGGATGATTTCCAGTGACCAGTCTTTGAGTTCACTCATCCTGTCTTTGAATTAGTCTGCTGTAAAACATGTCTATTAAATTTTTCAGTTTAGTTATAATATTCTTCAACTCTATAATTTCTCTTTGTACTATTTTAATACTTTCTATCTTTTTTTGTAAAACTCTCAGTTTCTTCTTGCATTGCTCTCCTGATCTTGTTGAACACCTTTGAGACCATTATTTTAATTCCTTGTTGTGTAAATTGCATAGTTTCCTTTCACTAGGGTTGGTTATGGGACATTTTTGTCTTGTTCCTTTTTTGGAACATCCTTTCTTGTTCCTTTATTTTCTTTGACTCTCTATGTTAGTTTCTGCACATTATATAGGGAAACTTCTCCACCTCTCTTGTCACACTGACATGAGAGAAAACTTTCAGCAGTTTATGTGGTCAGAGATTCTAAGGTACCTTTCATATTTGTGCTTGTCTCTATGTTTGTTGGCTGCCAGGAGAGTAAGATGTATCACATTCTATCATTACCCCCAAGACAGTAATGTTTCTACAATTTCTGCAGTTAAATTCACATGATACCTTGTGATCCTGGGGAGACAGTTGTGGAAAATGAGCCTGTTGTGTGGCTACCTCTGCTTTCTTCTGCATAGGGAAACTCAAGAATGCAAAGCCAATTCACTGCCAATGATAGGTGATTAAGGCTACAGTCTCTTGGGGGAGCCAAAGAAGTTGTGACACTTGGTGTGTGGACAAACTACAGAAAGAATAAGTAGAACTAGATTTATCACTGTGGTGAGCTATGAGGGAAGACTCAGAAAGATTTCAGGGTCTGCTCAGGCTGCTAAAGGTCTGCTATTTGCCCCTTTCACCCTGTGATGCAAATTAATTAGAAGCCAGGCCATCAAGTTGCCACTGGAAGAGTTTGTTGTTAATCTCTTCCCAGGAGAAACAGGGAGCTGTGCCTGTTAGCCCCTTCTCTGCACTACCTATGAGGGTTGTAGCCCTTGGAAGTGCTTGCATACCAATTTGATTCCACCCCTTTTTGTGAGACTCACACTTGCCCTGTCTCCTGCACTTTCAGAGTTTGGAGGTTTAGAATATAGTTTCTGAAATGGAAAATGTAAATATTGAAGCACTTAGCACATGTACCATCCAGGAGGAACTGGGAGATCTCGAGTTATTAGTGGGGTAAGATGGGGAGCAGGGCTCAAGAAGTGGTGGGCTCCTACTCAGGCTGCCAGAGGTTACTATTTGTTGGCCCCATTATCTTCCTAATGCAGAACAGGTAGAAGCTCATTTGTCAGCATCAGCAAGCTTGAACATCCCTTCTAGGGAGACACTGATACCTATGAGTTTTAAGCCCTTCATTGCCCATATCTTGGGAGATAAAGCCTTTCAAGTACTAGTGTGATCATAGAAAACTGCCATTTTGTTTTGTTTTCTATATAGACTCATGGATCTTAGTCTCTTATACTCCCAGAGCTAGATAAATTAAGAGCCGAACCATGGGGAATTTTACAGGTTGGCTCCCATATATATGGTCCATACCCTACATTTCTCAGTGTGTTGCAAGAGTGTTGGGGATTCCTTTCCAACTGTATGTTGTAGTGGCTAGGGCAGGCACTACAGTGCCCAATTGTGTTTTGGTATTTTCTGCTCATGTACGTTTTTTTTCCAGATTTCCACTGCTTGGGAGTCTTAACTTATTTATGAGTTTCTCTCAGAGGGAATTGAGCCTGAATAGATGTGTATTCGTTGTATTCGTGGGTAGAAGGAGAGTTGGGAGCTTTGTCTTTGGCCGTGTGACTGTTGCCTCCTTTTAACATTGACCTTTGAATTGGGTTAACTCATTTGCATTTAGCGTTATTATGATGTGGTTGGATATATATCTGTCTATTGCTCTTAAAGGCCACTTGCAACATACAATTTATTTTTACATTTATTTGGATCCATCTGGATTTTGTGCATATTCTGGTTCTTGATCTTTGTCAATTATTATGATATTAGAGTTTCATAATATACATTAGTGCCAGGTAATGATAGTTATTCCTATTGCTTTTATAATTCACAAATGTCTTGGCTGATTTTATATGTATATTTAACCTTTCAGATGCATTATAGTGTTTTTTGTTTTGATCTCTTCTTCCATAAACAAAGCATGTTGACCTTTTGATGTCATAACAATATATTTATAGATTAATTTTAGGGAAAATGATTATCTTTGAAATGGTGAGTTTTGTTTACCTATACACATAATATCAAGTCTTTTATGTCCCTCTGTAAATTTTTATCTCCTTATTCTATGTATTTCTTTTAAAAATATGCACATATGAAATACCACCTGCATATTGCCTCCAGGGGCAACTGGAGATTCTTAATCTCACACCTGTAGGCAGTCAAAAGTTGAAATTGTGAATCTTATACTTGTTTCCAGTTCACAGGTAAAATAGTGACATATAACTTTGTCGTTTTCTATTTTTTCTATTTACTATTAACTCTTTTATTTTTTGTTAACTCTTTTCTATTTACTTCCTTTGGTCTCATTTTCATTTAAGCCCTTTTTGTCCTTGGCTCTAGAAGTCATTTACTTTTTTTTTTCCATAGGAGAGTGAGTTTAATTCAGTTTCTAATAGTAGTAGGTTATTTTATTGGTAAATTATGGGCATTTGTTTATTAATAGCTGTTTTAATTAATCTTTGTGCTAGTCCCCTCACACAAGGGGTAATACAACATCCCACTGCTGTTAAGACTCCTGCCACAATTATGAGAGATGTAAGTATTAAAGCTACCATGCCTTTCCATTTTTCAAACCAACCTTCTAGCCAGCCTTTTAATTCCAGCATTTTCTGTCAGGTCATTGGCTAGAGTTTCTAGTTCTGGTAAAGCTTTTGTGATGGTCCCATCTGGGGCAGTATTGTTGGGAATGAAAGTACAACATTTCCCACCCAGAATAACACATAAGACCCCTTTTTTCTGATAGTATTATGTATAGTGCAAGCCTGTTTTTCCAGGCCATTCAGCTGTGGCATCTAACTGGCTAGCCACCCCTTTGAGGGCATCCTGAGTACATCTGAGAATCTCTGTTGATTATAATAGATATAGTTAATCCAATCCACATTCTTATTAATAGTTGACCACCAGAAGAGTGCTGACTCAAACCCAGCAGCTATTTGGTTTTAGGCCTAAATTCATTAGGTACACCTCTAGGGACTCCAGTTGAGTTAACATATATATTGGGATTAAAAGAATTTGTCAAATCTCTCTGGTTTCAGTGTCCATGTGTATTTTTGGGTATCCAGCTGGACTAAAGCAGAAGTCCTAGTCCAGTTGGATGGTAACAGGTTATGGAGGTTCCTTTTCCCACAATACCACCAGGCATCAGCCTGGGGTGTATGGAGAGCTGAGTAATTGCCATTGCTTGGCTCACCAGTGATGTTTAGGTAGAAGTAGGTAGGCAGAAGTTGAGAGTTCTCCCACAGGCTTATTGAACTCTTCCCCCTGCCTGGAGAGGCAAGAGGAGTAGTTCTGAGGAGAGAGAGAGACCCTCTCATATTGTTTTATACTCACTACCTGTTTTAAGAAAAAAACAAGGAAGTAAAATCAAAGACAGGCAGCTCGGTGCCAGGCCCAAAACCAGGCCTGGGCCTGCCTGCCCTAAACCCAGTAGTTAAAAATCAACTCATAACTTAGAAACTGATATTATTCATAGATTCCCGGCATTGTATAAAAGAACGTAGTGAAACTCCCAGCCCTGTTTTATTTCTCTCTGACCATCAGTGCATGCAGCCCCTGTCACATACCCCTTGCTTGCTCAAATCAATCGTGACGCTTTTATGTGAAATCTTTAGTGTTGTGAGCCCTTAAAAGGGACAGGAATTATGCACTCGGGGAGCTCGGATTTTAAGGCGGTAGCTTGCCGATGCCCCCAGCTGAATAAAGCCCTTCCTTCTACAACTTGGTGTCTGAGAGGTTTTGTCTGCGGCTCGTCCTGCTACAGTTCATATTCCCTATAGAGAACAAGGAGATTGCTGTGGAATCTGAGCTCTGGAATGCGGGAAAGAGCAATGACAGACTCTTACAAGTCTTACTTCCCCATGCATCCTTGTCCTGGTATAGAGCCAACATACAGTGCAGTCCTTTAGGATGGGTATTACATCCTAGGGGAAATGGACCCACCTGTGCCCGAGGTCATCCCACAGCAGTTACTCTTGTTGAGGGCTTGTATCAAAAATTTGACCCATTTGACCCAGGCATTTACATCCCCATACCCTGTCTCAATTTCTAAGGTTTGCCTTAGATCCTTTACCTTAGTATTTTTTCCTTTTAGGGTCATTATCTGGTGAACTAAAGTGTTTATTAGGGTCTGAGGTTGGAGTAGTCCCAGGAAAATGGGAGGTTGAGTTCTTGATTAGTTTGAGAACAAATAGCCCTAGGGGGTCTTTCCCTGTGATTTCTGCCCCTCACCCATATATCCGAGATGCTACTTTTGGTTCTTGGTCTACAATGACTGGATTGTCAATGGTGATGAGTATAGAATTACATTTTAAATTCTGGCAGTTATTTGGCAGGGAACCCTTGGAAAGATGTAGTTTATTCTTTAAGAGTCTCCAGCTCGGAGTTACTTATTCCATGTTTACTGTTCAACCCTGAAATTGGGTAGTCCACTATACATCATCCCAGCTGGGGCAGGGTGATGCCCTACTGTAACATGTATTTGGTTCAGGGAAAAGATGTTTGTCTGCCTGTGAGAACTGTCTCTGATTTTCTAAATTCCCACAAGTTAAAACCTGGCAGGTATCAAATCTTATAGTCTGAGGTGCACATTATTCACCAACCTGGTTGGGTAGGGAAGAGTCCCCCTGCCAGTTTCCATTTTGACCTTCTGCTCTTGTATGTAGCCCATCCCAGCCATATTAACTTCCAGAAATGGGGCCAGCCCATGTTTTCCTTTTAGATTTTTCCTAGAGTTAACTTTAAGGGGTCCTCAGGTGACCCATGTACTTTCCACTGGTGTTTTTCCTTGCCTTCTAAGGTCCCTTTTACCAGTCCCTTGACTTGAGTATAGTGAGTCAACCTTTGTTCAGCTGTTTGCACATCCAGCCATCTTAGTGGTCAGGAGCCCTTGATAAGGAGCTTCCCAGCTTGGGTGGAGCTTATCTTCTTTCCAAGTTTTAATCAGCACCAAGTCACCAGGCTGAAAGTGGTGAACCGTGAACTCAAGAGGCAGAGTTTGAGTCAGAAGTCCTTTTCACTTAAGGAATGTCAGGGTGGAGGATATGGCCAGTATATAATTTCTTCAGAATTGATTCTTGGTTTCCATAGTAGGGAGATCTGTAGCTCTGCCCAAATACTAGAGCCCATATAATAACTCATGGGGGACAATACCAAGGTTTTCCTTGGGGCTTCCTAATCCTAAGGAGTGCTATTGGGAGATATATGGTTCAAGGTACTTTAGTTTTTAAGATTAGTTTAGTGATAGGCTTTTTGAGAGTTTGATTTATTCTTTTTACCTTTCCAGATGAATGGGGATGCCAAGGGGTGTGATAATCCCATTTAATTTGTAAACCTTCCATAACTCCCCTTAACACCCTTGAAATAAAGTGACTCCCATTGTCTGAATCAATATTTTCCACCAGGCCAAATCTAGGTACAATCTGTTTTGGTATTATTTTGATCACATTCCCAGCAGTGGCTGTTGGAAGGGGAAAGGTTTCCACCGAGCTGGAAATTACCAGATTGTATATTACCAGTAAATACTTTAGTCTTCCTACTTTGAACATTTCTGTGAAATCTACTTGAATGCTTTGAAATGGCCTTAGTCTGGAGGTCTTCCTCCCGTGGCCCGTTTTTTAATTACCTTTTTGTTTATTCTTTGACAAGTTACACAACTTCCCCATACTTGTTTAGCAAGAGTATACATCCCTATATTCCCATAATTCCTAATGTTATAGGAGGCAGAAAAAAATTATTTAGGTAGACAGGATAAAGTGAGACCCTGGCAGGAAACTTTCCTTCTAACAGAAAAGCAGCTTAGAAATTGCTTCCTTTCTAACCTCATGCAGTTCAAAGAAATCACTTCTCTTCTAACAAATGGCAGCCTGAAAGTTCAGGCTGTAAATCACAGATAAACAGCTCAAGCACAGAAGGGGGTGGGGGGTGGGGTTGGGGATGAAGTCTCCTGGGTAATCAACAAACTTCACACTTATACAATGGGCCCCAGTAAAAACAGTGGGTCTTAATAAGCACATTCCTTTCCCTTTAGGCACACAAAGATAGGGAAGCTCAAAGCAGACTGTAGCAGGGAATGCCTGCAGCTGCAAGATGTCTGGGAACTGACACAGAAACTCTCCCTCCCAGATAAGAACAACAGAGACTAAAAGCCTGCCTACATAATCAAGGAATTGGGTAAAGGCTGATAGAAATTTTGCTTTATACAGATAGCACACCTGGTCCCAACTAAATCGTTGGGCCCTAGGAGGACAAGACATTCCCTCCTCATGAGCCTCCTCCTCACTAGCCTGTTTATAAAAACCCTGACATTTTTACTAAAACTTGGCAACCCACTTGGGACTCCCCCGCTGCAATGGAGAGATGTTCCCCTGCCCACGAAACTCCTGATCCAAACCCATTCCATGTGCACGCGCATCTGTGACGCTGATCTCCCTGGCCGTGAGACCAAGAACCCTTGCAACCACCCCAGACAGCAAGGCTGCCTCAGTAAGTATTGCATCACACAGAGCCTGGGGTCCTCAGTGACTCCCTTTATGTAATATACACATTCATTCTTTTATTAGGACTTTACACACACTAGCTCTCTCACACTGTCCCCCTTTATCTTTGCTGTCTGCCTGGGCTCTGCAGCTTATGTCACCTCCATGCCTGCAGCTGCACTCTCTCACCGGCAATGTCAGCTTTTAGTTCCAAAGTTAACCTTTAAAAGGCCTTGCCCTGCTGAGTCCTCCGGATTTAATCCGGAGTTGTTGTTGTTTTTTTCATCTGATCTCTGAGCCTCTGCGGGAAGGCAGAGAGTTTTTTCTTTTTCCTTGTTAAATCTTGAATGCGTTTGACACATTTTGGGTTCTAAGAGTTGACTCTTTGATGTTTTTTTTTTTTTTTTTTTTCTCTGAGATGGAGTCTTGCTCTGTTGCCCAGGCTGGAGTGCGGTGGCAAGATCTCTGCTCACTGCAAGCTCTGCCTCCCAGGTTCACACCATTCTCCTGCTTCAGACTCCCAAGTAGCTGGGACTACAGGCATCCACCACCACGCCCAGCTAATTATTTTTGTATTTTTAATAGAGACGGGGTTTCACTGTGTTAGCCAGGACAGTCTCGATCTCCTGACCTCATGATCCACCCGCCTCGGCCTCCCTAAGTGCTGGGATTAGAGGTGTGAGCCACCACACCCAGCCTGATCCCTTTAATTGTTAGTTCCTTGAGGTCCTGCATTTGGGCCTGGTCCCTGGGATCATTATTATCCCATTTGGGATCAACATTTGGAAATTTCTATTCGGCTAGCAAGACTCCCTCTCTGGGAGGGTATTGCCTTTCCCTGATGGTCGTGGCTGCTCACCTAATCATTCCCCTTTCTTCTCCTGTGAACGGGATATTTATAATAGACTTTATTTTAGCCCAGGTTTAAAAGCTGGGTCCTAGGAATTGGTCCAGCTGGTCTGCTAAACCGAGGGGATCTTCTAGGAGTGGTTTCATTTCCTTCTTAATATTCCTAACTTTAGCACTTGTAAGAGGAGCATTTACAAAGCCAATGTCTCCCTGTCTCATGGGCACTTCCCCAAGAGGGAACATGCTGGATGCCTGCTGTGTGGAAGGGATAGGGAAGTTCTCAATATCCTTCTTACACTGTTCTAATTCTTGCCTTAAATTTGGATAAGGATTCAAAGGAGCAGTTGGTTTGGCTCCCCCATGGTCTCCGGGTCTGTCTTCCTCTAACCCTCCTGCTGCCCCTTGATCTTCCTGTCCCTTTCTTTGTGAGACATATGGAGGGGCAAGCATGATAGGGGGTCCCATGGCTTTTCACTGGGTGAGGCTCTTTACTAAGCTCTTTTTCTTCTTTGAGGTGGAACATGCGGGCTAATTCCTTGATCTAGCAGAGAATGTAACCTTTCTCTTCTTGTGAGAATGGGGTTTTGTTAGTCACGTAGAGAATTAAAGCTTGGCACACTCAATCCTCATCTGAGCCAAACTTAGGCCAGAAGACTGAAGGCTTACAAATGTCTTTCCTTTGTCCCCCAGTGCTAGAATTTCTGTCTTCCATTTTTGGCCAGTCTCTGTGTCTGAGTTTTTCCTGTGTACTCAACTGCACTTACAGGAGGCTTCTTTCATAGTCATGTGTACTCAACCTCCACTTATTGGAGGTTTCTTGCACACCCCAAGACAGATGAATCACTTCATCTGTCTCTAGCCATTTCCCTCTCAGGAGAACGGAACTGCAGATTGGGACTCCGCACTTGCTTTATATCTAACATTCAGCTTAGTCACACACACTCAACCTCCAAAAATGCACCACCACCAAGGCAGTAGTTAATAGTCCAATTTTCCTACCTTGGCTGGTGCATGAGTTTGCCTGGTTGCCCAGTGCATGAGTTTGCCTGGTTGCCTGGTGCCTGCTTTTCTCTCTTTGTCACCTCTGCTGCCTCCTGAATAACAGTCTTGGGATTGTCTGTTTTCTGCATAGAGCTGGAAAGCCTGGAAAGAGCAGGCCACCTAAATTGGGTGGGATACATCTCCCCTCTCAGCCAGAGTCCCACTCCAAGCAAGCAGAGATCACAGATGAGCCCCCAGGTTTGTGAGAAAAATGTTCACCCATTCAAACTCAAAAGAATGGACTTACAGGCATGAAAAACAGTGAAAGTGAGACTTTTAATAATGGTCTTGCAAGATAGGGGGTCTGGTAGGCAGGCACACCCAGGGCAGTCATAACAGGTAATTTATCTCCTAACATGCAAGTCCCCCAGTTCCTCACTGGTCGAGTACTATGCGGTTACAATCTTCCCGGACGTCGCCTAAGTTTAATTATCCGCCTTATAAGATTATATCTTGGTCCTCTTCCCTACTTAAGTTTCAGTTTTCCAATAGTGAAACTTTCTTCCCTTCTATGGGCTGACCCTTCCTCGACATTTTGTTCACCAATTTTGACCTTCTAGGTGCATGAGCAGTGTGGTTTGTTATGTTGGCAGACTGGCTGCCAGTACTTAGATTTATCATACCTTGAAAATGGTCCATTTAAATGTTTTCTCCCATGACAGAGGTGCTTGCTTCACTTTCACCTTCTTCCATGATTGCAAGTTTCCTGAGGCCTCCCCAGCAATGCAGAGCTGTGAGTCAATTAAGCACCTTTTTGACTACTACTACCTAGTCTCAGGTAATATCTTTATAGCAGTGTGAAAATGGACTAATACAGACACAGACAGCTTGTGAGGTCCTGAATCTCTCACCTGGATGCATTCAACAGTGTGACTCTCATATGTGGTTCCAGCCACAGGTGGAATGGCAAATTACTTCTGGAACCAGCTCACAGGGTTAATAATAATTTTCATTCCTGAATGCAGCCAATAGAAAATATTTTGACCTTGGCTTAGAATAACAGGCAAAATTGTTTGTCCACCATGAAGTCCTCACAGAGGATTGTGACTCTCACATCTACTATATAAAGCCCTCAGGTGGTACAGAGAGTGGCACAAGACTCAGCAAACAGTTGAGATTCGACTCCTGTATTCACAGTCAGCCAACAGTAAGGATTGTTACCTAACCACAGACATAGCCAATTGGTAAGGTCCTAAATTTCACACCATGATGCAGTTGACCATTGAACTTGTGATTATCATACCTGGATCTGGCCACAGGTAGAATGGTGCCTTATTTCTGGACCCAGCTCACAGGCATGATGATGACTCTCATACCTGGACCCAGCTAATAAAAGAAATTTTTACGCTCATACTTGAGCTTATGGAAAATTATATAATCATGTACATTCAATCACAAAGGTTTTAGAGGGTATTGTTACCCTCACACCTACCATATAAAGCGCTAAGGTGGTAGAGAGAGTGTTATAACAGAGCTTAGCATAAAAGTGAGGTTGTAACTCATAGCAAGACACAGACTACAGGGGGAATTAAAGCTCTCATTCGTGAATGCAGTCCACTCTTGAGATTGTGACTCCCATACCTGGACCAAACTCACAGCTGGTGTTGACACTCATATATCTGGATCCAAGACATGTATGAAATTGTGACTCTCATTCCTGGACTTTCCTGGCAGTGGGATTGTAACACATACTCTTGGCCAGGGATTAGGTGTCAAATTGATATATGACAGAGCCAAGCACCTAGCTGATTTGATTCTCCTTCCTGGGGACAGCCCACAGAAGGTACAGTGAATCATTTCTGGACTCAGCTAACAAAATAATGACTCTCCTACCTGGACCTAGCCAGCAGAAAATATTGTGACTCTCACAGCTAGGCTTTGGTCAACATGTAAAACATGAGGTTCAAATCTGTATGAATGTCACAGAGAGAATTGTGATTCTCACATATACTGTTTAAAGCCATCAGGTGGTACAGAGAGTGTCATAACAGAGCCTAACACATTGGTAAGATTGTGGTTCTCATATGCACAATTAACCAATAGTTAGGAGTGTCACCCTCATACAGGGACACAGCTCACTAGTGAGGTCCTAAATATCATACCCGAATGCAGTCAGAAGTTGGAATTGTGGCTCTCATACACGAATCTGGCCCACAGGTAGCATGGTGACCCTCAAACCTGTATTCAGCACACACGTGATGCTGGGACTCTCCTACAAGGACAAAGTTTACAGATGATATTGGGGCTCTCATGCATGGATCTAGTCCATCATTGAGACTGTGACTTCTGTTCTTGGAACAAAATCTTGGAGATGTTGACTTTCAGACCTGGACCTGGGACGTGTGGCATTTTAACACTCATACTTGAACCTTATCACAGGTGGGATTCAGATACATACCTTTGCCTAGCACCTAGGTGATCTGACTTTTCTATGTGGGCCCAGGCCACAAGTGGGATTGTGATGTATAAAAGAGGCAAGTATCTTGGCTCTTTGGCTCTGCTGCCAGTGCCCAGATGACTGACAGAATTGTAACGTATACCTTGGCTCTTCACCAAGTTAATTTGATTATTTTTTCTGGTCTCAGCCCAGCGAGATTGTGACATATACCTATGTCCACCATCTAGGTGATGTGACACTTCTGCCTGAACCATGCCCACAGAGGGGATTGTGACATGTAGCCGGACCCAACACCTAGGTAGTTTGGCACTCCTGCCTTGGCCCAGCACATAGAAGTAATTGTAAAATATACTGGGCCCAGCAACAAAATGATGTGATTCTCCTACCTGAGCATTGCCCATAGAAAAAATAGTCATGTATAGCTAAGTTCATCACCTATGTGACTTGACTGTCTTACCTGGGCCTAGCCCACAGGAGATGTTATAGAATATGTCTAAGCCTAACATTTTAGTATTTTTTTTTCTCCTTCCTGAACTGTGCCCAATGAAATAATTGTGAAGTATTTCTGGGTCTGGCACATAGGTAATGTGACACTTCTGCTTTGGCCCAGGCAACATAGAAAATGATGAAATACGTGTACGTCCAGCACCTAGGTGATTTTTCCCCTGGGTCCAGTCTACAGGTGGAATCACATACATTTGTACAGGACATACATTTGGGCCCAGCACCTAGGTGATTTAGCTCTCCTAACTGGGCACTCTCCATAGGCGGTATGGTGACTCATTTCTGGACCCAGCTCACAGGTACAATAAATACTCGCATACCTGCATAAAGCCAATGGGAGAGATTTTGACTCTTGTAGCTAGGCCACAACAGCTAAGATTGACTCTTGTAGCTTAGCTTAACAACAGCTAAGATTAGGGGTCTCATACATGTATAAATGTCACAGAGAGGATTTTGACTGTCACGTATACCATGTAAAGCCCTCAAGTGGTACAGACAGTGTCATACTAGGGCTTGGAACACGGGTGAGATTGTGACTCTCATATGCACACTCAGACAACAATTAAAATTGTCACCTCTACACGTGAACACAGCAAGCTGGTGAGATCCTGAAACCCACACACCTGGATGCAGTCATCAGTTGAATTTGTAACTATCATACGTGAAGCTGGCCACAAGTGGGATGGTGATGCATTTCTGCACTCAGCTTACAGGTGATGATAATAATGAATAATAATGAATCTTATACCTGCACCCAGGCAATAGGAGAGATTTTGACTTTCATACCTGGGTTTGCAAGCAACATATATAATCATGCATCTTTACCAGTATGAAGGGTTTAGAGAGGATTGTGACTCTCACACCTACCATGTAAAGCCAACAGGTGGTACAGAGTGTCATAACAGGACCCAGCACACAGGTAAAATTATAATTCTCATATGCACATTCAGCCAAAAGTTAGGATTGTCACCCTCAAACATGAACATCGCCCACTTGTGAGGTCCTGAATCTCACATGAGGATGCAATTGACAGTTGAAATTGTGACGTGCACATGAAGCTCTGGTCACAGTTGGGATAATAACTCCTTTATTGGCCAAATTTATAGGCAGGATGATAACTCTCATACCTGGACCCAGACAATAGGAGATATTTTAACTCTCATACCTGGGCTTAGAAAACCAGAAAAATCATGGGTCCATATTAGCATACAAATCTCAGAGAGTACACTTATAAGTGGGAGCTGAACAATAAAAACATCTGGACACAGGGAAGGGAACAACACACAGAGGCCTGTTGCGGGGAGCGGGAAGGGAGAACATTAAGATAAATAGCTACTGCTTGCAGGGCTTAATACCTAGGTGCTGGGTTGATAGGTGCAGCAAACCACAATGGCACATGCTTGCCTATGTAACAAACCTGGACATCCTACATATGTATCCCAGAACTTAAAATAAAATAAAATTTAAAAACGTCTCAGAGAGTATTTTGACCCCCACCTCTATCATATAAAGACCTCAAGTGGCACAGAGAGTGTCATAACATATTAGAGGTGAGATTATGCCTCTAATATGAACATTGAGTCAATAGTGAGAATTGTCACTCTCACACATGGACACACCTACTGCTGAAATTTTGAATTTCACACTTAGATGCACTATATAGATGGTAGCATGACACTTATATGTGGATCTGGTACACAGATAAGATGATGACTTTCAGACCTGGATTTGCAGACCTGGATTCAGCACGCCTGTGAGGCTGCTACTCCCCTACCAAGAAACAGTCCGCAGGTTGGCGTGAGGCTCTCATCTGTGAATCCGGCCCGCTGTCGAGATTGTGAATGCTGAACTTGAAGCAAACTCACAGGTGGTGTTGACACTAATACCTAGATCTCAGTAATGTGTGATTGTGACTCTAGTTTCCATGCTTTGCCTCAAGTGTGATTGTGACATGGTCTCTTTCTCAGTACTTGAGTAATTTGTTTTACTGTGCCCCAGCCAACAAGTGATGTTGTGACATTTGACCGATCAAGTATCTAGCTTATTTGACTCTCCTGCCTTGGTCCAGTCCTCAGGTTAGATTGTGACATATACTTCGGCCCAGCATATAGATGATTTTACTCCCGTGCTTGAGTCCAGCCAGGTATGGTGACTCATTCCTGGATTCAGTTCACAGGCACAATGATGACTTTTATAAATCGACCCTGCCAGTAGAAGTGATTTGAATGCCAATAGCTAGACTTAGGGCAACACGGCCCTCATACATGTATGAAGGTCAGATAAAACATTGCAACTCTCATGCATACCATATAAAGCCCATGGGTGGTATGGACAGTGTCATAACAGGGCCCAGCACACAAGAGAGATTGTGACTCTAGTATGTGCTTCTTGCCAACATTCAAGATTATCACCTTCGCGCATGTACACAGCCTACTAAGTAGGTCCAGAATCTTACATCCAGACATAGTCAACAGTTGGAATTATGACTCTTAAATTTAGATCCAGCCACAAGTGGGATAATGACATCTGTCTGGACTGAACTCACAGATGCAATGATGACTCTCATGCCTGAAACCAGACAATAGAAGAGATTTTTGACTCTCATACCTAGGTTTAGGCTCACAGGTAAGATTGTGGGTACATACCAGCCTGAAAGCTTCACAGAAAATTGTGATTCTCACACCTGCCACACAAAGCCCTTGGTGGGTAGAGAGTGTCTTCACAGGGCCCAGAAAACAGGTGGGACCATGACTCTCATAGGCAACCAACTGTAAGAGTTGTTAACCTCAAACATGGACACAGCCAACTGCTGAGGTTCTGACTCTCAGAACCAGATGCAGCTGACAGTTGGAATTATGAATATCATACTTGAATCTGGCCACAGGTAAGATAGTGACTCAATTCTAGACCCAACCAACAGGTGCAATGATAACTCTCACACTTGGATCCAGCCAATGGTAAAGATTTTAACTCTTGTATTTTGGTTTAGGGCAAGTTATGTAATCATGGTTTCTTATGAGTACAAAGGTTTTATAGAATATTGTGACTCTCAAACCTATTGTATAAAGCCGTCAGGTGTACAGACAGTATCATAACAGGGCCCTGTGCACAAGTGAGCTTGTGACTCTGCACATTCAGTCAACAGTTCCAATTGTCACCCTCACACATGGACACGGCCCACTGTTGAGGCTATTAATCTCAAACCCAGATGCAGACAAAAGTTGGAATTGTGACTCTCATATGTGGATCCGGTCCACAGGTAGGATGGTGGCTCAGACCTGGATTCAGCACACCTGTAAGGTTATGACTCTTCTACCATGACACAACCAACAGGTAGTGTTGAGGCTCTCAACCATGGATCCAGCCCACCACTGATATTCTGACTTCTGTACTTGGACCACATTCACAAGTGGTGTTGACACTCATACCTGAGTCTGGAACATGAGTGGAACTGTGACTCTAACTTTTGAACCTTGACACAGGTGGGATTGTGACATTTTCTTGCCCAGGACCTGAGTGATTTGACTTTTTCACTGTGGCCCAGCTAACAAATGATCTTGTAAAATATGACAGTTCAAGCACCTAGATTATTTGACCCAGCTTCCTTGATCCAGCCCTCAGGTGGAACTGTGACATACACCTGGGCTCAGCATATAAATATGTGACTTTCCTGCCTATGCTCAGCCCACAGTTGGAATTGTGACATTTATCTGGGCCCAGCATCTAGGTTATGTAACTCTCCTGGGCTCTGCCCACAGAGGGTTTGTGACATATACCAGGATCCAGAGCTTAGGGGATGTAACCCTTTCATCTGGGCCAAGTTCAGAGGGTATTGTGACATATACCTGAGTTCAGCACCTAGGTGATTTGACTCACTTTCCTGGTCCATTTCACAGGTGATATTTTAACTCATTTCTAAGCCCAACACACAGACATCATGTCTCTTATGCCTGGACCCAACCAGTAGGTGGGACGCTGACAATCATACCTAGGCTTTGGGCAATAGGTGAGATCATGAATTTCATACCTGCACTAAGGTCATAGCGAGGATTGTGACTTTCTTGTATATTGTATAGTTTCCTAGTGGTAC
This sequence comes from Theropithecus gelada, assembly GCF_003255815.1. NCBI lineage: Eukaryota > Metazoa > Chordata > Mammalia > Primates > Cercopithecidae > Theropithecus > Theropithecus gelada. The sequence goes on from NC_037668.1 coordinate 137,799,006, forward strand.
AAAGAGTGTCATAACAGGACCCAGCACACAGGTGACTTGAGTATGCACTTTCTGTCAATATTCAGGTTTGTCACCTTCACACATGTACACAACCCACTGTTATTTTTTTATTTTTTTTTGAGACGGAGTCTTGCTCTGTCGCCCGGGCTGGAGCGCAGTGGCTGGATCTCAGCTCACTGCAAGCTCCGCCTCCTAGGTTTATGTCATTCTCCTGCCTCAGCCTCCCGTGTAGCTGGGACTACAGGCGCCCACCACCTCGCCCAGCTAGTTTTTTTTTTTTTTTTTTTTTTTGTATTTTTTAGTAGAGACGGGGTTTCACCGTGTTAGCCAGGATGGTCTCGATCTCCTGATCTTGTGATCCGCCTGTCTCGGCCTCCCAAAGTGCTGGGATTACAGGCTTGAGCCACTGCACCCAGCCAACCCACTGTTATTAATCCCTTGTCAGATGTGTAGTTTGAAAATATTTTTCTCCCATTCTGTGGGTTGTTTTATTTTCACTTTGTTGATTGTATCTTTTGCTGTGCAGAAGCTTTTTAACTTGATGTAATCCCATTTGTACATTTTTGCTTTGGTTGCCTGTGCTTGTAGGGTATTGCCCCAGAAATGTTTGCCAAGACTAATGTCCTGGAGATTTTTTCCCCAGTGTTTTCTTGTAGTAGTTTTATAATTTGAGGTCTTAGATTTAAATATTTAATCCATTTTATTTCATTTTTGCATATGGTGATAGATAGTTGTCTAGTTTCATTCTTCTGCCTATGGGTACCCAGTTTTCCTAGCACCTATTAGTTGAAGAGGCTGTCATTTTCTCAGTGTATGTTCTGGCACCTTTGTCAAAAGAGAGTTCACTGTTGATATGTGAATTTGTTTCTGGGTTGTCTGTTCTGCTCTATTGGCCTATGTGTCCGTTTCTTTGCCAGTACCATACTGTTTTGGTTACTATAACTCTGTAGTATAATTTGAAGTCACATAATGTGATTGCTTTGGTTTTGTTCTTTTTGCTTAGAATAGCTTTGGCTATTCTGATATTTTGATAGGCATTGCATTTAATCTGCAGATTGAGTAGTATGAACACTTTAATAACATTGATTTTTCCAATCCATGAACATAGAAGATTTTTTCATGTTTTGGTTTACTCTTTAATTTCTTCATTAGTGTTTTATAATTTTCATTTTACAGATCTTTCACTTATTTGGTTAATTCGTAGATATTTAATTTTATGTGTGGTCATTTTAAATGGGATTACTTTAACATTTTTTTTCACATTGTTCACTGTCAGCATATAGAAATGCTACAGTTTTTTTTATGTTGGTTTCACATCTTGCAACTTTACTGAATTTGTTAATCAGTTCTAACAGTTTTTCTTCAGAGTATTTAGAATTTTCTAAATATAAGATTATATAATCTGCCAATGAAGATAATTTGACTTCTTCCTTTTCAATTTAGATGCCATTTATATCTTTCTCTAGTATGACTGCTCTAGCTAGGCCTTTCAGTAATATATTGAATAACAGTGATGACAGTGGCCATCCTTGTCATGTCCCAGATCTCGAGAAAAAGGCTTTCAGTTTTTCCCCATTCACTATGATATTAGCTATGGGTCTGTCATAAGTGGCCTTTGTTATGTTGAGGTATGTTTTTCCGATCCCTAGTTGTTTAAGGGTATTTATCATGAAAGGATGTTGAAGTTTGTCAAATGCTTTTTCAGCATCAATTGAAATAATCATGTCTTTTTTTTTCTTTTACTGACCACTTTATTTTATTTTTCATTATTTTAATAATTTTAGGGGAAAAGCTGGTGTTTGGTTACATGATTTCTGAGATTTTTGTCCATCACCTGAGCAGTGTACACTGTACCTAGTGTGTAGTATTTTATCCCTTATCCCTCCCACTCTTGCCCCTGAATCCCCAGAGTTTATGATATCATTCTTATACTTTTGGATTCTCATAGCTATTAGATGTTTGCTTTTTTTATTCCTGAGTTCCTTCACTTAGACTAATGGTCTCCAACTTCATCTGGGTTGCTGCAAATGCCATTATTTTATTCATTTTCATTTCATTTCGCCATTCCATGGTGTGTGTGAGTGTGTATATATGTGTGTGTATATATATATGCCATATTTTCTGTATTCATTGGTTGGTTGATGGGCATTTAGGCTAGTTCCATAATTTTGCAATTGCAAATTGTGCTGCTATAAACATGAATATGCAAGTGTCTTTTTTTCACAATATGATTTTTTTCCTCTAGGTAGATACCCCATAGTAAGATTCCTGGATCAAATGGTAGCTGTACTTTTAGTTCTTTAAAGAATCTTCATACTGTTTTCTATAGTGGTTGTACCATTTTATATTTCCACCAGCAGTGTAATGTTCCCTTTTCACCACATCCACACCAACATCTATTATTTTTTTTATGTTTAAATTATGGCCATCCTTGCAGGAGTAAGGTGATATTGCATTGTGGTTTTGACTTTCATTTCCCTGATAATTACTGATGTTGAGCATTTTTCATATATTTCTTGGCCATTTGTATATCTTTTGAGAATTATCTGTTTATGTTCTTAACCCACTTTTTGATGAAATTCTTTTTTTTTCTTGCTGATTTGTTTGAGTTCTTTGTAGATTTTGGATATTAGTTCTTTGTCAGATGCACAGTTTGCAAATATTTTCTCCCACTCTGTGATTTGTCTATTTACTCTGCTGATTATTTTTTGGCTGTGCAGAAGATTGTTAGTTTAAGTAAATCCCATGTATTTATCTTTGTTTTTGATGCATTTGCTTTTGAGTTCTTGGTAATAAACTCTTTGCCTAAACCAATGTCCAGAAGACTTTTTCTGATATTATCATCTAGAATTTTCATAGTTTCAAGTCTTAGATTTAAGTCTTTAACCTATCTTGAATTGATTTTTGTATAAAGTGAGAGATGAGAATCCGGTTTAATTCTTTTACATGTGGCTTGCCAATTATCCCAGCACCATTTGCTGAATAGGGTATCCTTTCTCTACTTTATGTTTATGTTTTTGTTTATGTTGTTGAAGATCAGTTGACTGTAAGTATTTGGCTTTATTTCTGGGCTCTCCATTCTGTTCCATTGATCCACATGCCTGTTTTTAGACTAGTATCAAACTATTTTGGTAGCTTTAGCCTTGTACTACAGTTTGAAGTCACGTAATGTGATGCCTCTAGATTTGTGTTTATTGCTTAGTCTTGCTTTGGCTATGCATGTTTCTTTTTTTTGTAATTGTTTTTCCTAGTTCTGTGAAAAATGATATTGCTAATGGGAATTTCATTGAATTTACGGATTGCTTGACAGTATGGCATTTTTACAATATTGATTCTACCCATCAATGAGCACGGGATGTGTTTCCATTTTTCAGTGTTGCTCTAATTTTTTTCAGCAGTGTTTTGTAGTTGTCCTTATACGGCCCTTTCACATCCTTGCTTAGGTATAGTCCTAAGTAATTTTTTTTGCAGCTGTTGTAAAAGGGGTTAAGTTTTTTATTTGATTCTCAGTTTGGTTGCTGTTGGTGTATAGCAGTGCTACTAATTTTTCTACATTAATTTTGTATCCTGAAACTTTACTGAATTCATTTACCAATTGTAGAAGCTTTTTGGATGACTCGTTAGGATTTTCTAAGTATACAATCATATCATAGGCAAACAGCAACTGTTTGACTTCTTCTCTACTGATATGGATGTCCTTTATTTATTTCTTTTGTCAGATTGTTCTGGCTAGAACTTCCAGTACTATATTGAGTAGAAGTGATGAATGTGGGTATCCTTGACTTGTTCCAGTCCAGTTCTCAAGGAGAATGTTTTCTTTTCTTTTCTTTCTTTCTTTTTCTTTTCTTTTTTTTGAGACGGAGTTTCGCTTTTGCTGCCAAGGCTGGAGTGCAATGGCACGATCTTGGCTGACTGCAACCTCCACCTCCCAGGTTCAAGCAATTCTCCTGCCTCAGACTCCCGAGTAACTGGGAATACGAGCATGCACCACTATGCCCAGCTAATTTTGTATTTTTAGTAGAGATGGGGTTTCTCCATGTTGGTCAGGCTGGTCTCGAACTCCTGATGTCAGGTGATCCCCCCAACTCGGCCTCCCAAAGTGCTGGGATTGCAGGCATGAGCCACCACGCCCGGTTCTCAGGGAGAATGTTTTCAACTTTTCATCATTTAGTTGGCTGTGGGTTCATTATAACTGGCTTTTATTATCTTAAGGTATTTTTATTCTATGCTGATTTTGCTAAGGGTTTAAATTATAAAAGGATGCTGGTTTTGTCAAATAATTTTTTTACATTTATTAAGATGCTCATTTGATTTCTGTTTTTAATTCTATTTAATGTGGTGTATCACATGTATTGACTTATGTATGTAAAACCATCCCTATGTCCCAGATATGAAACACATTTAATTTTGGCGAATTATCTTTTTGATATTCTGTTGGATTCGGTTAGCTAGTTATTGACTCAGAATTTTTGCATCTATGTTCATCAGGGATATTGTCCTGTAGTTTTCTTTTGTTTAAATGTCCTTTCCTGGTTTTGGTATTAGGGTGATGCTGGATTCATAGAATGATTTAGGGAGTATTTCTTCTGTCTCTGTCTTTTGGAATAGTGTCAGTAAGATTGGTACCAATTCTTTTTTGAATGTCTGATAGAATTTAGCTGTAAATCCATCTGGTCCTGGACTTTTTTCTTGTTGGTCCTGACCCTTATTTATTACTGTTTCAATCTTGCTACTTGGGATTGATCTTTTTAGTTTCTGTTTCTTTCTGGTTTAATCTAGGAGGGTTGTATATTTCCACGAATTTATCATGTCCTCTAGGTTTTCCAGTTTGTATCCATAAAGGTGTTCATAGTAGCCTCGAATGATCTTTTGCATTTCTGTGGTATCAGTTGTAATATATCCTATTTCATTTCTAATTGAGTTTATTTGGATCTTCTCTCTTCTTGGATGCTCTTGCTAATGATCTATTGATTTTGTTTTGTTTATCTTTTTTTTTTTTTTTTTTTTTTTTTTTTTTTTTTTTTTTTTTTTTTTAGTTGGAGTCTTGCTCTTTTGCCCAGGCTGGAGTGCAGTGGTGCGATCTTGGCTCACTGCAACCTCCACCTCCTGGGTTCAAGCAATTCTCTTGCCTCAGCCTCCTGAGTAGCTGGGATTACAGGTGCCTGCCACCACACCAAGCTAATTTTTGTATTTTTAGTAGAGATGGGGTTTCACCATGTTGGTCAGGCTGGTCTCGAACCCCTGACTTCATGATCCACCCACCTCAGCCTCCCAAAGTGCTGGGATTACAAGTGTGAGCCACCGTGCCCGGCCCTTGTTTATCTTTTGAATCAGCATATATATATATGTGTGTGTGTGTGTGTATTTTTTGTGTGTGGTTTTTTGTTTTAATTTCATTTAGTTCTACTCTGATCTTTGCTATTTCTTTTCTTTTGCTGGTTTGGGTCTGGTTTGTTCTTGTTTCTCTGTTTCCTTGAGGTAAGAGCTTAGACGGTCTACTTGTGCTCTTTCAGACTTTTTATGTAGGCAATTAATTCTGTGAACTGTACTGTTTGCTGTATTCCAGAGATTTTGATAGGTTGTGTCACTATTATTGTTCAGTTTAAAGGATTTTAAAATTTCCATCTTGATTTTATTATTGACCCAAAGATCATTCAGGAGTAGATTATTTAATTTCCATTTACAGTTTTGAGGATTCCTTTTAGAGTTCATTTTCAATTTTATTCCAGTGTAGTCCAAGAGAGTACTTGATTTAATTTTGATTTTTTAAATTTATTGAGGCTTATTTTGTGGCCCTTCATATGATTTATCTTGGAGAATGTTTTACATGCTGATGAAAAGAATGTATGTTCTGCAGTTGTTGGGTAGAATGTTCTGTAGATATCTGTTAAGTCTCTTTGTTCTAGGGTATAGTTTAAGTCCATTTTTTCTTTGTTGATCTGTCTAGTGCTGTCAGTGCAGTGTTGAAGACCCCACTATTATTGTGTTGCCATGTCTCAATTCTTAGGTCTAATAGTAATTCTATTATAAACGCAGGAGCTCCAGTGTTAGGTGCATATATATTTAGAATTGTGATATTTTCCTGCTGGAATAATCCTTTTATTTTTATATAATGCCCCTCTTTGTCTTTTTAAACTGTTGTTGCTTTAAAGTCTATTTTGTTTGATATAAGAATAGCTACTGCTTGCTTTTGATTTCCATTTGCGTGAAATATCTTTTTCCACCTTTTTACTTTAAGTTTATGTGAGCCCTTATATGAGTCTCTTAAAGACAGCAGACACTTGATTGGTAGATTTTTATCCATTCTGCCATTCTGTATATTTTAAGTGGAACATTTAGGTCATTTACATTCAACATTAGCATTGAGATATGAGGTCCTGTTCTATTCATCATGCTAGTTGTTGCCTGAATATCTTGTTTTGTGTGTGTGTGTGTGTGTGTGTGTTATTGCTTTATAGGCCCTGTGAGATTAATGCTTTAAAAAGGTTCTATCTTGGTGTATTTTGAGATTTTATTTCAAGATGTTGATCTGGCCCCATCTCTTCCTACATAAGTCAGCTGTGCTATATGAAATTGCATCCAAAGAAATAAATCACATTTCAAAATGTAATGGCCTTTTGAAATATTGTATTTTAGACAATCTCTGACACTAAGCTTTTTCATTGCTAACATGAAATAGTTGTATGATCAATAATATACTTATTAGCATTTATATATCTGAACAGATATATTTAATTCACATGTGAAGAATTAATGTGCTAGCCCAGATCAAATGGACTCATTTAACTTCCATTTTAGTCACAGCCATCTCACTGGCATACAGAGGTAAGCAGAGGAGGAGAAGAATAACAAGCCCTAATGAGTAAGATCTATTTTCACAAGTAAATTCCATCTCCAGATAAAAAGGAATGGGAACACCACACATCATTATTCTACTGCAACAGGCAAAATCTCCAAGGCTGGCTGACAGTGTTCAATTGCTTCTAATAAGAGCCAGATATTCCCAAAACTTTCAATTATATTTGCAGATATTTTTTAGATTGGTTCACAGTAATTAAATGGCTCATATAAAGTTGTAAAATTATATCAAAAATAATACCACAGAAACTTTTATTGTGTATATATTAAAGTGAATGGTTCTATCTTGAAAAGGTATATGAATGGTTCTAATCTTGAAAAGGTATGTGCTGAAGATTGCCCTCAGAGAATGGTGTTACAGTCAGCTGGAATCGCTCAACTCACAGGCAAGATGAGTCCCAGTGATGTCAGTTGCTCTAGAGCTCAGCACATTAACTTTTCTTGGAAATGTCAACATTATAAGCCAATGATTCCTTAAGCAGCCCTTTGTCTTTACTAACTAAATACTAAATTATCAAGCATTTCAACTTGAGTAATTGGAACTTTCTTGTTGAGAAACAGTTAAGAACTTTGCCTTGGTCAGGTACAGTGGCTCACGCTTGTAATACCGGCACTTTGGGAGGCTGAAGTGGGCAGATCATGAGGTCAAGAGATTGAGACCATCCTGGCCAACACGGTGAAACCCCGTCTCTACTAAAAATTCAAAAATTACCTGCATGTGGTGGCACATGCCTGTAGTCCCAGCTACTTGGGAGGCTAAGGCAGGAGAATTGCTTGAACCCGGCAGGCAGAGGTTGCAATGAGCCGAGATTGCACCACTGTTCTCCAGCCTGGCAACAGGGTGAGTGTAGGGAGACCCCCTGAAACTATTGCTATGGAATAAAAGATGAAATGCTCCTGATTATTGTAAATATAAAATTGCATGCATGCAGGATTGTGCAAAGACAATGCCAGGTTGAACTGCCAGAATGAGCCAACAGCGCGTGATGTGCTTCCCCCTGCAGAGAGCCTATGAATGGACGTGCAGTCAGGGAGGTTTCACATCACCAAGATTCCTATCCCAGAAAAGCAGATGTTCATAGCTCTGGGAATGGAATGTGACCCTTGTGGAGAGCCTATAAATGCACGCATGAGGGGCATCTGTCCATATGGATAAGATAGGGCTATAAATGCCCTCATCTTGCCACAGCTCTTCTAGGCGTCTTTAGGGTTAAGGCATACTCCCTTCTGAGAATTTCTGGTCTAACCGGTTGTCTAGCTTCACATCCTGTTTCTATGGATTGCTGGTAACCAGCTTTTCTACACCTGTTACTGCTGATTAATATCTTGGTAATCATAGGTTATGGAAAGACTGTGTTTCTGTTTTAAGGCTCTGTTAGAAATTACTGATGCACACACTATATTTTAAATTCTTATCTCTGTATACCGTACTTCTGCATATAGATATTATGTTAAAGAATTACTTCATCCCCAAGTGACCATTTCACCTCATAATCAAATGACCCTAAATCCCTCACTAACCTACCCCTACCCTCACTAAACTTAATAATAAATGCTGGTATATCCAGTACATTGGTGGCACTGCAGGACCAGAAGGAGGTGACCACCCTGGACCCAGCTTTCACTGTCTTGTGTATGTCTATTATTTCTCAACCTGCCGATCCACCTGGGAACAAAGAGAGAGCCCTGTTGCATTGCGGGCTGCTGGCCAGATCCTGCAATAGGTGAGACTCCATCAAAAAAAAAAAAAAAAAAAAACTTGGAAACTCATGGTTCTTTGTTTGAAATACTGTGAGGAAAATTCATAAAGAGACAGTTATAATTTTCCAAGAATAAGAACCAAAGAATCGATTATGTTTGAAAACATTATGTATTTGGGTAGTATGTTAGATGTAACAATGATATATTTCTCACAATTCTGTGGTTAGCATGGGTGTTCTTTTGCAGGGCCTGGATGGGCTCAACCATGTGTCCACAACCTTCTGAGAGTTAGACTCAGTTGGGACAGTTAGATCTCTCTGTATGTTGTCTTTAATCTTTAAGAAGGCTGGCCTCCTTCACAGGATGCTGTGAATGTTCCAGAAAGACAAGCCCTAATGTGCGAGTAACTGTCAAATATCTGTTACTGACTCATGGACCAAAACAAGTCACATGGCTAACCCCAAAGTAAATGTAAGTGTGATGGTCAGTTTTATGTGTTAACTAGGCTATATCACTCAGTTATTTACTCAACATGAATCTAAGTGTTTTCATGAAGGTATTTTGTAAATATGGTCAACATGTATAATCAGTGGGTTTTAAGTAACGGAGACTACTTTGAAATGTGCATGGCTCTCATTTAATCAGTTGAATGCCTTAAGAGCAAAACGCAGTTCTCAAAGAGCAGAATTGTGCCTCTAGACTGTAGCGTTAACTCTTGCCTGAGTTTCCACCCTTATCAGCTCCTGAAATTGCATAAATAAAAATTTAATTCCTTAAGATAAATCACTCTCTATATGTCCTGTTACTGTGTTTCTCTCAACAATCCTGACTGATGCAGTAAAGAGCTATACAAGAGAGTGGATAAGGAGAGGCATAATACATTAGGGTCAATAGTGTGACAATGTACTACAGTTTGTCCTTGGGCCCTGTATTTCTTTTTTGTCCTTCAAAATAGTTTTCAAGATGGGATTCGACATGTAATCAGTATGCTAGGAAAATTGCTGTGAGAGATGGTGGGGAGAGAGCCAGAAAAGGCACAGAGAACCTTCAGATATGATCCAGCTCTGAAACCTGTGGAGGAATCGGGAAGGATTAAGCAGGAGGAATTTCAGATCATAGCACAGTTCTAAGAAAGATGTTTTCAGGCCAAAGAGGAGGCTTTGAACCAAATTGCTTATCTGAGGCATCCTGAGATTCACAGGAATAGGACTCCATTAGTGATCCTGCTGTTGAAATGGGAAGCATAACCTTGCACAAAAGTAGTGGTGAATCAGACGGGCCATAGCTGAAGTTATCACCCCATTATACTCTCCATGGAAGAAGATCTGAGTAGTGCATCTGTCACAACCCACGTGATTCATGCTCCTTTCATATTTAGAGTACTTTTACTGTCTATCAAGAATGTCAGTCTCGTTCAATCATGGCATCAGGCTTTGAGTCCATACTTTATAATCTACTTCAGGCCCAGTTGCAATTGAGGTTCTTCTGATTATGGCTTATCTTTATCCAGAGATCTGAACAAAGGGAAAATTTGTGTGCTCTCATTTACTTAATTTAAAATGGTTCTTCTGATTTTGTCTTATCTTTTCCCAGAGATCTGAACAAAGGGAAAAGTTGTGTGCTCTCATTTACCTAATTTAAAATGGTGAGACAGAGACATGGAACAGCAATAGACACTATTGTGGTTTGGATATATGTCCCCACCTAAATTTCACATTAAATTGTAATCCCCATTTTTGGGGGTGGGTACTGGGAGATAATTAGATCTTGGGGGTGGGTTTCTCATGAATGATTTAGCACCATACCCTTGGTACTGCTGTCACGAAAGTGAGTCTTCATGAGATCTTATTATTTAAAAGTTTGTAGCACCTCCCTTATCTCTCTCCTGCTGCTCTAGCCATGTAATGTGTCATCGTCCCCTTCACCTTCTGCCATGACTGTAACTTTCCTGAGGCCTTCCCAGAAGCTGAGCAGATGTCAGCCTCATACTTCCTGTACAGCCTGCAGAACTGTGAGCTACTTAAGCCTCTTTTCTTTATAAATTACCCAATCTCAGCTATTTTTTTTAATAGCAATGTTAGAATGGACTAATATAGACACTTGTTTTCAAAAAGAGAATGAATAGGGTCCTGGTTGTGGGAAAAATGGAGTTGCAGCATTTCTTCCACTGAATACAACTCTCAAAGCTAGCAGAATGAAAGCACAATTCAAGAAATCTGAAAAGTAACTAATAGCTGGTGGATTAAGGAAGACCAGAATTCAAGTTCAAACAAATCAATGGTAAGTATTCTGCATTTCCTTTCCTGTGGCATCCCCCAGGAACTAAGAAGTAAAAAGTAGAGAGCAAAAAGAAAGAAGTCCTCTAGTTATTGTGCAAAAAGTGGGTGGAAAATCATGTAACTCTCAGAGTATATACATTCTCTTTTTTTCTTCTTCCTTTGTTCTTGAGAACTCTAACCCTTAATTAATCCCCTGGTGATGAAGCAACTACTAGAAATAAGAAGCTTAAGGACTGAAAACCCCGAGGGAGCTAAAAACATCCTCCTGCTCAGTAGTGCTGCCATAGCAAGAGGGTGTGCTGCTTTTGCTTTTTGTCCTCATGCTTCCTAATTCTAGATGGAGATAAAGTTGCAAAAGTCCATAACCAAACCTCAGATACTTAGCTAAAGCACTAAAATAAGCAGTCCTAAGGCGCAAGAAAGAGCCAGAAAGTTTGTGGGGAGACAAGAACTGAGAAAAACAACTTTATAACATTATTTATAAATTTTTAGGTCTATCCTTAAGTTATACATGTGTAGATATTATACACCACTGCCCAGATTTGAGACCAATTGGGCAGCAAAAATGTGTAGTAGATTCAAATAAATTGTAAATAATTTACAAATGGAATTGGCACTGAAACTACAGCCTACAGAAGGCAGGTCAAAACTTGTGACCCTAACCCAGCCAATTCAACTATCTCCTAAAGAAAAAGTTAACATTTTCCACAGGATGTAAACAGAAGCCAGAAAAAATTTTAATATTTAGAATTTTCAAGATACAACCCCAAATTACAAGACAAATAAAGAACCAGAACAGTTACAATTCACATAGGAAAAGAAACCAACGCCGATGCCAACATGACACAGATGTTGGAATTATCTTACAGCATGCAATTATGGATACTCTTGAGGCCAATGAAAAAATAGAAATTTTCTGTAAAAAGATAGAATATTTAAATAAAAATCAGAGAAAATTTTAGAGCTGAAAACATGACAAAAAGAAAAAATAACTACTGGATGATCTCAGTAGAAGAATAATGGCAAGAAAGAAAATCAGGGGGCTTGAGGATACACCAATAAAACTTATTCAATTGAAATGTCAGAGAAAAAGTACAAAAATGTCAATAGAACCTCAGGAACTTATTAAAAAAATAGGACTAACATTTGTATCAGTGAAATCTGACAAGAAAAGATAAAATGCTGAACAATATTTCTGAAAAATACCTAAATTTCTCCAAATTTGATGAGAGACTTAAACCTACACATTAAAAAAATCATAGCAAACCTCAAAACAAGAAATCCACACTCAGGCATATAATAATCCAGTTACTGATAACTAAAGACAAAGAAAAATGTAGAAATCAATCAGCAAAACAGTAACACATTATCTTTAGGGGAAAAATGACACAAATAGGTACAGATTTCTCATCAAAAATTAGACTCCAGAAACAACGTTTTTTAAAGTGATGAAAGAAAAAAATCTTGTCAACTTGGAATTCCATATCCCTTAAAAATATCCCTCAGGAATGATAAAACAAACACGTTTTCAGATGAAGATAAACTGAGAAAACTAGTTTCCAGAAGACTTGCTCTAAAACATTTGCTAAAGCAAATTCTTCAGAGATGGGAAATGACAACAGAAGGAAATTGAAACACCAGGAATGAAGAGAATAAATGTGGTAAACATCTGGGTAAATATAACAGACTATTCTTCTTCACTTGAGTTTTTCAAAATATGTGTGACAGTTGAAAGCAAAAAATGTAACACTACTTGATAGAGTTTTTAATGTAGGTAGAAATAATATATAAAACAACTATAATAATTATAAGAGGGAAGACTAAAGGCACCTATATGGGGTAAGACATCTACATTCCATTTAAAGGAATAAAATACTATTTTAAGTGGACCACCATGAAATGGTTAAGTATGTACATGGGTATCTCACAGTGACCACTAAAAAAAGATATATTAAAATATGCAATAAACAAAATAAAATAAAAATATGTTCAAATAACTTTTGAAAGTTATTCAAATCTTTCAAAAAGGAAAGAAAAGAAATATAAATAAGGTATTATTAGTCCATTTTCACACTGCTATAAAAAATGCCTGAAAGTGGGGAATTTACAAAGAAAAGAGGTTTAATTGATTCACAGTTCCACATGGGTAGGGAGACCTCAAGAAACTTACAATCTTGGCAGAAAGCAAGTGGGAAGCAAAGACCTTCTTCACATGGTAGCAGGAGAGAAGAGTGAGTGAAGGAGAAACTTCCCAAACACTTATAAAACCATCAGAGCTTGTGTGAACTCACCCACTGTCATGAAAACAGCATGGGGGAAACCACCCCTGTGATCCAATCACCTCCTACTGGGTTCCTCCCTTGACATGTGGGGATTATGAAGATTACAATTTAAGATGAGATTTAGGTGGCGACACAGAGCCAAATTATATCATTCCACCCTGGGCCCCTACCAAATCTCATGTCTTTTCACATTTCAAAACCAATCATGGCTTTCTCAGTCCCCAAAGTCTTAACTCATTTTAGCATTAACTTTAAAACCCACATCCCAAAGTCTAATCTGAGAGAAGACAAATCCCTTCCACCTATGAGCCTGTAAAATCAAAAGGAAGTCAGTTACTTCCTAGATACAACACTGGCTGCTTTCATGTCTGGAGTTGAATGTCTGTGGCTTTTTCAGGTGCACGGTGCAAGCTGTTAGTGGATCTATTATTCTGGGGTCTGGGGGATGGTGGCCCTCTTCTCACAGCTCCACTAGGTGGTGCCCAAGTAGGGACTCTGCATGGGGGTTCCAACCCCAGGTTTTCCTTCTGCGCTGCCCTAGCAGCGGTTCTCCATGAGGGTTCCACCACTGCAGCACACCTCTGTCTAGACATCCAGGCATTTTTATAAATCCTCTGAAATCTAGACAGGAGCTCCTAAACCTTAATTCTTGTTTTCTGCACACCAACAGGACCAACAGCACATGGAAGCTGCCAAGGCTTGGGGATTGCACCCTCTGAAGCCATGGCCTGATCTGTACCTTGACCCCTTTTAGCCACAGCTAGAACACCTGGGATGCAGGACACCAAGTCCTGAGGCTGCACACAGCAGGTGGGCCTTAGACCTGGCCCATAAAAACATTATTTTTTTTCCCGTAGGACTCTGGGCCTCTGTTGGGAGAGGTTGCTGTGAAGGTCTCTGACATGCCCTGGAGATATTACCCCCCACATTGTCTTGGCAATTAACATTTGGCTTCTCATTACTCATGCAAATTTCTGCACCTGGCTTGAATTTTCTCTCGCATTGTCAGGCTGCAAACTTTTTAAACTTTTTTGTTTTTTATTTATTTTTATTTTTTGAGATGGAGTTTCACTCTTATTGCCCAGGCTGGAGTGCAATGGCATGATATCAGCTCACTGCAACCTCCAACTCCCAGGTTCAAGTGATTCTCCTGCTTCAGCCTCCTGAGTAGCTGGAATTACAGGCATGTGCCACCACACCTGGCTAACTTTGTACTTTTAGTAGAGATGGGGTTTCTCCATGTTGGTCATGTAGCAGGATGAGCAGCAGACAAAACTCCTCAGACACCGAGTTAAAGAAGGAAGTGGTTTATTCGGCTGGGTGCATCAGCAAGACACCTGTCTCAAGAGCTGAACTCCCTGAGTGAGCAATTCCTGTCCCTTTTAAGGGCTCACAACTCCAAGGGGGTGTATGTGAAAGGGTCGTGATTGACTGAGCAAGCAGAGGGTACATGACTGGGGCTGCATGCACCGGTAATTAGATTGGAACAAAACAAGATAGGGATTTTCTCAGTGCGTCTCTACAATGTCTGTAATCTAGAGATAACATAACCGATTATGTCAGGGGTCGATCTTTAACTACCAGGCCCAGGGTGTTGCGCCGGGCTGTCTGCCTGTGGATTTCATTTCTGCCTTTTAGTTTTTACTTCTTCTTTCTTTGGAGGCAGAAATTGGGCATAAGATGATATGAGGGGTGGTCTCCTCCCTTAGTCAGGCTGGTCTCAAACTCCTGACCTCAGGTGATCCACCCACCTCGGCCTCCCAGCGTGCTGGGATTACAGGCATGAGCCACAGCACTTGGCCAAATTTTTAAAACTTTTATGCTGTGCTTCCCTTTTAAACATAAGTTCCAATTTCAGATCATCACTCTCAAGTTAAAAGTTCCACAGATCTCCAGGGCATGGGAAGGATGCTGCCAGTCTCTTTGCTAAAGCATAGCAAGAGTGACCTTTGGTGCCAGTAAGTTCCACATCTATATCTGAGACCTTCTTATCCTGGATTTCACTGTCCATATCACTCCTAGCATTTTGGTGAAAACTATTGAACAAGTGTCTAGGAAGTTCCAAACTTTCCCACATCTTCCTGTCTTTTTCTGAGCCCTTCAAACTATTCCAAACTCTGCTTGTTACGCAGTTCTAAAGTTGCTTCCACATTTTTGGGTATCTTTTTAGCAGTCTACTGCTACCAATTAACTGTATTAGTTGGTTCTCACACTGCTGGAAATAACTGCTCAAGACTGGGCGATTTATAAAGCAAAGAGGTTTAACTGACTCAGTTCTGCATGACTAGGGAGGCCTCAGGAAACTTACAATCATGACAGAAGGTGAAGGGGAAGCAAAGACCTTCTTCATATGGTGGCAGAAAAGAGAGAAGAGTGAGTGAAGGAGAAACTTGCCAAATACTTATAAAACCATCAGATTTTGTGAGAACTCATCCACTATTGTGAGAACAGCATGGGGGAACCAACCCCATGATCCAATCACCTCCCACTGGATTTCTCCCTCAACACATGGGGATTGTGGGGATTACATTTCTTTCTTTCTTCCTTTTTTTTTTTTGAGGAGGAGTTTCACTCTTGTTGCCCAGGCTGGAGGGCCATGGCGCGATCTTGGCTCACCACAACCTCCACCTCCCAGGTTCAAGTGATTCTCCTGCCTCAGCCTCCTGTGTAGCTGGGATTACAGGCATGTGCCACCATGCCCTGCTAATTTTATATTTTTAGTAGAGACAGGGTTTCTTCATGTTGGTCAGGCTGGTTGCGAACTCTCGACCTCAGGTGATCTACCTGTCTTGGCCTCCCAAGGTGCTGGGATTATAGGCATGAGCCACCACACTTGGCCATTGGGGATTACATTTCAAGATGAGATTTAGGTGGGGACATAGAGCCAAACCATATCAAGTGGTAACCAAAAACAAATAGTAAAATAGTAGCTATAAATACAAAAATGTTATTAATTACATTGAATGCAAAATGCAAATTAAGCACATTAATTAAAAGATAGAAATTATTAGAATTAATTTAAAAAATATAAATCAACTACTTTCTACATGAAACTCATTTCAAATATATAAAATAGATTAATAGTAAGGTAAAAGAAAAGTTATATCAAGTAAAAACTAATTGAAAGAAAGCTGGAATGGCTAACAATATCAGATAAGCAGATTTCATAACAAAAACAATTAGCAGGGATAATAAAGAATATTTCATAATAATGCATGCATCAATTCACCAAAAATAACATTTCTTAATGAGTTTGCACACAAAACAGAACTTTGAAACACATAAAGCGAAAACTGCCAGAACTAGAAGAAAGAAGTATTGTGTATATTGTGCATTCACAACAGTAAATGGAGACATCAATACTCCTCTCAGTAAAAGGAGACAGAAAAATCAGCAAGACTATAAAGAATTAAACAGCACCAGCTACCAAAGTGTGTAGCTTACTTTTATAGAGCATTACATCCACCAACAGCAGAAATCATGTTCTTTTCAAGTACACATAAAACATTTTTCAAAATCACTCGTGGCTGACAGCCACAAACAGAGTTTTACCCACATATTTATTGACAGCAAGCCAGTGATAAACATTGTTTCTGTAGATTATAGATTAGCTGAAAGCATTCCTTACGGGAAACAAAGGGATGGGCTGAAACAAAGGGATGAGCTCTGGCTAGTTATGTGCAGAAGGAACATGTCTTTAGGCACAGATTGCTCATGCTATTGTTTGTGGTTTAGGAAAGCCTTAAGTGGTTTTCCACCCTGGGTGTGCCAGGTGTTCCTTACCCTCATTCTGGTAAACCCACAACCTTCAGCATGGGCATCATAGCCATCATGAGTGTGTGACAGTGCTGCAGAGATTTTGTTTATGGTCAGTTTTGGGGCCTATTTATGGCTAGATTTGAGGGCCTCTTCCCAACATGTTCATCTTTTTTGTTTTTGCAAGACCATAAAAGCAAAGGCAGCTTTATCACGGTGAGCTATTTCTCACAGGAGTCAGGATCCACATCTGCAGGCTGTACAAAGAAACAACACAGATTAAAAGCACAATCATCATTGAAATCACAGAGCTTCCAAGTGTTTTTATCTATTTTAATGGGTTACTAGATGCTAATCTGTCTGCAGCTCCTTCAAGTACTCCAGTTCCTGGCATAAAGGTCAGGTGTGTCTGGGCTGCTTTAAATATTTGTTTTTTTAAATTTTGCAATATTCAAAGACAAGTTTGTAGAGTGTACTTCTAGATGCTTTGTTTATTCTTTCCGAAATTTTGATCTTATTAGGAGCCATTAATAGTTTCCACAAATCCTTATGTTTAGCTCTCAGAGCGGGCCATATCATTTGAGGTTGAGGTACCACTATACCACCATGTTTCCAGATAATAGGAACTCTTGCCGTACTTCTTATCATTTCTACCATCTGACCATTTTTTTAGACCAGCTGAACATAGTGTGGCCATGGCACACAGACTGTGAGGTGCAATTCAAGCTAACATCCCCTTAGGGAACCAATCAATAATGATTCCATAGGAATCATTGCACAGCACCTCTGCCTGTTCTACAATGCAATCTTCCCAAACAAGTATGTTCATTATTTCTGGTCAGGTCCAATTCTGTTTACAAATAGGTTTTTGAGGGTGGTATGCCTCAATTATAGGAGCAGATTAATTATGGTAAATACTGAGATCAGAAAGCCTGTGTAAATGTGTCATAGAGTGATTACATCCAGGCATTATTGCCAGCCAAGATTGATAGCGAGAGGATAGGCAACTAGTGGCCTTTCCTAAACATATAGGCGGATGTTCAAATCCTAAAGAAATAGTCATAACAGTTCCTTCCTTGTGTGGGTGAGATGGGCCTATATCATCTGTAGGACCAAGCATCCAAGAGCTATCATTAATGTATACCTCCACTGGGGGGTCCAGCCAAGTTACAGGCCATAGAAGTGGTGGAAAAGGTAAATATGCCCAATAAGTATAATTGTTCTCTGTATCAATCCTTGTTAAAGGAATACTCATGGCAATGGTGATCACTGCTGTCAGAGCTATCATTAATTACTCATTGTGACTGGTTGTCCCACTTTCCCTAGGTTTTCTTCTGCCATCTGTGACAACTTCTTGATCTGTCCCCAGGTAGGTGGCTGTGTTTGACGGGTGTTTTTTTGTGACAGTTGGGGTCCTCCTCAGTGTCAGTCTTGACATGGCTGCAACCTGGGGGTCCTTGGGATCTTCCCGGAATCTCTTCCTCAGCATCTGGCTCATGATAAGGTTTCAGGTGTCTTGATGGTATCCAAATCGGCTGTTGATTTGGTCCTGGAGAAACACAAGCATAACCTCTCCCCCAAGTTATTATTTTACCTATTTCCCAATGTTTTGTTATCAGATCTCTCCACCAAACCAGTTGTTCTGCTTCTGTCTTTGCAACTGGTTTCTGTAGATGCTATTCATCTGCTGCTAACATCTGGCCTTTAGGCAGGCTCAAAAAATTTAAAGTTAATAATGCTAGATTCAGTTGCATATGGGGTGTGCCATAGTCCCTCTTTTCCCCCCTCTGCTTTTGCAACTGCTGTTTCAGGGAGAGATTTATTCTTTCCACTATGGCTTGTTATTGAGAATTATATGGGGGTACCCGTAATGTGTTTAATATTCCATATAGAGAAAAATGTAGCCAGAGCTTGGCTAGTATAGCTTGGGGCATTATCTGTTATAATAGAAGCTGGAATGCCCATCACCACAAAACACTGCAAAAGGTGATGTTTAACAGAGGCAGAAGACTCTCCTGATTGGCATGTATCCCAGACAAAGTGAGAAAAGGTGTCCACACATACATGTACATAAGCTAGTCTCCCAAACGAGGGAACATGTGTGACATCCACTTGCCAAAGAGAGTTAGGTTCCAATCCTCGAAGATTGACTCCTCCTGTAAAAGATGAGGAATGTACCATTTGGTAAGTTGGCAAGTTGGGCATCGCTGGATAATAGATTTAGCTTCTTTCCAGGTAATTCTGTATCTGCGTTTGAGACCAGCGGCATTAACATGGGTTAAATTGTGAAAGTGTCTAGCATTAGATCAATCAGCCATTTGATTCCCTTCAGTTAAAGGTCCTGGAAGAGGTGTATGAGCCCTAATGTGAGTGATGTAAAAAGGGTGCATTCTACTTCTAACTGCTGTTTGCAATTCGGTAAATAAAGTCATCAGTTGTTCATCTGTATGAAATCATAACTAAGCATTTTCATTTAACTGTGTGGAATGAACCACGTATGAAGAATCAGAAATCATATTAACAGGCATATCAAAAGCAGTCAATACCTTAATTACAGCTACAAACTCCACTTTTTGAGCTGAAGTATAGGGTGTCTGAAAAACTTTACTTTTTGAGCCAGAATAAGAAGCTTTCCCAATTCTAGACCCATCCGTAAAAACATTCTCAGCACCTTCGATTGGTTTAAATTTAGTTATTTTAAGGAGAATGCAATTAGTTAATTTCAAAAATTGAAAAGGTTTGTTTTAGGAAAATGATTATCGAGAATACCCACAAAGTCAGCTAAATGGATTTGCCAAGTAAGACTATTTATAAAAGCTTGCTGTATTTGTGCTTTCATGAGAGGGACAATAATTTTTCCAGGATCATATCCATGTAATTTAACAATTCATGTTCTCCCATTACCTATTATAGTAGCGATTTGATCCAAATAAGGAGTCAGAGTCTGTGAATTAGCATGTGGAAGAAAAAGCCACTCTACAAGATCTTGCTCTTGAAAAATAACATCAGTAGGTGAATGCTGAGTTGGAAAAATTAGCAAATCTAGAGCCTTTTCTGGATTTATTCTATTTATTTAAGCTTTATGAACTTGCTTTTCAATCAGCTGTAACTCTGTCTCAGTTTCTTTTGTTAACTGCTGAGGGCTAGTTAGTCTAGGATCTCCTCTAAGGATAGAAAATAGATAACTCATTTCATAGGTAGGAATGCCTAGAGCAGGTCATATCCAATTAATGTACCCTAGTAATTTTTGAAAGTCATTTAATGTTTTCAATTGATCCCTACATATGGTTATTTTCTGTGGCACAATGGGAGTGTCATTTACTAAGGTCCCCAAGTAGGAGTAAGGAGTAATAGTCTGAATTTTGTCAGGAGCTATAATTAAACCAGCACAAAAAACAGAATTTTGCAAGTGATCATAAAATTGGAGTAATATTTCTCGAGTGGGGGCAGCACAAAGTATATAATCCATATAATGAATAATGTAACAGTGTGAAATTTTTTTACGAGTAGGTTCAATTGCTTGCCCTACATACCTCTGGCAAATTGTTGGACTGTTTAACATGCCTTGTGGCAACACTTTCCAATGAAAATGCTTAGCAGGCTACAGGTTGTTTACTGCAGGAATTGTAAATGCCAACTGTTCACAGTCTTGCTCAGCTAAGGGGATAGTAAAGAAAGAGTCTTTTAAATCTATGATGATTAAAGGCCATTTTTTTGGAATCACAGCAGGAGAAGATAATCCTGGCAATAATTTCCCCAGGGGTTGTATAACTGAATTAATGGCTTTAAGATCTGTCAACATTCTCCACTTACCCAATTTTTTCTTAATTATGACAACTGGAGAATTCCAAGGGGAAAATGTTGAGGCTATATGTTCATTTTTTAGTTGTTCATTAATGAAGTCCTCTAAAGTCTCCAGTTTCTCTTTACTTATTGGCCATTGCTCTATCCAAATTGGCTTATCTGTTAACCATTTTAAAGGTATAGGTTCTGGAGGCTTAACAATGGCCGCCATCAAAATGATATCCTAAACCTTGGCAGAAACTTTGTCTTTCCACTTGAAGAGGTTCTTTCAAACCTTGCAATTTTTTTCCTAGTCCCATACCAGGGACATACCCCATTTCACGCATCATATGTTGACTTTGAGGGCTATATAATTGTTCTGGAATTAGAACTTTCGCTCCCTGTTGTTGTAATACATCTCTTCCCCATAAGTTTATAGGTACAGAAGTTATAATTGGTTGAATAGTCCCAGGTTGCCCATCGGGCCCTTCACAGTGCAAAATATAACCACTTTGATATACTTTAGGGGCTTTACCAACTCCAACTATGTTAAATTGAGCAGGTTGAATTGGCCACATGGACAGCCAGTGCTGTAGAGAAATGATTGAAATGTCCGCTCCTAGTTCTACCAAACCTTTAAATTTCTTTCCCGGAATAATTATTTCACAGGTAGGACATTTATCAGTAATTTGATTCACCCAATAAGCCACTTTGCCTCGTTTATTTGTGCTTCCAAATCATTCTGTTCATTTAATTTCACTTTTCCCCATTTCTACATACAGCACAATCGGGAGCTGTACTATATGCTTTCCTGGCTTTGCTTTCCAGGGAAGAGAAGTAGATACAACAATTTGAATTTCCCCATTGTAATCTGAATCAGTGCCTCCGGTATGTACTTGCACTCCTTTTAAATTTAAACTAGACTTGTCTAGAAGTAATTCTGTTGTCCCCACTGGCAGGGGTCTTGGAACTTTTTGCGGGGGTTCCCCAGGCAGAAGGCTCACAACTTTTGTGCCGCATAAATCTACTGCAGCACTATGGGCTGTGGTGGGGGACAGACATTGTACAGGGGTGGGGAAATGGTCTGAGCCAGAAATGCCCTGGTTTGGAAAGGGGCCCGGAATGGACCCTTCATGGCATTTCCCGGAATCGGGTTCTCATCTTTATCAAACTTAGAGTGACACTGATTAGCCCAATGATTTCCTTTTCTACATTTTGGACATATTCCAGGCTCAGCAGTTTTCTTTTCTCCCTCAAGTGGTGGACTGACTCACTGATTTTTTTCTATATTCTTTTTTTGTATGACCGTGCTTCCCACAGTTAAAACAAGTTCCAGGAAATGGAGTGTTTCCTTTACCCACTTTCAGTCCTGCCATGGTTTGTGCCAAAAAAGTAGCTTTATGCAAATTACCTCCAATACCATCACAGGCCATGATATAATCAAGTAAATGTGCTTTCCCTCTAATAGGTCACAGAGCAGACTGGCACTTGGGGTTAGCATTGTCAAAAGTTAATAACCACAACACTATATCCTGAGCAGTTGAATCTGCAATCGCCTTTTTAAGAGACTCCTGTAACCGAGCTATAAAATCTGTGTACGGTTCTTTTGGTTCCTGTTTTACATCACTAAAGGAAGGGTATTGTTCTCTACCTGTAGTGATTTTTTTCCCCTATGCTCTAATGCACACTCCTCTAAGCTGTTCTATGGCATCATTCTGCGTGACCACTTATGCATCTAAACCAGCCCAGCTGCTGACCCCCAAAAGTTGGTCTGCAGTTATATTAATTTGAGGTTGGACCTGGGCATTGCGAGCAGCCTGAATGGAAGTTTCATCTGCCCACTAAGTTTTAAATTGTAAGAACTTAGCAGGAGTCAGACAAGCTCGAGTAAGAGCATCCCAGTCAGTAGGAACCATCCGACTGGAAACAGCAACATTCTTTAACAGTCCCATTACAAAAGGAGAACCTGGTCCATATTGATTAATAGCTTGTTTAAATTCTTTGAGTAATTTAAAAGGAAAAGGCTCAAATGTGGCTACATTTCCCTGTTGATCTGGGGGGTATATTCCAACAGGGAACTGCCAAGCCTCTACATCACCCTCTCATCTAGCTTGCTGAATTCCTGCCTGAGTAGAACTGAGAGCGGTCGCTCAAGGTGCTGCTTGAACAGTCACTGGGGCAACTACTTTTCACCCAGTGTGCTCTGGAAAAGAAAGGTCTGGAGGGTCAGGTCACTCTTTTTCTTCAAAATAATGAGGGAGTGCAAAGGGTACGGACAAACCTCTCCCTCCTTTGGTGCTTTAGCTTTAGCTGGCAAACAAACCTGCTCTGTCACCTCTTCTGTTACTTCATTATACTTTCCTTCCTTCTCATCATCAGTGTGAAAAGGTTCCAAGGTGGAATGAACCAGAGCCCACAATTGTCCCATTGTTACCCTGAGGCTTCCGAGCTCCCCTTCTTACTTACCATGGGGATTGCTTAAGAGTACTTGAGTGCCCTCCAGCTTAATTCCACATTCTCCAACTGTTGCTCCAGCAACCCTTTGACCCAGGTTCAAGCCTCACATATGGGCACCACTTGCCGAGACCAGCTCGGTCATGGAGACCCTAACCCAGCAGCACTAGAGGAATTAAAGGCACAAACACAGAAATATAGAGTGTGGAGTGGGAAATCAGGGGGCTGACAGCCTTCAGAGCTGAGAGCCATGAACAGAGTTTTACCTACGTGTTTATTGACAGCAAGCCAGTGATAAGCTTTGGTTCTATAGATTATAGATTAGCTAAAAGCATTCTTTACAGGAAACAAAGGGATGGGTCTGGCTAGTTATCTGCAGCAGGAACATGTCCTTAAGGCACAGATCGTTCATGCTATTGTTTGTGGCTTCAGAACACCTTAAGTGGTTTTCTGCCCTGGGTGGCAAGGTGTTCCTTGCCCTCGTTCTGGTAAACCCACAACCTTCAGTGTGAGTGTCATAGCCATCACGAGCATGTGACGGTGCTGCAGAGATTTTGTTTATGGCCAGTTTTGGGGCCTATTTATGGCCAGATTTGGGGGTCTGTTACCACATAAAATGAATGTTACAAATTTTATAAAATGAAATAAAACAAAGTATGCTCTGTGGCCATTATGGGATTAAACAAGAAATTAACAATTCAACAAGACTTGGGCCATTTCTAGTTCTTCTAAATGCTGTTTATTAACTGAACATTTCTTTCTTAGTTAATCTCTATTTTCTACACCTTATTCTATAAAGCTTTTGAAGTCCATTGAATTTTCCTCATTCTCTGTGGAAAGCTGCTTAGCTAAACCTACAAGTTAATTAGGTATATGTTTTCTATCTTTTATTTTACTACAGGAACAGTTCTGCTAAGTGTTTATAATGATAACACATGAGTCACTCTGTTTCAAACCTCCAATAACAGTCTCCTCAATGCATTTCTGTTTTTTTTTTTTTTTTTTTTGAGACAGAGTCTCACTCTGTCACTAGACTGGAGCACAGTGGCATGATCTCAGCTCGCTGCAGCCTCTGACTCTGACTCCCTGGTTCAGGTGATTCTCTTGCCTCAGCTTCCCACATAGCTGGGATTACAGGCATGCACCACCACGTCCAGCTAATTTTTGTATTTATAGTAGAGACGGGGTTTCACTATGTTGGCCAGGCTGGTCCTGATCTCCTGACCTCGTGATCCACCCGCCTTGGCCTCCCAAAGTGCTAGGATTACAGGTGTGAGCCACTATGCCTGGCCTCCTCAATGCATTTCTAGCACTCACTAAAATTTGTATTCCATTTCTTCAGCCTTTATCAACAGGTGACTTGTGGTTTTTTTCCAACTTATCCCTGCTGCCTTTAAACTAAGAAATTATGCTTCTTGCTTTAATTGCCATTAAGTATCAGTGACAATTTCAATCATAACAATCATCAGGTTTGTACTTTTTATCTGAGTTCCTAAATGTTCCAAAAATGCTTCAGAATTACCTACTGCCACGATTTTTGAAGGTGTCTTTTGCAAGACACAATGTTAATGGTCTAATAAGTTTATTATATCTCCACTAACATGTTCTGTATGCTTTTATGGAATGAGGCAGCTCCTGCTGCCTGGCCTCTCTCCACTCCTGTCAGCCACTCTATGGTGGAGCAAAGTTGTGACTGAGCCTGGGTGCTGTTGTGATGCAGCTAGGTGTGGGCCCCAGAGTGAGAACTTCTAATTGTTTTCTAGGTGTGCCCATGGACCAGTCAGCATGTACGTTCTCCCTTCTGAGCTCATAAAGACTCCAGACCCATCCAGACTCCTACAGACAGTCAGGACTACCAGCTGTGTGAGGGAGCTACCCACTTCAGTTCTCCTCTTCACTAAGCTGGATACTCATTGGGACAACCTGCCTGCAGAAAGGAGCTACCCACTTCGGGTCTCCTGAGAGCTGTCCTGTCACTCAATGAAGCTCTTCTCTGCCTTGCTCACCTCATTTTACGTACCTAATTCTTCCTAGACACGAGACAAAAACGGAGGGCCCACCAAATGATGGGACTAAAAGAGTTGTAACATAAACAGGGCTGAAGCATGCCCCACCACTCACTACATTGTGGGCAAAAAGAGGGAGAGAAACACTGTGGCCCTTCTGGGATCTTAAACCTAGGTGCTCCCTGAGCCAGGGCTGTGGCTCCTTCTTTGGGGCTCTGCTGTTTCAGCTTGCAGGCAGCACCATGTTCCCCATGTCCAGATGCAGGTGCCCACAGCAGAAGCCACTTGCAGTGCATCTGATTCAGCCATAGGCTTGCATGGAGCCAGTGCCTCTGCTGGCTGCTGGAGCTGCCTTCCCTGCCACAGCAGCTGGTGTGCATGGCTGTACACTATGACTGGACCCCAGACTCACTTATGCACACTTCACTGCTCCACACCTGGCTCACTGTTGGCAAGCATGGGATCCAGGCCAGTAGCATGAGCCAAGCACTCCCTGCCAGGCCAAGTGGGCAGAACAAGCCCAGTGGGGCCAAGTAAAACTTCAGCAAAGGTGCCAACAGCTATAGAGATTTCCAGCTAGAAAAGTGACACCCTAAGGATCTCAAGAAACTAAGAGAATAGTGAACATTTTTCAGGTTTTGGAGAAATGGAAGAAACTGAGGGAAGGAGTTGCTGTGAAGAAAAGTGGTCTGGCCCCTAGCCTCAGCAGATGAGACTTCTGAGCTTCATCTTTAGCAACTGAGAAAAGTGCTCTGAACTCTATGAAGTGGAAGAGTTACATTGGTAGGAGAACACAAGGAAAAGGAAAAGAGAATTAGGAAATAAAGAAAAGAAAAAGAGAAAGGTTTACTTCAGAAATGTGAAATTGAGTGCAAGTTATTTGGGGATCAAGATAAGTACCCCCAACTCCCCTCTTGCAGTCTTTCCCATAGGTCAGTGGCAAGCTGAGCACTCCTTGCCAGTGCCATTGAATGAAGGGGTTGGGATCAGCCCCAGTGCCATCCGACCATCCCAAAGGCAACTTCCTTCCCCAAGGATGGGCCCTTCCCCCACTCCCCAGCAACCCACATGTGGGCAGCTGCCATGAAGCTGCATTAGTAAAGATGCCCTGGAGGTGTGGTCTAGCTAGAGCTCCTTCCAGCTCTGAAGATTAGTAATTGCATACCATAGACCACACCGCAGCTTCTGAACTCCACATGGCAGGTACCCACCCTGAAGTTTCACTTTCTTCTGGGCTACCTGCTGCCCAGAGATGCCTCCTGAATCAGGAGATTAATATGGTTCTCCAGGAAAGCCATCAGTGAGCTGAGACTATTACTACAGGCAGTAAATTGCCTTGCTTTACTAATTTGCCTGTGTTTTGAGGGGCTTGTTCTAGTGTGACTTGCTAATTTACTGTAACCTCCTTGTGTGGTGATGGGTAACTACACTTGAGTACTCCACACAGGGGTGCGCTGGGTAGATTTAGGAATTCCTCCACTGACAGTGAGTGTGAAGGCAAGCTTGATGCAAATCCTCCTTACCCTTACTACTCAAAGAGCCCTCTCTTCAGTTTTGTTAATCTCACTCTTGGTGCAGCTTGGGAGTCTGCTAGTTAGAAAGATGGCAGTGGCTATAGGCTGGATTGCCAGAAAAGAAGTTGGCCTAGTCTTGGTATTCAGGTGGAGAGCTTGAAAAACTTGAAGAGTACCTGTACCCAAATTGGACTGTGTTTTAATGGATAATGGCTATATTTCCCCTGTTAGAAGGATCCCAATGAAAGCACTTCGTTATTATGTTCCCAAAGGTCTAGTTATTCAGACTTCCCATATGTTTCAATGTAGTTAATCAGAATCACTCTGGACCAAGCCCCTCAAAACACAGGCAAATTAGTGAAGCATGTTCATTCACTGCCTATGGTAATAATCTCAGTTCGCCAAAGGCTTTCCTGAAGAATCATACCAATCTTCTGATTCAGGAGGCACCTCTTGGCAGCAGGGAGCCCTGAAGGAAATGATAGAATTGATTTCCCTATGGGGGTGGAACCTCAGTCACATTGTAGGAACCAGAATAACCAGATTTTTGTTAGAAACTCAAGTTTCCAAAATCATCCATGTAGTCAAAACGGGAAAATGCAAATACAAATAATAAAATTTATTTTTATATTCATTAATAAATGCTGTTGTGCTTGAAGATGATCACTCAGATAACATTTTGGTCCTGTTTTGGTTTGTTTTATGCCAATTTTTTGGGCATAAATTTATGCCAGTTATTTATAGTTCCAAACAACTAAATTGTTTTTATTAAAAAATAAAAAAATTCTTGGCCGGGTGCAGTGGCTCACGCCTGTAATCCCAGCACTTTGGGAGGCCAAGGCGGGCAGATCACAAGGTCATGAGATTGAGACCATCCTGGCTAACATGGTGAAATCCCATCTCTACTAAAAAAAAAAAAAATACAAAAAATTAGTCGGGCATGGTGGCAGGTGCCTGTAGTCCCAGCTACTTGGGAGGCTGAGGCAGGAGAATGGCATGAACCCGGGAGGCGGAGCTTGCAGTGAGCAGAGATCATGCCACTGCACTACAGCCTGGGCGACAGAGCGAGACTCCATCTCAAAAAAAAAAAAAAAAAAAAAAAAAAAAAAATTAAAAATTCTTAAGGAAGAGAAATATCTCAAAAGGAAGAGGAAAAAAAGTCCAAATTTCTTAGTCATCTTTGATACTAAGAACTTAATCAAATCACTATCATTTTTGTCTGGATTGAATTATGAAATAAACTAACATTGTTCCATTCAAACGGCTGGCAAATTAATACCTAGTTCATCAAAAAAAGTTTTGTTTACATTTAAGTAAAACTGCAATGAATTTTTAAAAGATATACCTTCAAAAATGGTTATAATCACTCATTTGAATTGAGATAGTATATGTTTTTGTTAGGATAATGAATTGTATTTACATTTTCTCTTAGTATTTAAAAATTACAACACTTTTTGCACACTCACAAAACAGTATGTAAATAAACATAAAGACATATGTGGGCACCCAGCCTGCATGAGAAATCAACATTCTCCTAATAGGTGCAGCTCTTGATTTCCCCACCCCACCCGATCTGTCCTAACTACCCCAGTGAGGACAGCTCTCCCAAATATACCACTTATCAATTACTTTCCTTTCTCTGTATTTTTACTACATATATATGGGTGGAACCCTAAGATGTAGTATGATTTCGTCTTTCAAAAGTATATACATAGTTACCATTCTGTATATATTTTCTGTGTGTTCTTTTGAGATATATTTTATTATTATTTAACATTATATTTATGGGCTTATAGCCCTCACTTTCATTTTGTGAACATGTGGCTTCTACTAACTTTTAACGCTGGTTCACACTACGCTCAACATCCGTCTGCCACAGCTTATTTATATACATTCTTCAGTAAGGGATAGTTAAATTTTTCCCAATTATTTATTCTTGCAAATAATGTTGCTATAAATAATGTTACACATGTGCACTTGAACAAAGGTGAGGGCAACTCTCTAAGGGATGTATATCTAGAAGTGGAATTGCATCTTCAACTTTTCTGTGAGTGGCCAAATAGCTCTAAAGTTAGTAAACCATTTTATACTCCAATATTCAGTGTATTCTTATAATTTTATCACTTTCTTTTACAAATTTTGAGACTTTTATGAGGTACATGAGTGCATATAAATGTATAACTATTATGTTCTTGGAAATGGGATCTTTTATCATTTTGAAGTGACCTTCTCTGTAGTAATTACTTTTATCTTAAAATTAATGTGTTTGTGATACAGTTATAAAGATTTTTTAAATTAGTATTTGCCTGGTATTTCTATCTTTCTGCTTTCAAACAGTCTATATCCTTATGCGGGAGGAGTGACTCTCATAAACAGCCTACAACTAGGTTCTTTTAATCCAAATTTTTCATTTTCAAAGATTACCCTTTTCTAAGATGGCAAATTTTGCTTCTTTACATTTGTGATTACTGATATACTTGAATATATTTCTAATATTTCTGCATTGCTATTATCCCCTTTCCCATAAATTTTCTTACAAGTTTTAGATTGATCATTTCCTTTATGTACTTTGTTTAGAAATTATAAATTCTATTGCTACCCTTTACTGGTTATTCTTAAAGTTTATTTTATTATGTATGCTCAAAACATTCTAAAGTTTATCTCCATGTTTTCACTCCTACTGAATAATACATCTACTGTAGAAACCTCCTGTCTTACATCTTAGCATGATTTTGGTCTTTGTTTTGATTTTTTTTTTTCCTGAAACAAGGTCTAGCTATGTTGCCCAGGCTTGGGTGCAGTGGCATAATCAGAGCTCACTGCAGCCTCTAACTCTGGGCTCAAGCAATCCTCTTGCCTCAGCCTTCCAAGTAGCTGGGACCACAGACACATGCCACCATGCCTGGCTAATTTTTTAAAAAGATTCCTTTTGTTGTAAAGATGAGGTCTCCCTGTGTTGGCCAGGCTGTTTTGAAACTCCTGGGTTCAACAACCCTCCCACCTCATCCTCCCAAAGTGCTAGGATTACAGGCGTGCGAGACCATGCCTGGCCAATATTTTGAGTTTGAATACTGGTCTTAGCTCAAGCTACTGTCACAGGATCTTTAGGGTGTTGCTTTGCCAGCCAGAAACCTCTGTGGCCCACAGCACCTCTGCTTGGGTTTTGGTTGTGCCCACTGGGCTCACTGTGCCCACTTGGCCCAGCAGTCTGCACTCAGCTTGCACTGCCAGCCTGGATCCCACACCTACCAAGGGTGAGCCAGGTACAGAGCAATGAGAGGTGTGTGAGCAAGTGAGTGTGGGGTCCAGACATTGTGCGTAGCCAGGCATGCTGGCTGTGGTGGGGTGGACAGGTCCAGGCACCAGCACAGGTGCTGGCTCTGTATGAGGCAGTGGCTGGACCAGACATACTGCAAGCAGCATCTGGGGCAGGCACCAGTGTCTGGAAAAGTGGAACACAGTGGCATCTGAAAGCTCACAGATGCCAGGAACCACAGAACCCCAAAGATGGTGTTATAACATGTCACAGCCCTGGCTCAGGGATCTCTCAGGTCTGGGCTCCCAGTAGGGCCATAGCTCTTCTCTCATCACCCACAATGTGATGAGTGGGCGACGAGGAGAGAAGAACTGCGGCCGCAGAAGGGCCTTCTGGGAGTCGGGGACGTGTTTCAGTTTTGTGTTACAGCTCTTTCAGTCTCACCATTCAGCGGGTCCTGAGTTCTTGTCTTGCCTCCAGGAAGAATGAGGTAAGCAGACAACTGGAAAATGAGCAAGGTGGAGAGGAGCTTCAGAACAGCAACAGAACAGCTGTCAGGAGACCTGAAGTGGGTAACTCCTTTCTGCAGGAAGGTCATCCCAATAAGCATTCAGCTCTCAGTGGAGAGGAGACCCATGGTGAGTAGTTCCTTTCCACAGGCAGGTTGTCCCAAAGAGTCAAGGAGACAGCAGCTGGTAGTCCTGAGGTCTGTCTGACTCTGGCAGAGTCCATAATTTTTATGGGCTCAGAAGGGAGGAAGTGCATGCTGATTGGTCCATGAGTGGCCATGGGCAGGCCTGGAAAAAGCACCATTCCATTGGCTGAACAGTGACCAATGAAGTTCTCACTCCTGGCCACAGACTTCCCCCACAACTGGCAGTCTGGCCCACAGGCATCAGGCCATCTCTGGCTTGAAGGTGAGGTTTCACTGAGGAACTGCCCCTTTCCACCTAGGAGCCTGTGTGGCTGCTGCCACCATCAACATGTCATTCATGGTGCCCATGCGGTTCATCGTGAGGGGTGCCTGAACATCTGTGCCCAGCCATCCTCAGTTCCCCAGCCTCCTACCTGTGCTTGTCAGTGCCCAAAGTCTGGAAGGGACCAAGGCAGCAGTGGAGGGGTTGCTCCATCAGCACTGTCCAGAGCATGCACACACCTGGCCGGGTTGTGACAGTGCCTGGACTGGGCTACAACTTTGCTCTGCACCAGAGTGGGCATCAGGAGTGGGGAGAGGCCAGGGAGTGGGGTCAGCCACTTCTTAGCCTGCAGGGGCAGTGGAGGTTTCCCGGGCCTCTGAGAGTGCAGAGATGCATAGGTCTGGAGCCGTGGCTGGGTGGCTGCACCTGCACTGCACCTGGGAGTGCAGTGCTCCTATGTGTTCCCCACCCCTGTTGGCTCTTTGGAGCATACAGCCCCAGCCACACCTCCTCTGCTGCAGCTGGCATCCCTGCAGCAGCTGCTCCAAATGGGCCACCACCACCATCACTGCTGTAACAAAATACTACACACTGAGTGGCTACCCACAACAGAAGTTTATTTCTCACAGTTATGAAGGCTGGAAATCTGATATCAGGGTTCCTGCATGGTCTGGTTCTCATGAGGGCCCTTTTCTGGGTTATGGATTGCCTGTCCTCACATAGTAGAAGCAAAATCCTCTGATCTCCTTAGCTCCTAATAATAAGGGCACTGATTCTATTCAAGAGGGCCCCATACTCATGACCTTATCACCTTCCAAAGGAGCTACCTCCTAATACCACATCATACTGGTGGTTGGGATTTCAACATGTAAACTTTGGGAGAAAACAAACATTCAGTCCACTGCAATGTTCAGTAAAGAGTCATTAATATTTTAAATAATTAGTATGGTTTAGCTTTACATACCTGTTTAACAATTTATTTACTTTCCATGCTCATTTAACTATTTACTTTCCATGCTCATTTATGTATCTGGTTTTCCAAGGATCTGCTGGCATAAATTGTTTTTATTTGATTGAAAATGACTGTTTCTCATCCGTTGTTGAACAAAAGTCTAAAAATTCAATTAGATATATAATATACTTATTATCCTCTTTATGTCTTTTAACTGCTGTTTATCATTTCCATCTGTTGCACTCAATATAATTTTTAAAAATCAATCATCTCTTCAGCTGAGTATCTGTTTAATAAAACCATTTGACTTTTTGTCATGTATTTGACTTTCAGAAATTTATTCCCTTCCCAATTCCATTTAATTTTTGATATGATCTTATTTTTTAGTCACTTTTTTTATGCTTGTTTAAAAATGTTTTGGGGATTTATATAGTTTACTTTATCTGAGAAATCATTGTCTTACATTTTTTGGAAGTCTAGTTCTGCTAGTGTGGTTTCTCCTGTCTCCCATTCATGGCTCTTGTTTCCCTGTGTGTTTCTGGGATTTAAAATCCTGAGCTTACATTTGGTAGTCTTAAACTGTTAAAATCTTGTAACTCCTAGTTTAAGGGTGAGTCCCTCCTGACTGCATTTGTGTTTGCTTTTTTGAGGCATTCTGGGATGCTATCAATCAAAGGCTTGTTTTAGATTGGTTTGTTGCCTTAGTATTTTCTGGACAGGCAGGTGTTTTAAGTCTAAACTTCAAACTTGAGAGAAGAATTGTGGTTATAAACTCTTAAGGGGAATGCTTTTCCTAGCCAGCAATTACTCCAAAATTGTTAAATGTCCCAAGCACCAACTTTTGCCAAAGATAGATTATTTCCAGTCTCCAATTTCATTTTGAACCTAATCTTTTTTTAGGATCTCAGCATTATAGTGGGATGGGATTTTATCTTGACCTAAAACCTGAATGCACAGCTTATCTCTCCTTGTCCCCGACACCATTAAATACCATCTTGAGATTACCAATACTGGCAAACACCTTGCAGATGTTGCATTCTTAACATGAGTTTACCACTTTGGCTTTCAGCTGCATTTTTGCTTTTTGAATCCTGATGGTTACTTTTACTTTTATTACAAGTTTAGATGATTGTTGTTCACTTCATTTTATCCAGTATAATAGGTGTTTTTTATAGGGCCTTTCCCCCACCCCAGGATATGGAGTGTGTACCATGTTGTCAGAAATGAAAGTAACTATATGTATAATTTTAAAGATGTAAAAAAATATATTTTTAGTGAATGTTCACAGTCATCAGGAAAAATTTCCTGAATTCTCTTTGCAGTTCAACAAAACATGATGTACTTTTCCCTCTAGTTTGAATAAACACAATCTATTTTCACATATTGCAAAGAATTTAGAAATCGTTCATTTTGGGCAACATATAAATATATATAATTAATCAAATAATAAAGGTCAAATAATTAGCTCTTTAGATTTTTATCTTAGTCATCTTGGACTGCCACAAAAGACCATAACTTGGTGGCTTAAACAATAGAAATGAACTTTCCCACAATTATGAAGTCTAGAAGTCCAAACTCAAGGTGCTAGCATAGTTTGTTTCTGGGCTCTTTTCTGGATTGAAGATGGCCACCTTCTCACTGTGTTCTCACAGGATGGGCAGGAGTGGAGGGGAGTGAGAAAGTTCTCTGGTGCATGTTCTTATAAGGGCACTAATTTCATCATGTTGGCCCTACCCTGAAACCTCATCTAAACCTTATTATCTCCCAAAGGCCCTATATCCAAATATTGTCACACTTCAGGTTATGGCTTCAATATGTAAATTTTAGGGAAATACGATTCAGACCTAGCAATGTTTGAATGTATTTCATAAGTTCAACATATACTTCTCATTAAATAAGACTAGAAAAATATTTTCTTAAGATAATACAATGTATTTATCTCAAAACAAATGTCAACATCATGTTTAATACCAAAACAATAAAATAATTTCAATTGTAGATAGAAACAGAAAAATAGGCTGGGCGCGGTGATGCATGCCTATAATCCCAGCACTTTGGAGGGCTGAGGTGGGTGGATCACCTGAGGTCAGGAGTTTGAGACCAGCCTGGCCAACATGGTGAAACCCCATCTCCACCAAAAATAGAAAAATTAGCTGGGCACGATGGCAGATGCCTGTAATCCCAACTACTTGGGAGGCCGAGGCAGGAGAATCACTTGAACCTGGGAGGGAGAGGTTGCAGTGAGCCAAGATCATGCCATTACACTCCAGCCTGGGCAACAAGAGTTAAACTCTGCCTCAAACAAAAAAAAAAGAAAGAAAAATTGTATTTAATGTCACCATTTTTTTCCAAATAAACTTAAATAATTTACATAAAGAAAATGCTCATCTTTTAAGTTCAAGGTGTGACAAATATATACACCTGTTTCAATCTTTTGTCCTATACTATTTGCTTTCCAGCTTCCAAAATTTTTTATCTCGTCTATCCTTCCTATACCTGATTTCTATCCTTGTAGATTTATGCACTTCTAAAATTATCATTTACTCTAAGTTTATTGAGGACAAAGAAAAGATGAAAGCAGATGTGTTTGCTCAATCTACCATCTTTACTTGAAAGTTTCCTGGGAAAGATTTCTAAAAGGATCTAACTCTACTTATGTATCAATTACCATTTGGAACCAAATAAACTAACCTCTAATCTAAAGGCTTAAAACAACAACCATTTATTTAGGTTATGATTCTGTAGGTCATTGCCTTCTCTTCCCTGAAACTTCCTCTTGCTCCTATAGTAGAATCTGTCAGTGGTTGGTCCTGTCTTAGGCTGTTCTCTGCCAAACCCTTGCCTGACACTGGCAGCCACCTCGGTGGTGTGCCTCTCATTTCTTAAGTTCTGGTCTTAAAAATAAAATGTAGAGAGAAAGCTGTTCTTTTTTCTCATATACTTCATAATAATATATTTGTATGTGTTTTTAAAATGTAAGTTTAATTAAAAATATGAATAAAATCCTTTATAATCAATCCCAGCAACTCCAAGCAACTTCTGACCTAAACACATACAATTACCTTTTCCATTTCGAATTTTTGAAAAACTGTGGAATATTTGAGGAGCTCATAGTTGCCAAGAGTGTTAATATTTTCCAAATAAGCAGTATATCTGAGAAATCTGAAAGGCAGCCCTGTCCTAAAGCTTCATTGGATAAGGCAATTCTTGAGTTTCCACAGCTGCTGGCTTCAGCCTACCCAGAGAAATAGTTTTAGAGATATATTAATCTCTGAGAAATCCACAGTAATTCATAGAATGCTTGCACAGCGATTCAAGTAGCATGTGTAAAATTTATTTAGTGTTTGGCCAGGAAGAGTTTTAATTATGTGAAGTCTTCAGAATGAGCAGAAGGTGACTAAAGATGTTTGACTAAATCAGTTATGGAGGACCTGGATTCTCCCAGACCTCCCTCCAATTTTGTTTTATTTCTGCAAACCTCAAACCATAAATGCAAAGCTCTCATGGAATTGGATGATGGCACTGTTAGAACCAAGATGCAACTAGTAGAAACATCATCCAAGACAGGAGATAAGAACAGCAGCAGTCTTGAGCCCTCCAGTGTAGCAAAAAGGTCAGGTGTCCAGTGGTGGGTTATCTACAACCAGGGTAGGCTCAGAGGTGAAAAATTATGGGATTTTTGAAAACCCAAGAGGCAGGATGCAAGATGCGTCCGTCAAAAACCTCAAGTAAGTGCAAGGTGGAGTGTGACCACCTGCTGGTCAGCTCACACTTTCTGAGTTCCTGGCATAGTGTGGTGTTGAACTTGAAGTAGCACCTGCAAGTGGAGAGAGGGCCAGGGTCCATTTCTGAGGATGATACAGGCATGGGGACTGGGCCTTGCAGGAAGAAGAGTTGAGCCAACCCTATTGGGCTTAAAAATGGTCAATAATCAGAAGCCACAAGGTGTTACCTAGGCTGATGGAACAGTTAGAAAACCGCAGTTATCGTTAAGGATGACTTTTCATCCTCTAGGTTTTGTCCATGGATATTAGGACCCCAGCACAAGACTTGGGGCAGGGGCTTTTGTCCCAGGAGACTGTATGTGTCAGAACCTCAGAAAGGGGACAAGAATTTTTGGAGACAATCAAAAGCCAGTCCTGTGAGGTAGAGCACAGAAGCTGGAGTGAGGCTGCAAGGTTCTCATAATCATCCCTAGATTGACCCACAGCATGAAGGTCAGGGGGAGCTGCTGAAGTATTTACTCCCTCAAGTCACACAAGCCTGGGCACCAAAGTAGGCTTTTCCTAGCTGAGAGGAGTATGGAGGGGAACCAGACAGACCTGACCTGGAGTTCAAAACACTGAGGTTGAGACGATGATGTGAGTAGGAGTCTCCACCTGGGTTTTCCAGAGATCCCATCAGCACCAGCATGCCCTAAATTTATTCCCCCTGCTCCCCTGTGTTTTCTTTTCTCTATACTGTTTATAGTACCCTGAGCCTCCCAATCACTCAGGCTGAAGCTCATTATGGGCCCTTCATCTTCTCTGCCCTGAAAATTCTACCTCATATCCTTTCTCTCTATCTCCACTGTCACTCCCCTAACTCAGAAATGTCTCCCTTTTCTTCCCGCTATTGTTCCCCAATCTCATATGGTGGTGGCAGGCTGAATAGGGTTCTAATAATGTCATTGCTCTGTTCTAAAATCATAGAAGTATTCACATTACCTGGAATAAAATTCAAATTAAGCCTGTACATCAAAGCCCTTCCTGAGTTTTTTTCAATCTACCTTTCCAATGTCAGGCAAACAAAACCACTCTCTTCTCTGTACACTTGTTACTCTGTTCTACCTTTGCATTTTGCTCTGCATGGAATGCATTTCTCTGCATCACTGCATTTCTGAATCTTACCCATCCTTCAAGACCACCTCCTGCGTGAATGTTCTCTGATTTTCCTCTGCAGGCAGCTCTTTTGGACTCCTGGAACCACATGTCCTATTGTTTTACATTTAAAAACAGGGTATGCTTTTAACATTTTTTCATTAAGTGATAAGCTCCTTGGAAATAAGGGCCTTGCCTCAAATTCACCTTTATGGAGGCATAGGGAGAGCCAAGAACATTGAATTTGACCAGTTAGTAAGAAATGTAAAAAGTTTGGTAGAATAACTTTGAAAAGGTAGATTGGAGTCGTATTGTGACTCCGGAGTCATAGCTAAAGGTGGTTGGGAATAATCTGCAGAAGTATAGAAATAGATGCGGTAACCCTGAGAAAGAATATCAAATATGAAGGGAAAAGATCTATGGCTGGAAGCTCAGGGAACATCACCTGCAAGTGTTGGATGGAGAATGAAGAATCCCTTACGCAGACTGGCAAACAATGATTGTATAGGATAAAAGACAGTCACAATATTCATACTACACTGGGCATGAAAAAAAATTCAGCCCTATTGGTCCGTCACACCAATATGTGCATGGGTAAGTCTGATGCAAATGTGTGTTTTTTTTCCTCTAGAATTGCAAATAGGGCAGAATTGCAAATACGGAAGGACGCCCTGACAGACTTATAAACCCTTAATTCAGAACATTAGAAAAATTGATTTTAGCATGGGCAACATGGCAAGGTCCTATCTCTACAATTTTTTTTTCTTTAATTTATAGAGCATGGTGGCATGTGCCTGCAGTACCAGCTAGCTGGGAGCCTAAGGCAAGAGGATTGCTTTAGCCCAGGAATTTGAGGCTCCAGTGAACTATGATGGCACCACTGCACTCCAGTCAGAGCAACAGAGATCCTGTCTTAAGAAAAAAAAAAGTGATCCACTCATTGCCATAACTTTCCTAACAAATGGAACCTCCCAAGCCCAGTGAACCTGAGACATCTACAAATATGAAAATGCTGCACATAAAAAAAAATAAAAAGCCTCACAAGAAGAAACACACAAATGGGAATGAGAAGGATTCCTGGTGGTCTGATTTTGTGTTGGCCTCCCAGTTCCAGAAGTTATTTTAAAGTTGAACATAATTATTAAAACCAGAGTATAAGCACAGAGACCCTGAGGCAGTAAATAGGGGTTGAATGGGGGCTTAAAAATCCTGACTACAGGGAACCTGAAAGACTAGGGAAGCCTTTCACAGAGCTGGATAGAGAAGTTCTAGGTGGGCCGAACGTGGTGGCTCACGCCTGTAATCCCAGCACTTTGGGAGGCCGAGGCGGGTGGATCATGAGGTCAGGAGATCGAGACCACGGTGAAACTCCGTCTCTACTAAAAAATACAAAAAATTAGCCGGGTGTGGTGGTGGGTGCCTGTAGGCCCAGCTACTCAGGAGGCTGAGGCAGGAGAATGGCCTGAACCCGGGAGGCGGAGCTTGCAGTGAGCTGAGATCTTGCCACTGCACTCCAGCCTGGGTGACAGAGTGAGACTCCATCTCAAAAAAAAAAAAAAAAAAGAAAAGTTCTAGGTGAAGGGTGTACAATCCTTACTGGATAGGAACTGTGTAGAATCTTGGGACAGTGAGCAGCTTCCACTTGAGACCTTTCTGATCATTCCTGACCAGGGGAACTACTGCCATTGACACACAGGACCTGCTCTGTGTCAGCTAAATTTAATTCTGTGCAGACAAACTGCTGAGCTCCTGGGAGGTAAAAAGCCCTCAGCCAGGCAGACATTTACCTGATCAAAGCACAGAGGCCCTCTGAAGCCCAGCCTGGTAAAGGTCCTACCTGAGACCATAATAATCTTACACTTTATTCCAATACAATGGAGGCCAAACTACTTGTTTAAATGGTTCTACAAATGTTTGGTTGAAATTACATTTTATTCTTCATTCAGATTAAGGTATAATTGCCAAATTACAATTATATATACTTGTGGTGTACAATGTGATTTTTAAAATTTCAGCTTTTATTAAATCGGGGGATACATGTGTAGGACTGTTACATGGGTATATTGGGCCCACATAGTGAGCATGGCACCCACAGGTAGTCTTTCAACACATGTCCATCTCTCTTCCTACTCTCCTAGGAATCCACAGTGCCTATTCGTTTAGCTTCCGCTTCTGAGTGAGAACACGTGGTATTTGGTTTTCTGTTCCAGAGTTAATCTGCTTTAGATTATGGCTTGCAGCCATATGTTGCTGCTGAGAACATGATTTAATTTTTTTATAGCTTCATAGTATTCCATGGTGTAAATGTACATTTTCTTAATACAATCCAGCATTGATGGGCACCTAGATTGATTTCACTTCTCTGCAACTGTGAGTACTCCAGTGATGAGTATATGAGTGCATGTGTCTGATTGGTATAATTTATTTTCATTTTGGTATATACCCAATTATGGAATTGCTGGGTCAAATGGTAACTCTGTTTTAAGTTCTTTGAGAAATCTCCAAACTGCTTTCCACAGTGGCTGAACTAATTTACATTCCCACCAACAGCGTATGGGTTTTTTAAATCTGCAGCCTTGCTAGCATGTGTTATAGTATTTCATTGTGGTTTTAATGTGCATTTCTCTGGGGATTTGTGATGAGTATTTCTTGATATGTTCATTGGTCACTTGTACATCTTTGAAAAGTGTCTGTTCATGTCTTTTGTTCACTTTTGTATGGCACTATTCATTCTCTAGTTACTGACTTAAGTTTCTTATAGATTCAGGGTATTAGATCTTTGTTGGATGCATGGTTTGTGAATATTTTTTCCCATTGTGTAAGTTGTTTGTTTACTCTGTTGGTGTTTTTTCTTTTTTCCACTTTGCAGAAAATCTTTAGTTTAATCGGGTCCCATTTGTTAACTTGTGGTTTTGTTGCAATTGCTTCTGGGGGCTTGGTCTTAAATTCCTTGCCAAAGTCGATGTTGAGTAGGATAATTTCTAGGTTTTCTTTCAGGATTTTTATATTTTGCAATCTTACGTTTAAATCTTTAATCCAAATAACAGAACAGAATAGAAAACTTGGAAATAAGGCCATACACCTACAACCATCTGATCTTTAAGAAGGCTGACAAAAACAAGCAATGAAGAAAGGACTTTCTATTCAATAAATGGTGTTGGCATAACTGCCTGGCAATATGCAGAATACAACTAGATCCTTACCTTTCACCATATACAAAAATTTAACTCAAAGTAGATTAAAAATTCAAATTATATTTTAAACATATTTTTAAAACTGTGAACACAGTCAAGTGTTTGATGCCAAATGTGAACACTTGTAGACCCCAGTGGTTTACATAAGCCACAGGTTCATATACTCATGCCCAACTCAGAATAAATGTTCTCCTGCCAAAACCATGAATGTATTTGAACACGAGAGACCAGCCATGAATCAGAAAACATCTGAAGACACTCTATCCAGCTTGGCATTTTATGTTTACAATGATGGACCATATATGTGCGTGGACTGTTATAAATTTTACTGAGAATGTTTGCTAGCCAGAATTAATGGAATTTTTTTTTAGCTCCAATACCAAAGCAGATCAAAACACATTTTAATAAATGTAATATCTGCAGAACTGATACTAGTTTTAATTCAACTTTGGTTGAATTTTGTTTAATTATAGAAATTAAATTGTTAATTATAGAACTGGTATCAACAGGCTAAACTATGATCAAACCTATGGATATATTCACAATTTAGTAGCTATAAAATTGTCCCAAAACTTCAGGCATATGACTTCTTCTTGGGGGATACAAAACACTTTTACTCAAATATCTACACTGTTAGAGCTACCGTTTGGTGTTCTGAATCTCCTGAGGTTTCCAT
Organism: Theropithecus gelada; assembly: GCF_003255815.1. NCBI lineage: Eukaryota > Metazoa > Chordata > Mammalia > Primates > Cercopithecidae > Theropithecus > Theropithecus gelada. The sequence goes on from NC_037668.1 coordinate 137,839,493, forward strand.
TTCAAGAGTTGCAACAGAAACTTTAAAAAATAAATTGGGAGTTTCTTCAAAATATCTAAATGTTCCAAAAATCTGTATTCCCAATAAACTCAGGGCAGTGGGATAAAGAAAAATACACCCATTTGAATCTGAATACCTTAGCTTTTCTCAATAAATTAGACATCCTTTTTTCTTCCCTATCATTTCATGGTTAATGTGTTCATATGTTTCATCACATTAATAAAGATATAAAATTCTCTGACCCATTAGGAGCCTGATAAATAAGTTTGGGGTATATTTATTTCCCAAAATAATTGACAGTAAACCTCTCTGACTACATTAAATACAATAAAAGTATATTTTCTGCTTCAAGTTATTAAAGTATCCCTCAAACAAGAACTGATAAGTCATAGTTCTGAGAAATATTTGATCTTGCTTACTTTCTTTATCTAATTATGTGAGAAAACAGCTATTAACATTCCCAGGAGAAAGTTCATGGAGAGGAGATTAATGGAAGCTGGTGTCACCAATCTCCTTGTCTTCTCAGCAAAATTGTAGATGCCAGTTCTACTTTTAATTGTAGTGGCTTATCTGTAGCCTGTGAACCAAGTTTTTCCAAGGTATTTATATATCAGCAGGGGGAAAGAGCAAGGCCCAGTAGCTATTATCTCAGAATCAAATAACACATTGACTGAGATATAGAGTAGACCTTTTTTATCTTTTTCTGTTCTCAGTGGGGCGTGGTGTCTCATGACTGAAATCCTAGCACTTTGAGAGGCCAAGGCGGGCGGATCGCTTGAGGTCAGGAATTTGAGACCAGCGTGGGAAACATGGCAAAACCCTGTCTCTACAAAAAATTAGCTGGGAGTGAGTGCTGGCCTGCACCTGTAGTCTCAGCTACTTGGGGGGCTGAGGAAGGAGGATCGCTTGAGCCCAGGAGGTCGAGGCTGCAGTGAACCAAAATCGCTCCACTGCACCCCAGCCTGAGTGATGAAATGAGTCTCTGTTTAAAAAAAAAAAGAGGAGAGGCTGGGCATGGTGGCTTATGCCTGTAATCCCAGCACTTTAGGAGGCCGAGGTGGGTGAATCATCTGAGGTCTGGAGTTCAAGACCAGCTGACCAATATGGTGAAACTCCATCTCTACTAAAAATACAAAAAATTAACCGGCCATGGTGGTGCATGCCTGTAATCCCAGTTACTTGGGAGGCTGAGGTAAGAGATTCACTTGAACCTGGGAGGTGGAGGTTGAGCGAGCCAAGATCCTGCCATTGCACTCCAGCCTGGGCAAAAAGAGTAAAACTCCATCTCAGAGAAAAAAAAAAAAAAAAGAGCGTGGATGCTTTACAGTAGCACGAGGGAAAGGAGAAATTAAGGGTTGCTTTTCAACCCCGCAGTTCATGAGCAGGATATCCCCTGTCCAACTGCAGCAAGGCCTCCTCAAGGAGAAGTTGCAAGGGCACATATCTGTCACTGAGCATAAGAAACTTAGAAAAATATTTCCCCTAAGCCGCAAGCCAAGGCTGCCCTGTGTAATTTATGGCCTGTTTGATTCCAGTTACCTCAGTTAAGCTTGTTAAATAACAGTTTAGTTCTCAGGGGATTCATTAGTGAACGGTGACTACAGAACTTTCACAACTTTTATAAAAAATGACTCAGATATGAATATGTAAATAGTATCCAGGCACAATAGATTAATGCAGCTCAAAAGCCAAGATGGGGCCTTTAGTAAAATTCCATTATATAATACTGTCAGTGATAAATTTGAAGATAGACTTTTTACCTTTTTGGGCTCCCTTTTTTGTTTACCCTCTTTAGAATAATCAGTCTAGCACAATTATGCCAAGATGAGTATACATTAATGAGGCAAACCCTCCAATATTCCTGTGTTCTCTCTTGCCAAAGAGAAGCATTTACCATTTCAGAAGTATCTGACTTAATAGTGCAATCTACAACAGATAATTTCTGATCTTCTGATTTAAGATGGCTGACAGGTCATCTGTGGCAATCTTTCTTTACCACAAATTCTTAGAAAGAATCACTCACTCTGAAATACAAGGTGTATCCTCACTGAACTAGAAGTCAGGAAAAATCATTAAAACATGAAATATAGATAGGATTGGATTGAAGAAGAAAACCACAGCCAAATGGCATACAGGATAAGGGAGCTACAAAAGGTGAGGCAAACCCGACCAGGCACACCCTCCCAGGAGAGAGCAGTTGCCTAGAGGATAATGGGACCCTGGATTAAATAATAATCACAAGATTATTAACTAGAAAAAGATATCTACAAAATAGAAAAATTGGCAAAAGATATGTTTTAGTTCACAAAAAATGTTAATAGCTTTATATACATAAAATATGCTCAGGCTTAGTCATGATATAACTGTCTAATTCATATTTTGACATCTTAAAGCTGAGGAAATGGAAGGCAATTATATTCTAAGGCTGAAGCCCACATAATTGGATTTACTGGCTTTATGAAATAATTCTTAAAGAGCTCTCTCTTACTCTCTTTGCCAGGTAAGTGTACAACCTTAAGTCTCCAGCCTACAACTTGAAAGCCCTCACCAAAGCCCAATTATACCAGACTCTGGTCTCCAGCCTGAGGTGAAATAGAAGTGATATCCCATTGTCTTTGTTGAATTCTGTTGGTCAGAAGTAAGTCATTAGTCTCACAGTGCTCTGAGTTTTTGTGGATGCTGCACACCACATGATATGCAGCACAAGGGTCTGATTTTACATATAATGGAAAGTCACTGGAATGTGTAATTAGTAGGAAGATGGCAATATTTGGATTTTACCCTCTTACTAATTCAGAATGAAAAATGAGGCCCAGAGAAGTGACTTTCCAAAACTACACTGCTGGTCCCAGGTCTGAGTTGTATTCCATGCTACCTCCCACCCATTCTTATAATTCATCTCTAAATTTGTGCATTATCTTCATGTGACACTATGCCATGAGTTTTGTCTCATTTGTACCTGATGCATTTTCTAGAAGATGCTGGTATAATCCCCATTGCGTAGGTTAGGAGGCTGGGTAGGCACCAAAATACACAATGACTTCTAGGTTCACAGAACTGGTTAGAAAAAAGTAGTTCTGATCCAACTATGTCACCACAAACCTGGGGCCCTGACTGCATCCAGTCTCTGTAGGGGACTGAGAGGCTGTGCTTGCATAACTGTGTACAGGCAAGGAGGTGACATGGTGGGGAGCATGAGAAATCAGTATCCCAGTAGGGCCTTTGGGTAAGTCTTATGGAAGGAAGGGGTCTTGGGGATAGAACCCTGAAGTGACCTTACTTTCTCAGTGACAGACCCCAAGATAACTTAGAACCCTGGTAACCAGGCACCTACATTCTAGAGACAGCCCCAGTAGTCAACTCACTCAGTAGGAAATGCTCAAGAGAGCAAGATGTTCTTTTGCTATATCCTGACTTTCCAAGGCTCTTGATTTAGTAAGGCCTGACGTGAGAACGCTTTTCAACAATGCAGGAATTGGCTCAACTGTCACCACTGATGTCTCTGGCCATTTGGCAGAGGGCATGCAAAGGTAACAAAGGGCATCTCAGGAGAGGCCCATGCAGGTGAGGCCTCACCTGTGATCCTATTAAGTAAGACTCACATGTCTTTCTGACACCATGTGTTGGGGAAAGCAAGTGCTGAGGAGGCTATTTCTGGACAGGAGCAGATCATTAAGTGTTGGAAGCCTTAGTGAGTTGGTCAGGTTCATACCCCAGGGCATGACAGGACGGGGAGGTGAGTGTTGAAAAAAAATTTTGTCTTCTTGGATGTGAACCCCAAGACTTCAAACCGTGATCTGGTTTCCTCCCTGGCTGAAGGTCTATGGGAATTCTCTTTTATGCCTGATATAGGGATAATTACTTTTGTTTTTTATATAGGGTCTCACTTTTGTCTTGTAGGCTGAAGTGCAGCTGTGTAATCATGGCTCAATGAAGCCTTAACCTTTGGAGAACTTTTAATGGAAGTGTTCCCCTGTGATGACAACCAGGCAACCACTGATGCCCCCTGGTCTAGCTGCAAGGCACTCTCTTTGCAGAGCTCCATGCAGGAGATGAATAAAAAGCTGTTTGATGGGTCCAGCTACTCCATCTCTTTGGATGAAGGGCAGGTATACCATGCCACCAACCATATCTAGCTCTGGGCTTGGGTGGGAGTGGGCACAGAGAGGTCTTTGCAGACAGGGATCAGAAGAGACAAAAGTGGGCCCAGGACCAAGACCCAAATATGTAGGCACCCTGGGATCTGTCCTAGGGCTTTCCCACTAGGGTAACTCACCATTCTTTCCCAAAGGAGTCTGGCTTTCATGAATTCTAAATGGCAAATTGTTAGGCACAAATCCCTGTTCACATACTTATAGGAATATCAGAGAAGACATTTTTCTGTTGCTTTTACTTCACACTAGGCCATGAGTATCTTTGCATGTTGCTGTTTTTATTAAATAACTGCACCCAGGTATCTCTTATAGCAGGCAGCTCCACTGCCCTGCCAGACCTTCTCTATACCTTACACACCAGTACTTTTATGAGGGAAGTGTTTACAAACGGGGAGCTGGGGGTTAACCCAAAAAGGTTAAGGTATCCTATGCATTTCTCTGCAATGTGTCATCTCAGAGAACTCATGCCTACAGTCCCATCAGGGCAGGAGCTCTGCCCTTACATGTCTTGATATCATGTCTTTATGTTATTTCATAATCAAAGCTGTTTCCCACAGTGGCTCAGCCTTTCAATGCTGGTGGAACCTGGCATGAAGAAATTTTATTTCCACTTCAGTCGTGCTGCAGGAAACATTTTGTATGTGTCCTAACAGACTGTAACGGTTTGCTACGCTGTCATAACACAGCATTACAAACTCAAGGCTTTAATAACAGATTTTTTTTCTCACAATTCTGGAGGCTAGGAGTCTGACGTCAAGCTTTGGCTGGGGTGTTTTTTTCTGAGGCCATTTTCCTTGACTTGTAGATGGCTGTCTTCCATTGCTGTGTTCACAGGATCTTCTGTTTCTGTACCTTTACCATCACTTCTTACAAAGACCCCAGTCATATTGCATTAGGGCTCACTCCAATAAACTCACTTAACCTTAATTACCTCTATAAAAATCATATGTCCAAATATACTCCCATTCTGAGTCACTGGCTATTAAAACATGTGAACACATACATTTTTGGGAGAAAATGCAATTCAGCCCATAATATATAGTAATCACCTGCAGAAAGGGGTAACCTGGTAAAAGAATATGCATGGGCAAAACTTTAATAGGTATAGCCAGATTACTTTCCAAAAGGGCTGTGGCAAGTATAATGTCCCCAGCCGTCTCTCAATATCGCTGGTTCCCTACATCCAGCCTCCCTTGAATGTTAAGACTTAATTTTTTGCCAATCTGGTGTCTGTGTGACAAAGAAATTCATGTAATTCCTTGCATTTCCAGTTGTTTAACAGATAAGTTTGAGTCACCTTTTAGTTATTTAATATTTATTTGGGGTTTCTCTTCCCTGCATCATCTGCTTCCATTATTGGCCCTGCAGTTTCCCAGCCTTTTTCTCTTTGCCAGGTGAGAAACTGCTGTAGCTGTTTCTTAAGACTCCCCTTAAAGAAAACAAGTATATGCGTTAGGTCAAAAGGGTTATTGTAAATCGTCTTGCTCTATGTATTCTTTCCAAACAAAGAAAAAAATAAAACTTCTCCAAGGCTCTTTTCCTCCACATGACAGCAAACAGAACTTCGGGTAGCTTACAAGAAAATTCATACCACTCTCACTCTGCACGTTCTCAATTCTGAACCACATGCTTTGAGTAGCCATTTGATGTGCAAAAGCCTGTGTTTTCTCATCTCTACAATGAGTATGTTTTTCAGGATTCACAGTAGTCTCTTAATACAGGCTATTAATACAGATGTGTGCTGTTGCTCCACAGCTGACAAATACCATAAAAATGTCTTGAAAGTATTAATGTTTGAATCAATCCCCAACCTCCACATCCAGTTTTACTTTGGAAGCCTAGAACCTTCTCCATAAATACTCACGCCCTCCACATGCACTGATGTACTGGAATTTCCTGGTCTGAATTTAAATCCCCAAAACACCTGAGGCTCATGCTGCTATTACTGACTGTAGTTCCCTCCTTGTCCCCTGCGTAGTATAAAAATGAGTCTAAGCTGAATCTAGAGTAAATCTGCATGATGTGGACCACCAGGCTAGGGAGAAGGGAGATGTTGGTGGAGTTCCTGACTTCAGCTTTGCAGGCTGGGACCATCTTTTCCTTCACCATTTTCCTAGGCTCCTAACCAGGACTTCACCATAGCACCATAGTTCCTGGAGTAGCTGTTCAGAAGCTCAATGACACTGATGACTGCCACCTATTGGCTGTGTCTTGGAGATGTCCCGAATGTTCCTGCAGCTCTCTGAGCTGAACTTTTCTTTTCTGAAAATGGGCGAAAAGAAGATAAACCTCATAGGGTTCTTGTAGTGACTAATGTCTTGAGACATGGAAAGCAGGTCAACCATGCCTGGCTCCATAAAAAGGCTTCTGCACATGCTGTGGCTGTTCATATTTATTATTTTTTTCTGAATTTTACTGAAACTCTCTGTAACATGCCCCAATGACTCATGTCCCTTATTTTTGGGAAAACCATATCAAAAGCAAGTCCATTTTTGCATTTGTAAATGCAGTTTGACATTTCTTTTGCCTAGTCTTTGTTCTTGACATAGGCAAAACAGGGGTCCCCTGCTGGTAAAAAAAAAAAAAAAGGTCCCACGTTTAATAAAATATCTGAGACGGTTCTGGTTGAGATTTATTTAGTCAACACACACACATTAAGCATCTAATCTGAACAGTCACATTTCCAGACACTTGGCATTATTCAATGAACAAAGCAGTTGAGAGTTTCTGGGCCTCAATTTCATTTGGGGAGTCAGAAACTCACAGTAGACATTATCAGCAGTAGACATTATATGTCACGAGAATGTAACATGATGCCTTCGTGTCCTCCTCTAGGTATAGATGCATCCTCCTAGATTCTGACAAAGATGAAGGATCTCAGAACAAATTATAACTTTTAAGTGAATGCAGAAAAAGAATTTTAGAAAATTCAACATTACTTTATGACAAAATCTCAAAAGAAATTACATATAGAACATACATACCTCAAGCCAATAAAGGCCATATATGACAAATGGATATCTGACATCATGATAAACCTTCAAAAGTTGTAAGCCTTTTTTTAAAGAGGCAAAGACAGTAGATCGATAGTAAGGCAAAGATACCTAATTTCATCACTCTTATTTAACATGCTACTGAATTTCCAAGCCAGAGCAATTAGAGAACAAAACCAAAGTCAGCCAAATTGGAAAGAAAGAAAATAATTATCCCTGTTTGCAGATATCATAGTCTTATGAATAGAAAACTTTAAAAACACTTAGAATAAATTCACTAAAGTTGCAGGATACAAAATCAAGATATAAGAGTGAGTAGCATTTCTATATACTAACAACAAACTATCTGAAAAAGAAATAAAGAAAACAATTGACACCTGTAATAGTTACAAAAAGTTTACTTCCCAATAAAATTATTCAAAAATGTTAAAGATCTCTATATTAAAAGCTAAAGAAAATTGAGGTATAAAATTAAACACAAATAAATGAAAAGTTATCCCTTATTCATAATTGGCCAAATTAATATTGCTAAAAAGTCTATGTTACACAAAATGATGTATATATTTAACATAATGTCTATAAAATATCAATAGAATTTTTCACAAAAACAAAAAAACCTAAAATTCATATAGTAGAGCAAAAGATTCTGAAAGCTGGAAGCATTGTACTACTTGACAGTTGAATATACTGAAAGCTACAGTAACTAAAACAGTCCAATACTGGCATTAAAAACAGATAAATAGACCAATGGAGCAGAACACAGAAAGACGAATACCTCACAGTCTCACTCATGTGGAATCTAAACAAGTTGATCTCATTAGAGACTAGAAAGAAGGTTAAGAGATGCTGAAGTTTTAGGAGAAAGGGGCTTAGAGAATTATCTGTTAAATGATAAACAACGCCTGTTAAGCTAGGAGGAATTAGTTCAAGAGACCTATTGTAGTGCAGAGTGACTACAGTTATTGAGAATATATTGTATTTTTTTTTAAAGTGCCAAGACAGTGTTGAGCATTCTCACAATAAAAATAACCATTGAGGTAAAGCGTTTTTAATTAGCTAGAATCAAGCATTTCAAACATCATGTGTTATATGTATATATATAATTATGTGTATATATGTAATTATAATTACATATATACATATTTAATTTTATATATACATATATCATTATGTATATATGTATATATATAATTTTGCCAATTTAAAAATAATTTTTAAACACATCATGGAGCGAAAACAATGCTCCAAATACCAAGTCTGCATCTTTTTAAACTTAGCTGAACTATATAGAAAATACAGTTTTTATGATTTTTAAAAATGTCCACTTATCAGCCATAAGCATAGAAACTCTAATATTCACCAGCATGTTCTAGAACCAGCACAGAACATGGGAGTCACCAATGAACTCTATGGCTTTCACTTTAAGTTTGGGACACCTGGAGTTTCTGGTGCTGATGCTAATCATATGGATGACATTAAAGAAGCAGGTGGTGCTAACAGTCCCATCTCTGGCCATGGTGTGAACACAGAAATCAGGTTTGCATTCAAAATCACCAAGGAAATACTTCAATCCAAAAGCTCTCTAGATCTCTGAGTTTTTTAATACAGAAAATGACTAAGGAATTGGCGAGTTATGTGATTATTTATATAAACTCTGCAATGTAAGCTGCACCCATTTAAATAAAACATACTGTGATATGAGTAAGAAACTTCCCAAGATTCCAGTATCAATGGGGAAGAAAAGATTATTCCAAATTTTAAATCCACAGAAGCATTTAAAAATTTAAATTAAATTCAAAAAATTAAATGTAAATGTAAACATAAATGTAAATGTTTATTATTGTCTAATATATTACATAAACACTAAAAACTAAAAAATTCTACATGTACACATAAAGTGTGCTATATGTAATTTATAAAAAACTAAATTTAAACTTTTTTGCTTGCCATTAAGTGTCCTTAAGATTTCTAAGATATATTTTTGCTTAAGGGGTTTCCAAATTCTGATGTTTCTTTATATAGTGATTATGATATATAGCCTACCATTATTAATGCTTTACCTATTCTAACTGATTTCATGTTTACCACATTTTGTGGTAGAATCTAATAACATTTCTTTCATACAAACATTACTAACTCACTAATTTAATCCTATAAACTGTGTAGAGTACATCCCAATTATGCCAATTAAATTATTCAAATGGTGCATTTATAACTTAAAAATGTCCTCAAACTCTCCAGTTAAATCCAATTTTTCACTATATTAAAAATTTCAAATTTCTTATCACATCCTACAAAATACTGTATGAAATTACATGGGCTGCAGAGAACAGTGAGAAATCTGTAGCCATAATAAGCAAAGAAGGGAAAGGGCTATGACTGACACATAGATGGGGGTGAAAATAAAATAATAGTGAAGTACTGGAGATAACTATGAAATAAACACAATTCCTCTTAATTTCAGAGGCAGTTGTACACCCTGGGTATACATGTGTTTTCTTTACATGCAGAGTTAATGCCATCTCTTCATGCTGAATATTTCTAATCTCTTACTTGTAGCCAAAAAGTGACTTCAACAAGAGTATTTGCTGCTAATTATAGAGCATCTATTATACCCCCAGGAAACCTAGCACGTTCCTGTGTTTGTTCACCTCATTTATATGTCAAAACAACTTTGTGAATTATGAAGCCTTCCCAGTGCACATATAAACAAATTGGCTCGAAAAACTAAATAAATTCAATTATGTAAAATATTAAAATGGAAACAAAAACCAAGTAAAAATTGTCTGAAATAAGGTTCTCCAATTGAAATACAAAAATAGAATGTACTCATTAAATAAACTGTAGCAACACACACATTGTAGAATTACATCTTAAAATTATCTTGTGAACATTAATAAATTTTATGAAGGTTATTCTTGGAATTTCTCAGGAATATAGAGAAAATTTCATGAACTTTGGAATGAGAAAACTATATATTAGGTTTAGGATGGTCAACAGACAAGAAAAAAACAGGATCTGCATGAGAAGATTCTGAGCCAGGAGCCATAAGATTTTTCAGAAGTAAATTCAATACAAAGCAGAGAATAAATATTTACTTTCAGAATCTTTGAGATTCCTAGTTTGCTAGTAAATTACCAATACTTTTTAAATTACGTTTTGTTCCAATATTTTTGTTTTACTCTCAAAAAAGTACACACCTATACTCAAACACAATTACATGCTCCATAATTCTCTTAAAGTTAACACTTATGTTTAGAGTGATAGACTTATAAAATTAACTCCACGTTAATCAAAACTAAATGTATGTATGTGTTTTTACAGGCCAGAGAAGTCACAGGCTCAAAGAAAAATGTAGTATGACATTTTGTAAATAGTCATTCAGGATTCAAAATACATGGCTTTTCATTATACTCCTTTATAATCATCATCATAGTGGGCAATTATAATGGTTATACTGAAGATTATATAAGAGTATCATTGTCCAATATTTACAAAAGAAAAAAATTAAAATATAACCTATGGTATGTTAATCCATTTTGTGCTGCTAAAAGGGGATACTTAACACTGGCAAATTAAAAAGAGGTTTATTAGCCTCAGTTCTGTTGGCTATACAAACACGACATCAGCATCTGCTTAACTTCTGATGAGGCCGCAGGGAGCTTTTACTCATGATAAAAGGCAAAGGAGTATCATGGCAAAAGACAAAGCAAGAGGAATATCAGCTTTTTTTTTTTTTTTTTCTTTTTTTAACAACCAGCTTTCACACAAACTGACAGAGGACTCACTAACTGCAGTGGAAAGAACATCAATCTATTCTGAGGAATCTACACCCATGACCTAAACACCTTCCACTAGACCCCGCCTTCACCATGGGGAAACATATTTCAACATGAGGTAAGGTACAAAAAACCCAAAGCATATCATATTAAAAAAATTTCCCAAGTTGTTTGAAATTAAAAGCCACTGGGAAAAGAGACTACTAGAGGTATCCTTTCACTGTTACCCAGTAGTGTATTGTTACTATCTGTTACCTACAACTTTGGGTAAAGTGGTATAGGTTAATTATTGTGGCAAGATGTACTTCATTCAATGTAAAATATTCTTAACACATTAAAAATCATTTTGTTTTATTAAAAGAAACTGCATTCAAATAAAAATAACATTTCAAAAGCTACTATATTTTATTACCTTAATGTGCAACTCATAAAACAATTTACTACTAAAATTCAAAATATTTCTCTATTACTATAATGCAAAATACTTCTCTGAATACCTAATGTGTTACTTAAAACACTGTTATACATCAACAAAAAGCATTTCTACTTATATTTTCCTTATAAATGTTACATTTCAGCACCCTTAATCACTCATGAAAAAGCATATAAATGATGGTCATCTAATATAGAAGAACTTCTCATAGCTCTTACGCAGCAACAAATGACCACATGCTTTAACATAAACAATAAATATAACAAAATCAAGTTATTTGAGATTTGAATTACGTCAATATTAAAATATATAATAAAAAAACTTTTAATACGAAAAAGTATAACATGAATGTAACTACTTCAAAAAGACATCATCTCTTGATTCATTTAAATTTTTTTTTTTTTTACCATTCTGTTACAGTTTATTATTAACTTATTTTCATTACATGTAAGCCAAAAATAGTTTCCAATATTTAGAGAAAATTTACTCCTAATTAATTTATATTTTTGACTTTAGAAAAAATTGCAGAGAGAATCATATCCTGAACAAATACAAGCTGTGACCTATTTACATCTTGATCAATGTTACAAGCCAGGGCCAAAAGATATTTTAATTCTGGGCTATTGCAGAAGAGTTTCTGGTTATATCAGGAAGTTAAATCATTTGAACAATTATTATTAGAGTTTTAACTAAGTCCAGTGAACTGTAAATAGGCAAGTTGGATCTCGTTTAGGCAGAAAATTGGGCTGTAGATGTAGGGTGTGTGGTGATGCTTATTGAATCAAACAGACCCTGTAATCTGCAAAAAAGAAAAAAGTAACTTGGTGTCATAATCTGTACTCTTGATTTTCTTGGTGAGTCTTGGACCATGTATTCTTATCTTTATTTATTTTTGTCTTTGTTTAAGAGCAACTAAAAAAGTCATTGAAAGGTGGAGTATATGGTATTATCTATCACTCATTACTCCTAGGCCATGTGACTCAATTCTTCCTATCTTACTTCCTTTCTAAGTTCTATAGATTATTTTTGTATGCATTTTAGGCATTTTTATCCTTTGAAAAATTTTAAATTATTGGATTGTTTCAAATATCTTTCATACATATTCTAAAAATAACAAAGACTTTGCATTCACATTACATTGCTTTCATGTTATCAGTGTCTAGCTATTACTAACCTCTTGGCATGCTGTTCATACTCATACACTCAACGTCTCCCTCAGTTTTGGCTATTCCCTCTTTCTTAACTCTCATTTTACTGCAGATTCTACTGATACCTTCTTTCAATGCCTCCTCAAATTGAGAAATAACTAACCCCTTTTTCTGGAATATTTATAATTGACTTATACAATTGTTTTCTAACTGGTTTCTTGCTCCTCTGATTAACTTCACACACTCCTGCTGGAGTTGTTTTCCAAAACATAAATATGAATATAACTTTCTATAGCTTTTAAATTTCTAATTTACCTTTCTTGCCAAAAGATAAAATCCACACTTCTCAATCTGTTACTTAGAGTTTTCAAGCACATAGCTTCCTGCAAGCAACTCTCTCCAGTTCATTCTCACCATGTTTTAACAATACACTTAAAAAAAGTTAGTATCAGACTTCTGCTCCTTTGCTCAAGCATTTCATTCTGTCTGGAAATTTCTTACCTTACATATCTCTACATCAACTTCACTATGCTATACCATATTTTTGTTGCACTAGCATACATGAACAATCATGTCCAAGTTAAGTCCCACGTAAGTAATAATTTCTACAGCCACATACTAGGATCTTAGCACCCCACTAAGATTGTCATCATCCAACCATCTCCCAGAATAGGAAGTAGTACACAAGGATGTACACATAATTAGTAAAAAATATAAAACATCTTCCTAAAACACAAATTTGAATCCATAGTAAGTAAATTATAACCTCTTATATTAAAGTTATCAATGTAGTAGAATAACTATTGCTGTTGTTTGATCTCTTAGGCATTTTATCCCTCATTGAAGAGACTTATTCCTCTTGACACCATATGATTCTGAGAGGGCTTCCATATTACATCCTGTCTCTGCCTCCTTAGCTCTAGTTGATTGATCTAGTGCAAATCTGACCCAAGTTAGATGAATCAAAGCCTTTCCCTGTGATTTTTTCACCCAGACTCTGACATGAAAAACTACCTTCTTTTATTTATTTATTTATTTATTTATTTATTTATTTATTATTATACTTTAAGTTCTAGGGTACATGTGCATAACGTGCAGGTTTGTTACATATGTATACTTGTGCCATGTTGGTGTGCTGCACCCATCAACTCGTCAGCACCCATCAACTCGTCATTTACATCAGGTATAACTCCCAATGCAATCCCTCCCCCCTCCCCCCAATTCATTTAAATTTACATACAACTAAATTATCTATTTAAACTTTGAATTATTCTTGACAATCAACACTGCTTTAAAGTAACATCTGAAACTGTTAGTGCCTTAGTACTTTCTATAGTAAATTATGTTTTATTTAGACTTAATTTTGGACATTTATTTGTATTCACTGTATCTGTAAAATATATTCTACTATACTATAAACTCTGGTGTTTTCTAAGGTATATATCTTGAAAAAATGTTTTTCCACATTTGTAGGAGGTTTTTTCCCCCATAAAATCCTCTAAAGTTGAAGAAAGTCTGAATAATTGTTTAAGGGGTTTCCTCTGGTACAGATTCTATTTACAGGATGATCTTTGAAATAAACAAAGGTATTGTAATATTCTATATTTATACATTTCATTCAGTATAGTGTTGTGCACCATGAAGCTTACATTTTGTGAAACATCCTTAAACAGTCATGATGCTCATACCACTTTTATTCAGTATGAAATTACTGAAGCCATGTATAATGTAAGCAGTTTTTAAAGACTGCCACATTTTTCACATTTGTCAGGTTCCTCTCCAGTATAAGTTCTCTTATACTTACTATGGATTGAGGATTGGTAAAACCCTTTTCCACATTCTTTACATGTGTAGGGTTTCTCTCCAGTATGAATTCTTTTATGACGAATAAGGCTTGAGAACTGGTTAAAGGCTTTGCCACATTCTTCACATTTGTAGGGTTTCTCTTCAGTATGAATTCTCTTATGCTTACTAAGGATTGAGGACTGGTAAAAAGCTTTGCCACATTCTTTACATTTGTAGGGTTTCTCTCCAGTATGAATTCTCTTATGGCTAGTTAGGTGTGAGCACTGTTTAAAAACTTTGCCACATTCTTCACATTTGTAGGGTTTCATTCCAGTATGAATTCTCTTATGTTGAGTAAGGCTTGAGAACTTGTTAAATGCTTTGCTACATTCTTTGCATTTGTAGGGTTTCTCTCCAGTATGAATTCTTTTATGCTGAGTGAGGTTTGAGAATTGAGTAAAGGTTCTGCCACACTCTTCACATTTGTAGGGTTTCTCTCCAGTATGAATTCTCTTATGGCTACTTAGATGTGAACACCGATTAAAAGTTTTGCCACATTCTTCGCATTGGTAGGGTTTTTCTCCAGTATGAATTCTTTTATGACGAGTAAGGCTTGCAAACTGTGTAAAGGTTTTGCCACATTCTTCACATTTGTAGGGTTTCTCTCCAGTATGAATTCTCCTATGTCTAGTTAGGTGTGAGCACTCATTGAAAAGATTGCCACATTCTTCACACTTGTAGGGTTTCTCTCCAGTATGAATTTTCTTATGTTGAGTAAGGTTTGAGAACTTGTTAAAGGCTTTGCAACATTCTTGGCATTTGTAGGGTTTCTCTCCAGTATGAATTCTCTTATGTTGCATAAGGTTTGAGAACTGGGTAAAGGCTTTGCCACATTCTTCACATGTGTATGGCTTCTCTCCACTATGAATTTTCTTATGGCTAGTTAGCTGTGACCACCAGTTAAAAACTTTGCCACATTCATCACATTTGTAGGGTTTCTCTCCGCTATGAATTTTCTTATGGTTAGTTAGTTGTGACCACCAATTAAAAACTTTGCCACATTCATCACATTTGTAGGGTTTTCCTCCAGTATGAATTCTTTTATGTTTGGTTAGGTTTGAACATCGATTGAAAACTTTGCCACATTTTTCACATTTGTATGGTTTCTCTCCAGTATGAATTCTCTTATGTTCAGTAAGGATTGACCTCCGGCTAAAATTTTTGCCACATTCAATACATTGAAAGATTTTGCTTTCAGTTGATGAACATTGAGTAAGTCTATTATAACATTCTTTCTGCCCCTTATCCTCATTCACAGTTCTCCAGTCTTTCACTAAGTGCAAATTGTCAAGGCCCCAGCTTCTATGTCTTGTCAGTGTCACTTTTTGGCATAAATCTTTCATAACCTGCTCTGGCAAAAGGTCTTGAATGGAATAAGATAAAATAGCTGAAAGAAATAAAAATAAAAAGTTATTCTGCTTACTAATCTCCAGTAAATACACTTTACAAATCTAATAAATATTATATCAAAGACATTAACAAGATGGCATAATAAAATACCACAGGCCCTGATTCCTTTTTGAACATATAAACTTAACAAAATTATATTGACAAAAATGCCTTTCTGAAAACTAAAATCTAGTTGAGTTTGCAACACCCTAGGTGAGCACAATTGCAAAATCCACATAGAATAGAAAGTAAAGTTTGTTACATTTATACATAAAACCTTTCCTCCACCCCAATATAGCATGGTGTCTTTAAGAGTAAACTTCAAACTCCTGGCTTCTCCCTCAAAGCAAAAAAACAGAAAAACAAAACATTGCACATGTGCCCATACTTCTGGCTTTTAGGGGCTTTCCAAAGACTGGTTTCTGTCTCCCATAACAAAGACTGTTGAAAGAAATGGTGGTATGCTTTGAATGACAGCTTTGGTCTGCTAAGAAAAAGGTAAATAATTGTTACTGCAGCAGAGAGATCATAGTGCCACAGCCAGACACCAGGTGTAGCACATGATTACAGGTTTTTACAAAGAAACATGAACAAATCTCTTTAGCTGAACAGTAAACACACGATTCCAGAGAAGACAAATCATAAGAAGAGGTTTGAGAGGCTACAAGGATCTCCAGCCTGGCAAATAGCTAGTAGCCTTCTCCAGGACAAAGCCACTTATAAAGCGTGTGACAGGTGGCATTTTATTAATGCCCAAATATGAACCAAAGATTACAACATATGCAAAGTTATCAGGGTAACATGGTCCAATCAAGGAAACAAACTAAATAAAAAATTAATTCTAAGAAAATAAATATGTATAAATTATCTAAATAATTCAGATGACTCAGTAAGTGAAATGGGAACAAAGACAACTAAATAAAATCAGGAAATGGGAGTATCAACAAAATAATAAAATGTATAACAAGAAACAAAGTGTGGGACTAAAGAATACAAGAAAATAACAGAAATGTTTACACAAAAGATGTAAAAAAATCAATAATAAACACAAAAAGACCCATAAGAAGACACATTATAAGCAAGATTTTGAAATCACAGAGAGGAATAAGATGTTGAAAGCAGCAAGAGAAAAGTGATGTGTCATTTATAAGCATTCTCCTATGGGATTACCTGTGAATTTATCAACAGAAACTTTGCAGGGAAAAAGGGAGTTAAGTGATATAGTCAGGGTGTTGAAAGATAAAACAAAAACTTTCAAGCAAGAATACTATTAACAGTAAAACTGTCCTTCACAATTAAGAGAAGATGAAGACTTTCCAAGATAGCCAAATGCAGAAAAACTAAATCACCAGTAAAACTGCCCCATAGAAAATGTAAAATGGACTCCGGTCCATTGAAAATAAAATGTGTCATTAAACAAAAAATTATATACAAATACATAACTCTCTGGGAAAGATGTATACATACACAAAAACAAAATTCTGTAGTTTTATAATGATGGTGCTGAAAACACTTTTACTTACGCTCTACAATTTGAAAAATGCATGAGAACAATAATAAACATCTGTTGATGTCTATATAATATGAAATATATAATTAGTGACATCAATAATATGAAGTTTAAGGTAAATATAACAAAAAAAATTTCTGTATGCAACTGAAATTAAGCTATTACCAGTTTATTATATGTTGTTGTAACTTTGGGGGTTTTATAATTCTCATGGCAACCACAAAGAAAATACCTATAGAGATACATATAAACACACACAGAAGAAGAGAGTAGAAGCATGTTACTAAGCTCAGAAAACATACTGGAAGACAGAGAGAAAAAGAGGAAAAAATGGCTACAAGAATCCGATAAAACAATAAATGACAATAGTAAGTAATTATGTTTTAGACAGCTATTTAAATATTAATCAACAAAACATCCCAATCAGAAGACTGAATAAAGAGATTTAGAAAAAATTTTAAAAACCACAAACTATGTCTTGTCTCCAAGAGACTAACTTTAGACGACTGGCATAATAGACTAAAAGTGGGAGGAAGAAAAAAGATTCCATGCAAATGGTAACCAAATGACAGTTGGAAAGGTAAAAATTATATTGGGAAAAGTACATTATATGTCAACAACTGTTATATTTCACAAAGTATACTTTAAGCCAAACTTGTCACAAGAGAAAATATGAACATCAAGTAATAATAAAAGTGTTCATTTATTGGAAACATATAATTTATAAGCATGCATGAATACACATAAGATTTACTGAGAACATAGGTTCCCCATTAGGTTTCCCAAATATATATGTTTATTTAAAAATCCCACACAAATTTGAAATGCAAAGAGAAAACTAAATGGAAGTGCAACTATATAGGAAGAATAAAATCAGCAAGTTGTTGGAACAGGAGGTCCTCTTCTTGTATATCTCCCAAAGCAACAAAAACTTATCAACCATCTATGGACATGAGTGCCTTTGTGGGAGAGCCAGGCACCATGGCTCATATTTGTAATTCCAGCTATTTGAGAGGGTGAGGCAGAAGGATTACTTCAGGCCAGGTGTTTGAGACCAGCCTGGCTCATAGAGCAAGACCCTGTCACACAAAAAGTACATTTATGATTGCTTTGTGATTCAGGGAGGGAGTTGCAATACCCTGCCAAAAGCACAAGACCAAGGAAAGCCTTTTTCAGAAAGTAAGTTTACCTTCAGATGGCAAACTTGAGGACCGCTGGTCTTGGCTACAGATGAAGAAATGGCCCATTTAACATGATTCCACTTAGAATTCTGAAGTAACACTGTAACTGTCATTAACTCCTCCCAGCCATAGTCAAGAAGAGGTACTGCCCATTCAGAGAGCTAGGGTCAGATGCTCATTCATGGCCATAGATGCAGAACTGCAGACCTTGACATTTACTGTGGTCTCTGAAGCAGGTGAATAACTCAGTTCTAGACCTTTAAGCTACATTCCATGGCCAGTCCTGCCAACCTGGAGACCTGTGACCTGGTAAAAACCTTGCAAGTACTGGGTGGGAGCGACACACATACAAACACTTGGTATTAGGCCAAGTGTCTGCCCTACAGATCAAAGTGCTGAAGGCAACTCAGTTGGCCAAGTAATAAGACAGACTTCATAAGCACACAAGCCCCTGGTAATAAGCCCACTAAAGATAGACCCCATTGTGGACCCTGCAACAACCTTAGGACTCAGGTATATCATCTCTCTACTGTGAACCCAGAAAAGATCTCATCAGCTGGGGACCCAATAGGATAAAATCTTTACCTGTATTAACCAGTTTATAAAAACTGGTAGAGGTGTTTGCTCCTTCAAATGCACAGACACCAATGCAAAGTGATATTGTGCCCATTATCAATGCTTCTATTTTAACATAGTCCTGGAAGTCCTAGACAGAACAATTAGGCAAGAAAATTTTGTAAAAGCCATAAGAACTGAAAAGAAATAAGTAAAAATATTGCTGTTTGTTGATGACATCATCTTATATGTAGAAAGCCTAAGAAATAAACCAAAAATCTGAGTAAATTAGCAGAATATAAAAGGTTATACAAATATCAGTTTTGTTCTAGTACACTAACTAAAAACCATTTAATAAAAAAACTCATTTACAGTAACATCTAAATTTCTTAGCAAAAAAATTTAAGCAACATGAAAAATCTTTACATTGGGAAAGAAAATATTGATAAAAGAAACAAGAAAAAATAAATAAATGTAAAGATACCCAATGTTTATGAATTGGAAGACTAATTATTGTAAAGTGCCATATTATCCAAAGCAATCAAGAGATTCAATAAACTTCCTATCAAAATTACAATGGCATTTTTAAAAATAATAGAATAAAATTTTAAAATTTATATAGCATTACAAGACACTGAATTGTGAAAGCAATCTTGAGAAATAATAACAAAGCCAGGGGCATCATACTTTCTGATTTAAAGCTCTATTTGAAAACTATGGTAATAAGAGTAGGATGGCATAAACACGAAAACTGATACAAAAATGGAACAAAATAGAGAGCTCAGATATAAACCCATGCATATAAGGTCAATGAATCTTTAACAAGGGCGTCAAGAATACACAGTGTACAAAAGATAGTCTCTTCAATAATTGATGCTGGGCAAAAAGAATATCTACATCCAAGTGAAATTAGACCATTTTTTTCTTACACGATACCAAGAAATTAACTCAAAATAAAGACTTAAATGCCAGACAGAAATCCTTAAAAATCTTAAAAGAAAATATATTTTAAAAACTACTTGATATTGGTTATGGCAATGATTTTTTGGATATGACATCAAAAGTATAGGCAACAAAAGCAAGTATTAACAAGTTGGACTGCATGAAACTAAAAAGCATCTGTACAGCAAGAAAAACAATAAAATAAGAAAATCTGCAGGATGGGAGAAAATATTTGCAATCCATAAATCAAATAAAAGGTAGATATCAACAATATATGAGGAACTCATAGAAATCAAAAGGAACACAATAATAATGATAATATTAATAATAAAATTGAAAAACAGGCAAAAGACCCAATAGATATTGTTCCAATGAAGACATACAAATGCCAACAGATACAAATGCCTCTGATACAGAGGGCTATCACCAATCATCAGGCAATCACAAATCAAAACCATGATGAAATATCACTTCACACTTAAGATGACTAATACATATATATTAAAAAGTGAGATAACGGTTTGACAATAATGTGAAGAAAGGGACTAAGAGCAGTGGCTCATGTCTATAATCCCAGCACTTTAGGAGGCTGAGGCGGGCAGATCACCTGAGATCAGGAGTTTGAGACCAGCCTGGCCAACATGGTGAAACCCCGTCTCTTCTAAAAATACAAAATTAGCTGGGTATGGTGGCACATGCCTGTAATCTTGGCTACCTGGGAGGCTGAGGCAGGAGAATTGCTTGAACCCGGGAGGTGGAGGTCATAGTGAGCTGAGATCGTGCTATTGCACTCCAGCCTGGGCAACAAGAGCAAAACTCCATCCCAAACAAAACAAAACAAAACAAAACACACAATGTGAAGAAACAGAAATCCTGTACTGTATACTTTAAAAGTTGTAAATTGGTGAAGTCATTATAAAAATTGGTATGAAGGCTCTTAGAAAAAGATACAAGTATAAAATTCAACAATCCCAGTTCTGTGTATATAACCAAAGGAAATGAAATCAGTATCTCAAAGAAATATCTGCATCCTCATATTTATTATGGTATCATTCACAATTGCCAAGATATGACAATAACCTAAATGTTTTTAGACACTAGATGGATAAATATGGTTTACATACACAATAAAATATTATTTGGTCATAAAAATAATTTAATTCTGCCATTTAAACAACATGGATGGACTGGAAAGACATTATGCTAAGTAAAATAAGCCAGACACCAAAAGGCAAATACTGTATGATCTCACTTGTATAGAGAATCCAAAACGGTGAAACTCACAGAAGCAGAGAGTACAGAGGGAGTTGGCAGGGCCTAGAAGTGAAGAAATTGGGAAGGTGTTTTTCAGTTTTTGTTTTTTTGAGACGGAGTCTTGCTCTGTCGCCCAGGCTGGAGTGCAATGGCAGGATCTGGAGTGCAGTGGCTGCTCGCTGCAGCCTCCACTTCCCAGATTCAAGCAAATTCTCCTGCCTCTGCTTCCCGAGTAGCTGGGATTACAGGCACCCGCCACCATGCCCAGCTAATTTTAGTTTTTTTAAGTAGAGATGGGGTTTCATTATGTTGGCCAGGCTGGTCTCAAACTCCTGACCTCAAGTGATCCACCCACCTTGGCCTCCCAAAGTGCTAGAATTGTTGTTTGGTTTTAAGATGAACAAATTTAAAAGATCGAATGTGTAATTTCATGAATACAGTTAATAATGTCTTGTAGGCTTAAAATTTGCTAAGGTAGTAGACATTAGGAATTCTCACTCCAAATCAATTTGAGTGTGTTAATTATAGTACAATGTGTACACATCAAATTTTTATGTTGGACATTCATAATTTTTATTTGTAAAAGAGTTGTTACACACACAAATAAATATATATGCATGCATGTATATGTATGTATACCCCAGTAAGCTTTATAGTAAATAAAAACAAATTTAAAATATAGTTATTTAAAAATAAGGTAAAAGGTGGGAGTTTAATATATGCTCAGCAATCTTCCAAGCTCCCTAATAAAACAGTATTGTTTTTAAATGTAGGGAGTAGATATATTAAATTATATTACTGTTGATACTGTAACAATGTGGGCATAGAGTTTAAATTACCAATCTCAGTTTTTACTTAGAAAATAAAATTTTGAAGTAAAATAAGTTTAGATTTTCTTATATTTAGTGTTCTGATAAAATCACTGAGTATGAGCTTCTGTAAAATCACATTTGAAACCTCCATAGGATAGAAAATCATAAAGCTGAAAACACAACATATGTTTGTGGTGTTCCTGGGATTTCTGAACCAAATGCCAATATACCACTACTCTCACAAATTTCAGACAAGATGCAAAAAGAGAATTAAATGGTATAAAATAGAGTTCCTCAAAAATATGTAGATATGCCTATGTTCCACAAAGCAATGGAAAAGCAGTCAGATTATATAGTGCCTTATAAACCATGAACAGGACTTTGCTTCACTCTGTAACCTCAAAGGAAAATCACTTCATGGTAGTAGAATCCTTAGAGAACTTAAGAGCATGGGGCAGAAGATGCTCCTGTGAGAGGAAGACAAAGAAACTCAGGCTTTTCTGAAGCAGAACTGCCCAAACCACATTTTCATTTCTGGCTTTCTCCTTGACATTTGGGCCTCTAACCTGTGTCATCTACTTTATTTACTCCTACCTGCCTTGAAATTTGGCTACTATCACCTGTCTCTTTAAACTCCCAGGCTGTTTTCTTTGTTCTAGACAGGTGACCAGGTCTGGATTAGACATAGCAAGACCTGTTTCATTAGAAAAAATAACATGACTCTTGCTGGCACGCTCCAATTACCAACCTAGTACGGTGCTTGGTAGGAAAACAATTTTTTAGAAGGTTCTAGAAAATTACTCCCAAAATACTATTTTCTGACATTAACTATACAATATTTAGAAAGGACTTTAAATGTATAGGTTCTTTTTGTTTGTTTGTTTGTTTGTTGAGATGGAGTTTAGCTTTTGTTGCCCAAGCTGGAGTGCAATAGCGTGATCTCGGTTCACTGCAACCTCTGCCTCTCAGGTTCAAGTGATTTTCCTGCTTCAATCTCCCAAGTAGCTGGGATTACAGGCACATGCCACCATGCCCATCTAATTTTTTTTTTTTGTATTTTTAGTAGAAATGGGGTTTCACCATGTTAGCCAGGCTGGTCTTGAACTCCTGACCTCAGGTGATCTGCCCACCTCGGTCTCCCAAAAACGTATAGGTTCTTAGCTCCACTACCCAATACTACTGAATCAAAACTTGGTAGTGTAATTAGATTTTGAGGTGTGGGCAACAGTATCTTATGCCACTAAAGTTCTGGAATTACCAGTCATCTAGACTGAAGAATTTAGACCTTAAAATTTATGTCAAGATGAAACATTTTGAAGATTTTATTTTCTACACCAACAAATTCCCAAGTTTTCCTTAGAAGCAGAGATCAAAAACTCATTCATGCAAATGACAAACTCTCAGGTAACATTTCAGGAGTGAAAAATATGAAATTCATAGTATGAAATATAAATTGTGTATTGAAGTTATCCTCACCCAGGGAGACCAGGTTTCTGTAGTTCTCGAACATCACATCCCTATACAAATTTCGCTGGGCAGGGTCCAGACATGCCCACTCCTCTGGAGAGAATTCTATGACCACATCACTGAATGCCAATAGTCCCTGGGGGGAAAAAAAACACACACATTTACAAAATGTGCCATGGGCAGAGTTCTTAATTTGACTCCAACTGAATTGAAAAGAGTAAAGTGAACTTTTTCTGGCATAAATTGTCCAGTAAGATACTGTTTAAAACACAAAGATTCTCAAATGCATTCTGTAACTCTAAGGAAAGAGGATGGCATAAGATTTACAAAACCAGTGTAGATGCTATACTTTTGTTAAGCGTTATAGTATAAAAATAAGGGTGCCAATACAGGCATTACATATTGGACAGCTATATTTACATTACACAAGATAAGTTGGATAAATTTCTCAGAAGGAAAAATCATCTGAAGTGCCTCTCAGATTTTAATGCATATGACAAGAAATTGGAAATCTGTTTAAAATGTAGATTTTGATTCAGAAGGTCTGGGCTGAAACCTGACTTTCTGAATTTTGAACAAGTTCACCTGTGATGCCAATGCTTCTGAACCAAGGAGAATATTCTGCCAAACATTAAGTGGCAGAGCCTGCATTTATCTCAGTTCATTTGACCATTAAATAAGAGCCTTCATTTTCCAAGGTCAAACAATCTAAGAAGGAGAACTTCCAAATTAAATGTGATGGTTCATGCCCATCAGTTATTAAATCTCCCCAATGTACTTAATAATACAGAGAAAACTAATTTGCTTTATAGTGAAGAAATCTGTCAGAAATCATCTTAACCTAGTGAATAAAATTAACACCAACTGTAACAGAAAAAACTGGTATCACGTGTAAAAATGCACAGGAGGAGGTTACAACATTATTGCTATAACAGCATAGGTCAAGAAGGCAAAATCTGAATCTAATCATAAAGAAACATCAGTTTCATGCAAAATTCCATCAACTTTCTTTTAACTAATCCAAGGACCCGAATCCATCTCCAGTGGGAATCTTGGGCATCCACACCTTCCCATGTTCAACAGATACAAAAGAAACATTCATTTTGCAGGTCAAAAATTTATAGTAAAGATTGCTTATGGCACTTAAAAAGCCTGAATGGATATAAAACATTGATATATAGGAAAGAAATATTTTTCAGAGCCCCTTGACTATCATAAGAAGAAAAATTTAAAAAGTACTTGAAATAAATTTATTAGGCAGAAACATTACAAATATATAAATAAAAGTCTGCAAGTTTTAAACACATGACATTTCTGGAGAAACAGCTGACCCAGCCCCTGACCTAGTACTCATTTACCCGAGAACCAGCCATTTCTTCCTCTTTTTCTGATTTCTGTTCAGATGAGATTATCTGGACAAATCACACATCTTGAGAATATGCTTTTAGAGATGTCAGCACAACTCCTTCACCTGCTATGACCACACACACAGGCAGAAGGACCTTGAAATGCAGAAAAAGCTACTTTCCTGTTTCTTCATCATACAAGACAGGAACAATGAGCTCCTACATAAAGGTCAAAATGTGAGTTTTCATTTTCCTGCCATCAAGTGCCCTTCTGTCCCATGGAAGCCAGCAATTTTGGCTACAATAATAAAAATATTGGCTGCACTGACTTGACCACACCAAACCAAAGGAGAGCAGGCCCTGTGACCTTCCTCTGGAACAAAGGCTGAACTCAACTCTCTCAAATGTATCTAAGGGCCCTCATGCTTGACCCTGGCCTTACCTTAGGATCACATGGGGTACGAAACTAAAACAACAATGTTCTTACCCAGACCAATAGACAGAACCTGTGGGGAGGGTACAAGTGAGAGTATTTCTTTAAACTGGACATGTGATCCTAATTGGAGGCTTGGGCTGAGAGCCACTTAGCTAAGCATTGCTTCTGAAACTTCAATGTGCATATATCATTTGCTATTCTGAGCCCCACTTTAAGTAATGTGATTCTGTAGGTTTGGAAGAGGTCTATTAACTGACTCCTGTAAGAAGTCCCTGTTCATGTTAATGTTGCTCCTCCTAGGTCCATCACGAGTAGCACTTAGGTAGAAAACTACAGGCACAACAAACAGAGTCCCTTTACACAATACTCTTAGCCCAATACAAATATTTTTGGTCCAAAGCGAAGACCACCAGTCACAATTCTGAAACATGGCATTATCTGCTAGCCCTTTAAAGTTTAAAGAGGACCACAATGTCTGAGCAAATCTCCATTTGGGAAACAACTTGTGCATATACATTAATGCAATGTTTATGGAGCATGTACTATGTGCTGGGAAGTACATTACAAAACACTATGCGGGGAACTTCACATTATGTGAGTTAATCTTCATAAAACCCTGGGAGGTAGATGTGAAGTGTCTCATAATTGCCAGGATGTGAATACAGGGCATACTCTTTCTATTTCTTTTTCCATTTATCTATCACTGATTTTAAAAATAAAACGTATAGGCCGGGCGTGGTGGCTTATGCCTGTAATCCTAGTACTTTGGGAGGCTGAGGCGGGTGGATCACCTGAGGTCCAGAGTTCGAGACCAACTTGGCCAACAAGGCGAAACCCCGTCTCTACTAAAAATACAAAAAATTAACTGGGCATGGTGGTGGGAACCTGTAATCCCACACTTGGGAGACTGAGCCAGGAGAATCGCTTGAACCCAGGAGGCGGGGGTTGCAGTGAGCCAAGACTGTGCCATTGCACTCCAGCCTGGGTGACAGAGCAAGACTCCATCAAAAAAAAAAAAAAAAAAAAAAAAAAAGAAAAGAAAAAAAGAAAAAAAAAAGGAATAAAATAAAGCTAAATATAGATGGAAGAGACACAGAAATAAGTGTGGCATATAGGTTAGAGGAACTTTTTATTGTTGTATTTATATTTACTGTTTTATAACTTGGAGAACAACTACTGGATCCGAAGAAATAGAGAACAGGTTACTGAGTAAAATGTTTTTAGAAACACAGATTTTAATTAAAAAATAAAAATTAAGGCCCCAAAATATAGTCTTTGGCTCCCATTTATCTGTTTGGATTTGGGGAAATTGTGGGAACCAGGTTTGGGGAGGCAGCAAGAGCAGCTACTGAAACCTCTGATCTCCCCTAATCAGTTCTGTGAGGGCAAATTCCAGGGTGGAAACATATTTAGACAAGGTTTCAAAGAGCGTGAATCTGGGCAGGGCTGGGACCCTGGGCTTCACATCTTTATACCACTGGCTGATTTTCAGTTATGTCTTTCCTAAGGCTGCCCACAAGAAACTTGACTTTCACAGTTTGTGTAATTTCAATTGTTTAAGCCAATTCTCTATTCTGTAATGTAACAATAAATATAACATAAACCTTTAGAATTTTCTGGCACTAATATATTAGAAGCTAAATATTTTATTCCTAAGAAGGTAAAAGCATTTACTGCCACCACCACTGCTGTACTACTACTACTACTACCTCCTCCTCCTCCTCCTCCTCCTTCTCCTCCTCCTTCTCCTCCTCCTCCTCCTAATAATTCTGTTCAAGAATGGCCATTCAGGCCAGGTGCGGTGGCTCATGCCTGTAATCCCAGCACTTTTGGAGGCCAAGGCGGGCGGATCATGAGGTCAGGAGATCGAGACCATCCTGGCTAACAAGGTGAAACCCCATCTCTACTAAAAATACAAAAAAATTAGCCGGGCATGGTGGCGGGTGCCTGTAGTCCCAGCTACTCGGGAGTCTGATGCAGGAGAATGGCATGAACCCAGGAGGCAGAGCTTGCAGCTTGCAGTGAGCCGAGATCCTGCCACTGCACTCCAGCCTGGGCAACAGAGCGAGACTCTGTCTCAAAAAACAAAAAAACAAAAAAACAACAAAAAAAGAATGGCCATTCAGGTAGTGACATCAGAACTCACAATAACATTAGGGAAGTAAGGAGCTCAAATGAAGCCCAAGTTCCCTGTGCACCTATATCTCTACTTTTTTAAAAAACTGGCCACATACTTCCAAATTCAAGCATTTACCTACATTTTCTAGACTGAAAGTTCATGCATGATGGAGCCATGACAGCTCCATTTGCTTTTCTAATAGCCATACCAAATGGAGGCAATTGGTCTATACATTAGTTTGCATCTCCAGATCTCCTCTTGGTTCTTCATCCAAGTACCAGGAAACTGAAGAAGCCCCCATCTAGGTACCAACCAAGAAGATTCATTCTATGAGGGGAGAAACAAACCCTAGATGCCTTATTTCTCTTCCACTGAGATGAAAGCAGAATACCCCATCAACAGTCTTCACAGGACATCCCTAAATGTCTCATAGAATCTCGGATGCCGATGAGACGGGTTCCAGTAAGCCTAGGCTGATGTCCCCATGATGAATCAGGCAGGACCAATTCAAGGTACTTCTATGAGGCCAGGAAAGTAAATTAAACTGCCCTTGTAAAGCAGCCAACCATATTGGATACTACCTGTCTCTGAACAGCTAACTCTTGGGTAAGAGGAAAGATAAAACTATCCTACTCCAGTAAGAGTTCACAGATGAGGTGTAATTGTGGTCATGACTGGACGTTTTGTGGTGCTGACCTCTCATTGCTAAGGTACTTGTTTACACTTACAGATTCTTCCAGGTTTTGCTGCAGGTAGGCTTTACTCTCCAAAAGAAACTCGGAGACAGGGTGCTCTACTTTTTACTATTTGTACAACTGCAGCAGGTCACTGGACAAAATCTACAAAACATGGAGAAACCCACCCCAAAAGAGGGACTTTACAAAGTCTATGTTGATGTCTCACAAGGTAGATGTCTCCCCTGAGTTTTCTATCCATCCTCAGTTCAAAGTCTAGCCCTTTATTTTGCATCTTAGGCAAATGACAGCCCCTCTGTGTGGACTCTAGGCAGAGTCAACCTGGTTTACTATTTCTGGGAGCTACAGAATGGGGAGAAAATCTAGAGGAGATATGCCCTCATGGAGGCTTCTCTAACAGATGCTGAAGAACCCCAGGACCTACATTCAAAAGTTTAAGCTGCAGACTTAGGTCTTTGAAGGGCAGGAATGTGACAGGTGCCCTCTGTAGATTCCTGGGCATTTGGACAGCAGGAGAAGGAATGAAGTTGAGGGTCTTAATGCCTACTCAATGCACAGATGTAAGCCCAATTGTTTCTGGGCCCCATAATCTCTGACTCAGTTTTGGGTCTGAAGATGCCAGGGGCATTAAAAGAAAGAACTGGAATACCTGGTTGTTGTTTTGTGAAGTTATTTTTGTAGAAATATGGTCTACTTGCTCTGAAAGAACTGTAGATTCCAAACAGAGAGACCCTTCTATCTAAAAATTGTGCAATATTTTGCTGTACAATTGCAAATTGTGACTAGACGCTCAAAAAAAGAAAGGCCCTTTACAGTGAAGCCTTGTGGGTAACTTATATGTTTGTACCATGTTTGGTAATTCTGGACAGCGTTTAAAAAGCAACTAAAAACAAAATTATTTTCAACTCCAGAAAAACTCTCCACAATGGTAGAACAGAGAGAAAACTGTTGCTTTTTTTTTTTTTTTTTTAACATAAAATTGAATCACAATGTGATATATATCACAGGTCATCTGCTAACAGATTGCAAAAACAAAAATAAAAGTAATGAAAACTAGTCCTCAAGTAGAAGACAGAATCTTTTTAAAAATAGGTATTGTTCAGGCTGACCCCATTTTAGGCCTCAGCCCACCTGCACCCAGGCTCTCATTAAAACAGCATGTTGGTCCACACTGCCTTGTGTGTTGGCACACTCTTGGGGTTCCAACCAATACAAGAACCTTACATCTGGTGCTGAGACCCAGGAGGGGCTCAGGTCTGCGTCCCCTGTGGACCCTACCCCTCTACCCTGGAGAGCAGGCCATAGCAGCCGGACAAAGGAAGCTCCTCAGCTTCCAATCGCCTCTCTCTGCATGCACATTGGTCACTGATCTCGCCTACTGGTAAGTTTCCCGGGAGCCTGGTTAGCAGGGGAAACTCTGCATGGCCTCTCTTGGTTTCTCCAGTCCGAAAATCCAACGTTGGTCCCAGAAGGCTCTGGCATGTGCCAGGTACTTGCTGATCATCTGGTCTCACAAGGACGCCTCCAAGTCATGTGATCCTGTTCCAGGACAAAAAAGGCAGCGGTGACGATCGCTCCTTTTATCATCTCCCTCCGGTCATCCAGGATGGTCTCCTTTTCCCTGTTCTCCCAAGCCTACCCTCCATTATGGGAAACTCCCAGTCTTCCATTCCAAAAAACAGCCCTCTAGGCTGCCTCATAAAAAACCTGCAAACCTTAGGCCTCAGTCAAGATATCCGCCCTAAGCGCCTTGTCTTTTTTGCAATACAGCCTGGTTGCAGTACGAATTAGATAATGGGTCCAAATGGCCTGCAAATAGAATGTTCAACTTAACAATTTTAACTGACGTAAGCAATTATTGTCGACAACTGGAAAAATTGGAAGAAATTCCTTATGTCTAGGCCTTTTTGCACTCAGAGTACAACCCGACCTCTGCAATTTTTGCTCACCTGTTCAAATCCTTCTCCTCCATTCTTGCCGCCTTGATCACCTTTCTCCTCCCAACCCTACCTCTTTTTCCTTGTTAGATCCAGCAGACTGCTGTCCACCCCTCCCAGCCCCTACCTCTTCCTCTCAACCGTCTTCTTTAACCCCCCAAGCCTCCTCATTGTCTTCTCAGCCATCTTCCCACTCAGCTGTATCCACTTCTTTTCCTACACCATCCTCCCTCAGGACAATTCTAGCATTGCCTGTACTCATTCTCCTTTCTCACCGCCCTCTCCTGAAGCCTGTAAACCCATCCCACCACCTTATGCCCCTATCTATCCTCCACTGCCTGTTAACCCCCATTCCCCCTTCACATCCTCAGCAGGAACCACTTCCAGGTTCTTCCTTCTCTCTTGCCCATACTCGCTCAGGCACCAACTTTGGCATGCCCCAACCTTACTTCAGCACCTGTGCTAGAATGCCCCCTTCAGAAAGTAGCAGGAAGCAAAGGTATTATTAGAGTTCATGTTCCCTTCTCCCTCACTGATCTCTCTCAAATTAACAAAAGACTCGGTTCATTTCCAGAAGACCCTGCCTCTTATATTACGGAGTTTCAGTATTTTACCCAGTCTTACGAAGTAACCTGGCATGACCTCTATGTTATCCTCTCTTCCACCCTTCACCAGAAGACTGGGACTGTTATCTGCACCCTAGCTCAGGCGCATACTGATACAATTCATCACCAGACTCCTGCCCAGCCTACTGGTGCAGAGGCAGTCCCCAAGCAGGACCCCCACTGGGATTATCAAGACAGGGCCTCTGGACGCCGCATTTGAGACATGATTGTGTGTCTCCTTGCAGCATTCAAAAAGGGTGCCCATAAAGTGGTAAACTATGAAAATCTTTCAGAAGTCACCCAAGGTCCTGACAAAAACCCAGCCCTTTTTCTCCCTGTTTAACTGAAGCCATGAGAAAATATACCAACCTAGACCCATCCAGGTGAGAAGGAACCACTATTTTAAACCTTCAGTTCATCTCCCAATCCAACCTTGATATTTGGTGCAAGCTTCAGAAGCTTGATGACGGCCCTCAAACCCTACGGTGAGATCTTCTTAATTTACCCTTCAAAGTCTTTAACAATCATGACGAGGAAAGTAAAAGGCAAAAACAGGCAGAGTTTCAAATGCTTGCCTCCGCCATCAGGGACCCCCTGCTGGCCCATGGGGCGGCAGCTCCACACAGAAGCCTCCTAGCAATTCACCTCCACCTGGCACCTGTTTCAAGTGCGGCAATGAAGGCCACTGGTCCAGACAATGCCCACACCCAGGTAAGCCCACAAGGCTGTGCCCCTCTGCAGAGGACCCCACTGGAAGTTGTACTGAGTGGCCCCAGCAAGGACCGCCCCCATCCCTTCCCAAGCAGGCCAAAACCTCCTGCTTGGATCTCATTGGCCTTGCCACTGAAGACTGATGGTGCCCTGGAAAGGACATCCCGGAAACTACCATCGCTTCATCCGAGCCAAGTGGTAACCCTGATGGTGGCAAGTAGGCCAGTATGATTTTTAAATTAATACCGGGTAACCTACTCTGCTTTACCTAATTTTTCAGGACCCACCCACTCCTCCCAAGTCTCTGTTGTGGGAATTGGTGGACAAGTCTCCAAACCCCGAGTAACCACTCCACTCTTCTGCTCCCTACACACCTTTTCCTTCACTCACTCTTTCTTAGTCCTGCCCTCATACCCAACTCCGCTCCTAGGCAGAGACATCCTTTCAAAACTCCACATTACTCTCCACTTCCATGTTCCCCATAGTACCCAAGACATCCACCTAGACTCCTCTGGCACTCCTAACTCTCTTCTACTCCTCCAACCTGACACGTTAAAACATGCAACTTTTCCTTATCCCCCATCTGTAGTTAACCCCACTGTTTAGGCGCAAAACACCACATCCCCGTCCGCATTACCCTTAAAGAGCCCACCCAGTTTCTATCACAGAAGCAGTATCCCATCCCCCAAGCAGCTCTTGTAGGCCTAATCATTTCTCACCTCCTCGCCAGTCACCCATCCACCCAACAAACTCCCCTTTTAACACACCAGTTCTACCTGTTAAAAAGCCAGGAGCTCATCGCTTAGTCCAGGACCTCAGGCTCATTAACCAAGCTTTCCAGCAGTTCCTAACCCATATACTTCACTTTCCACAATTCCCTCCAATACCACCCATTTTTCTGTTCTAAATCTAAAGGATGGTTTTTTTCCCCACAATTCCTTTACACTCTGATTCCCAAAACCTCTTTGCCTTTACGTGGGAAAACCCTGACACCCACCTTTCATGTCAGCTCACCTGGTGTGTACTACCTCAAGGTTTCAGAGAGAGCACCCACCTTTTTGGACATGCCCTTTGCTCATGACCTCTCTACCTTATCCCTAAAACTGTCCACTCTCCTTCAATATGTTAATAATCTGCTCCTGTGTACCCCCTCTCAAAGAGACTGCGACACCCATACTCTCTCTCTCTTTTGAACTTCTTGGCAGAATAGGGGTATTGGGTCTCCCCTAAGAAAGCACAAATATGCACCCCCTCAGTCACCTATTTAGGCCTAGCTCTTAGCCCGTGAACCTGAGAGCTCACAACTGACCGCACATCCCTCCTCTAGTGCCTCCGGCCTCCATAAACTAAGCAAGAAATTCTCTTTTCAAGAACTAGTGGGATATTTTAGGCTCTGGGTTCTCTCCTTCGCTTTACTTGCCAAACCGTTATACCAAGCTGCTAAAGACCCTCTCCATGAGCCTTTAAAACCTGCACAGCCTATTACCCAACCTTTCCATCTACTCCAAAAGGCTGTCATTTCAGCCCCCGTCCTCACTCTCCCAGACCTCACCAAACCTTTCTCCCTCTATACCGATGAACAGCATGGAGTTGCACTAGGTGTTCTAACCCAGTCTAAGGGACCCACCCTCCAGGTTGTTGCCTACCTCTCTAAACAGCTTGAAGTCACAGTCCTCAGATGGCCTGCCTGCCTCCGAGCATTGGCAGCAGCTGCTGTCCTCACCCTTGAAAGTCTAAAACCATCTCTCCATGTCAACCTAACAGTTTATTCAACCCATAACATCAAAGACATGCTAGTTCACCGCAGTGTACTAAGTCTCATCTCTGCTTCATGGCTCCTCCAACCGTATTCTCTATTCATAGAAACCCCCCAAATCACTGTGCTAACCAGCTCCCATCTAAACACAGCCATGGTCTTACCTGAAGCTACAACTGCCCAAGACCCTTCAAACTTCAGTGTGAACACTGTTCAAACCTTTCTTATACCTTTTCCAAACCTAACAGATCAACCCCTTCCAGATGCCTCCTTTACTTGGTTTGTAAATGGTAGCTCCTTACTACATCAAGGACGCTGGCATGCTGGCTATGCTATAGAGTCACCTCCCCCACACACTATTAAAGCCAATACACTCCTTCTAGGCACCACCTCCCAAAAAGCTGAACTCATCACCCTCACTTGAGCTCTCACTCTAGCAGCCAGAAAACAGATCAACATATATTCAAATTCTTGTTATGCGTTCCACATAGTGCACTCACATTCATTCATGTGGAAAGAACGGGGTTTATCTGCCAACCCGACCCTCACCAAAAGCTACAACCAAAGTGGACAGGCCCCTACACTGTGATATTCAGCACACCAACTGCAGTGAGAGTCCAAAGACTCCCCCACTGGGTCCATCGCACCAGGGTCAAGCTCACCCCAAGACTACTCCTTCCTCCAAAACATTAACAGCGGGCAGCACCCTTGCAGTCCTTGTATATAATAACCTAAACAAAGAAAAACTATCCTTAAAGGTAGGAGAAAGCCAAAAGATGGCAAAGGGACAAATGACCTCCGCAATGGATCATCGAATATTACGGTCCTGCCACTTGGGCTGAGGATGGTTCATGGGGTTATTGCACTTCTATATATATGCTGAATAGAATAACTAGACAACAGACTGTTCTAGAGATAATCACTAACCAAACTGCCTCAGCCCCGGAAATGCTCAGCACCACAAAACCAAATGTGTGCAGCAATTTGTCAAAACAGGCTAGCATGAAACTACTTATTAGCAGAAGAGAGTGGAGTCTGTGGTAAATTTAATATCTCTAAATCGCCATCTTAACACAGATGATAACGGATAAGAGGTTCTAGAAATCGCTTCTAACATCAGAAAAGTAGCCCATGTACCAGTCCAAACCTGGAAGGGATGGGACCCAACAAACCTTCTAGGAGGGTAGTTCTCTAATTTAGGAGGATTTAAAACACTGGTAGGGGCAGTAATCTTCATCATTGGATCCTCCTGTTTCTCTGGTGTGTTATCCTACTGATAATAAAAGCCACTGAAACTCTTGTTGAAACTACAGTTAATCACCAGACAATCCAGACAATGCTCCTTCTACAACGACATGATGGATACCAACCCATCTCTTCAGAATACCCCCAAAATTAAGTTTTTCTTTGTCCAAGGTGCCCACACCACCCCTATGTCACGCCTGAAGTAGTTGTTAAGAAAGTCGTCTGTTTTCCCTTTTCTATAATCAAATAGACAGGAATGTAAGATTCTTCCCCCGGGCCTGAAAGCTTAAGGAGATGAGTAACTCCTCCCTTCTCAGGCCCAGTCCCAAGGTGCAAGGCTACCTGC
Organism: Theropithecus gelada; assembly: GCF_003255815.1. Taxonomy (NCBI): domain Eukaryota; kingdom Metazoa; phylum Chordata; class Mammalia; order Primates; family Cercopithecidae; genus Theropithecus; species Theropithecus gelada. The sequence goes on from NC_037668.1 coordinate 137,874,151, forward strand.
ACCAGCAGCGTGTGCCAGCAAGATAGCAGAAGCAGCAAGAGAGCCTGCCAGAAGACACGAACCCCTGAGGATCTAGAAAGGCCATCCGGGTACAACATAGCAGTTATGTCAGACTAGGACACTTCCTGCTTATAGGAGACTATAAAACCTTTGCCCCACCCTCACTTGGTGCTGACTCCATTTCAGGCCTCAGCCCACCTGCACCCAGGTGCTCATTAAAACAGCATGTTGCTACACACAAACACACACACACACATGCACACACACACGTTCACCCTAAATTCACCTGGTAACTGGGGAGGCCATCTGTGTTTTGGCTTAGTCAACAGAAAATTGAATTGCCTATATTCAAAAGAAATACAAATTTTCTATTTCTTCACGACATAAGATAGTTTTGGAACTTGGAGCCAGGTCCTGCTGAAGGTAGGCTCTACTCTCCAAAAGAAATTCTGGAATAGGGTGCTCTACCTTTTGCTACTGGTATTTCAAAACAATGATTTCCAGGTTTAAAATAAAGGTACACCTGAGTCAAATTAAATGACAAAAGACATATTTAGCTTTTTAAATGATGTGCATACATTTCAAAGAAAATAATTACATATAAAAGTTTTCTAAATTAAGTGCTTTATAAAAAGGAGAGCATAATGTCTTCACTTACATATTCAACTTGGAGAATTAAGATTTTTTTTTTCTTTTTTGATCACCAGGCAGAGACTCTTGTTCTCTTCCCTCACTTTCTCCAAAACAGAGTCTCTGCCTCTGGGCTGAGCTGCCTGGAGCTGGAGGAAGGGTGACACAAGCACCCCTGTGGCCAAAATGACTAGAAATGCAGTGGCTCAGACATGAAGCCAGCAAAGCACTGAGTCTCACCCAAAGCCTGTTGGAACCACTCCCTGGCTACCACCGATGTTTTCTCAAACCCTGGGGTTCTAAAATTAGCAGGTACCATAGGCAGCCAGGCCTGTGTTCTTCCCTTCAGGGTAGTAAGTTCTGCTAGGCCCCAGAAAGGTCCAGAGGTGCTGTTCACAAGCCAGGGACTACAGTCAAGTCATTTAGAAATCTATCTGTAATTCTATTGTATTGTGGCTGAGCTGGTGCTCAAACCAAAAAATGTAGTCCTTCTCTCTCTTCTCAATTTGTTCCAAAGGCAGAAGAGCCTCACTCTGTGGCTACCACCATCACAGACCATGGAGAGTACTTCCATACTACCACCAATGTTCCCTTCAGACTCTTCAATCAGCTTGTGGTTAATGCTTCCCAAACTGGGGCTCATTCTTCAGGGCAGGGTGTTTCCCTTTTCCCAAGGGAAGGTCCAGAAATGCCATACACGAACCAAGTCTGGAATCAGGGACCTCATAAGTTCACTTGGTGCTATACTTCCCTGTGGCCAAGCTGGTGCCTCACATGCACGACAAAATCCTCTTTACTTTTTCCTCTGCTTTTCTCAGGCAGAAGTATCACCCTGTAGCCACCACACCTGGGAATGTGCTGAGTCTCACCTGAAGCCAGCAAGTCTCAAAGTGTCACCTAAAGTCCTCAGTATAGTAACTGGGAATCACTGCTAGTTATTCAGGACCCAAGGGCTCTTTAGTTAGCAGCTAAATTCTGCAAGGACTGGGTCTTTCCCTTCAAGGCAGTGGGTTTCCCTCTGGCCCAGGGTGTGTATAGAAATGTCATGACAGAGCTAGGGTTTGTAAAGGGAGCCTCATGATTATGACCACTGCCTTATTCTGCTGTGGCTGAGCTGGTACACAAAAATGCAAGACAAAGTCCTCCCCGTTTTTCCTTCTCCTCACCTCAAGTGGAAGGAAGGGGTCTCTTTTTGGAGACATGAGCTGTGAAGCCTGGGGTTAGGGGATGGGTGATGTCAGCATTCCCTTAGCTGCCCTAGCTCATGTATCAGTAGGCCATGTGCCCCACTAGTCCACTGGTTCTGGGCCCAGTTCAGCACTAGAACTCACCTAGGAGTTGCAGTCTTTGTGGCCTAGACTGCTTCAAATTTGTTTAGGGTCCTAGAGCACTTTAGCCCACAGCCGCAAGGCTTCTGGGAACTCAAGTTCTGACTAATGGGATCAGAAATTCGCCTCTGGCTAGGGCTTGTTTAAATGCTCACTCCATGGGTGGATGTCAGCTGAGTTTGGTTTGGTTTGGTTTTCTGCTGTAACAGGGCAGCACTGAGTTCAATGCCTTATAATTGCTGTACTCTGCCTCTCTGTGAGAGACAGGACTAGCTGGATTTCCTAGGCCAATGAAGAATTCCTAAGCCTAGCTAAGGAAGGTGACTGCACCCACCTTTAAACACGGTACTTGTAACTCAGCTCACACCCGACCAATCAGGTAGTAAAGAGAGCTCACTAAAATACCAATTAGGCTAAAAGTGAAAGGTAAAGAAATAGTCAATCATCTATTGCGTGAGAGCACAGGGGGAGAGACAACAATTGGGATATAAACCCAGGCATTTGAGCTGGCAGTGGCAACCCCCTTTGGGTCCCCTCCCGTTGTATGAGAGCTCTGTTTTCACTCAAATCTTGCAACTGCATACTCTTCTGGTCCATGTTTGTTCCGATTTGAGATGAGCTTTCTTTTGCCGTCCACCACTGCTGACTGCTATGCCAGGCCCGCCGCTGACTTCCACCTCTCCCGATCTGGCAGAGTGTCTGCCACACTTCTGGTCCAGTGAGGTGCCGATTGCCACTCCTTATTGGGTTAGAGGCTCACCATTGTTCCTGCATGGCTAAGTGCCTGGGTTTGTCTTAATCAAGCTGAACACTAGTTTCTGGGTTCCACGGTTCTCTTCCATGACCCACAGCTTCTAATAGAGCTATAACACACATTGCATGGCCCAAGGTTCCATTCCTTGGAATCCATGAGGCCAAGAACCCCAGGTCAGAGAATAAAAGGCTTGCTGCCATCTTGGGAGAGGCCTGCTACCATCTTGGGAGCTCTAAGAACAAAGACCTACCAGTAACATTTGGTGGCCTGTACGGGGATTCTCCAAAGCGGTGAGTAATATCGAACCATTTTCACTTGCTATTCTGTCCTATCCTTCCTTAGAATCAGAGGAAAATATCGGGCACCTGTCGGCCAGTTAAACATGAATAGCATGGCTGCTGGACTTAAGACTCAGTGTTAAGCTTTCTGGGAAAAGGCTTTCTAACAACCCCCAACCCTTCTGAGTTGGGAGTATTGGTCTCCCTGGAACCAGCTTCCACTTTCACAATATTCCTGGGGAAAGCCGAGGGCCAACTAGAGGCAGAAAGCTGTTGTCCCAAACTCCCGGCACTGGCCGGTCAAGATCATGGCATAGCCAGAAGCCTCTACTCAACAGTCGCCCATGTGTGCACCCCTACCTGTCCTACTGACCCATACCTCCTGGGTCCCAACCATTACTTTCTTGAAAGTGTACCCCAAAATTCTCCTTACCTCTGAATCTACTTCCTCTGATCCCTGCCTCCTAGGTACTAATGCATCACACTTTCACTTCCTCTCCCAAGTATTAGAGAAATTTGTATCTCCAAAGGGATCTAAGAAAGCTCTACGCTGCATCCTTAGGCACTAGGCTATGAACCCAGGGAGTCTTTCCCCTGGTGGCCCTCTCAATTTAGGTACACAGCTCTTGACACAGGCAGTTATGTGGGACCCATTCCCCAACACCCTTGCCAGGGTCCCAAGTTTGTAAATGGCTAGGAAGATTGCTCTCCCATTGTGTAACATGCTCTACTCCCCCAATTTCTACCCAGCTTACCCCCCCTGCAATACAATCTCCAAGCCTTGGCTCCTTGGCCAGGGCCTTAGAACTGATGACCCAGTACTTTAACAACTGGAACTGGGTCTACAACAACACAATAGATCAGGATGAAAATGAATTGAGTAAATTAAAGTGAGGTGCACATTCCTATAGTGGCAAATGAGGGCAATGAGCAAACGTCCTTCTGCTGTGTTCCCAAAATCCATGAGCAAACGTCTTTCTACTGTGTTCCCGAAATCCATCTGCCAAGAGAGGAATTATCTCTCTCACAGCTTTGCCTAGTGATCCTACATAAGTCAATACTATTGGAAGGATAACATAGTGCCCAGAAGTTTAACAACTGGACTTCAGCACATAAAACCCAGAAAGCCCATGTTTTTCTCCTCGTTCTCCTTCTCACAGGAAAAAGGCACATAGGAGAAATAGGATCCATCTCTCATATTTCATACCCAAAAGGATTTAATCCAGGGAAACAAAAAGTTTAAGATCAATAATTAGAGCATATTCCTACAAAGGAAAAGAAGGACAAAGGCCCTAGTGGGCAAAAACTCTGTCTCAATCCTGACTCAAAAGGTTACCTACACCCTCTCTGAAATGAATTTGCATACGAACTGTTGTTTATGGGAATGAACCTTGATGGGGCAATTGGGTTGTTATGAAATACTCAGGAACCCAGCTGAGCTCTAGAACTCATCCCTGAGTGCAAAGGCAATGTTGGGCACACTGGTAAAGGACCATTAGAATCCAGCAGCCCGGATCCCTTTCTTTGTGGTCAAGAAAGGCAGGAAAATGGGTGCAGGACTGTTACATCGGTAAGCATAACTAATTCGATAAGCAGAGGTCCATGGGTGGTTATGCACCCTGGAAAGGAATAAGCATTAAGACCATAGAGTACGCTCTAGGACTAATGCTCATCGGAAAATGACTAGGGGTGCTGCATCCCTATGTCCTTTTTTCAGATGGGAAACGTTGCCTCCAAGGCAAAAATGCCCCTAAGATGTATTCTGGAGAATTGGGACAATTTGATCCTCAGACACTAAGAAAGAGACAACTTATATTCTTCCGCAGCACTGCCTGGCCACAATATCCTCTTCAAGGGAGAGAAACCTGGCCTCCTGAGGGAAGTATAAATTATACCACCATCTTACAGCTAACCTCTTTTGTAGAAAAGAGGGCAAATGGAGTGAAGTGCCATATGTTCAAACTTTCTTTTCATTAAGAGACAACTCGTAATTATGTAAAAAGTGTAATTTGTGCCCTTCAGGAAGCCCTCAGAGTCTACCTCCTTACCCCAGCGTTCCCCTGGCTCCTTCCCCGACTAATAAGGACTCCCTTCAACCCAAACAGTCCAAAAGGAGATAAACAAAGGGGTAAACAATGAACCAAAGAGTGCCAATATTCCAAAATTATGCCCCCTCCAAGTGGTGGGAGGAGAATTCGACCCAGTCAGAGTGCATGTACTTTTTTCCCTCTCAGACTTGAAACAAATTAAAACAGACCTAGGAAAATTCTCAGATAACCCTGATGGCTAACAAGGGTTAGGACAATCCTTTGATCTGACATGGAGAGATATGTTACTGCTAAATCAGACACTAACCCCAGATGAGAGAAGTGCCACCGTAACTGCAGCCCAAGAGTTTGGTGATCTCTGGTATCTCAGTCAGGTCAATGACAGGATGACAACAGAGGAAAGAGAACAATTCTCCCAAAGGCCAGCAGGCAGTTCCCAGTGTAGACCCTCACTGGGACGCAGAATCAGAACATGGATATTGGTGCTGCAGACATTTGCTAACTTGAGTGCTAGAAGACTAAGGAAAACTAGGAAGAAGCCTATGAATTATTCAATGATGTCCACTATAACACAGGGAAAGGAAAAAAATCCTACTGCCTTTCTGGAGAGACTAGGGAGGCACTGAGGAAGCATACCTCACTGTCACCTTACTCTATTGAAGGCCAACTAATCTTAAAGGATAAGTTTATCACTCAGTCAGCTGCAGACATTAGAAAAAAACTTCAAAAGTTCGCCTTAGGCCCGGAGCAAAACTTAGAAACCCTAGTGAACTTGGCAAACTTGGTTTTTTGTAATACGGATCAGGAGAAGCAGGCAGAATGGGACAAACAGGATTAAAAAAAAAAAGGTTATCACTTTAGTCATGGCCCTCAGGCAAGCGGACTTTGGTGGCTCTGGAAAAGGGAAAGGCTGGGCAAATCAAATGCCTAATAGGACTTGCTTCCAGTGCGGTCTACAAGGACACTTTAAAAAGATTGTCCAAATAAAAATAAGCCACCCCCTTGTCCATGCCCCTTATGTCAAGGGAATCACTGGAAGGCCCACTGCACTCCAGGGTATGAAGGTCCTCTGAGTCAGAAGCCACTAACCAGATGATCCAGCAGCAGGACTGAGGGTGCCCGGGGCAAGCGCCAGCCCATGCCGTCACCCTCACAGTAAGGACGTAGGTAAGGTAATCTGCTTTGTCATATTGAGAGGCAGGACTTTACTGGTGTGAGCCTAGACACAGTGAATAAAAATAGACTGTGTGGCACAGATATCAGCACTGTTCCACCAAAGGGAGGTACCCCCCAGTGCCTGACCATGAATTTTCCAGTTTGTGACCACCAAACAGTGATTACCCATTAGTGATGGCCCCAGAATTGGTGAAGATGTGGGTTTCAGACTGGCCTTGCATGGCAGACTGCTCACCAACCAGGAGGATGAAAAGATAACCAAGAGGAAGAGGTAAGATGGGCCCTCACTTTGAGAACCAACCTCATGACCTAGTGGAAATGGGCCATCAGTTCTGCATACTGAGTGGTCCTTTTTCTGCAGCTGGAAGGGTTTATCTGACACTGGATGATAGATGTTGCCCATCCAGATGTGACTTGGGCACCTCTGCACGTCCATCAATAAAGTAGGTACACCCCTGTTGCAGCAGTGCAGTAGCTTTCCAGCTGCTGGAAAGGACCCGACTAGCTAAAGGCAAAATGGTCTCTGGTTGTTGATCATCTTCTGGCATGCCGGAGGGACAGAAACTGACAGTCTTGTGAAGTACAGAAACACCTGAAACTCCAGGCCTGTCTCAGTCCTGCAAGTATTCCTTCCATTTGACAAAAGATGCTTGGTAGCCGCACCTGGTTTTCTAGAATAGGGTTCTTAGATCCAAGGCACAATGTACATCTCTGTTTTCAGTAGATGAATTCAAATCCTGTCAGTGTCTTGGTCTCAGGGAGAACCAGATAAACTGCAACCAACTGTGTCTTGAGAAGCATATATTAACCACAGGCATACACCAAAAGCCCATTGGGAGTCAAGACCCAGAGTGAGTAGTCTAAAGACTCCATGAGTCAAGAAGTATTATTATTGAAACCTATTACCTACCATTGCAAGTCCTTTCCCCATGGGACTAGTGGAAGAGCCTCCTGGACTAACCACTGGGCAGCTCTTACAGCTTCTTCTTGAGAAGAACACAGATGAAGGTGAATGTCTTGTGAGCGGCCTGATGCATCTTAGAAAGCATTAGAGGTGATGAATGTGTTATCTCAGTAAGATACAAATGCCAACAATGTGCTGGGCCTCTTTAGCCAAGAAAAGAACCCTGTGAGTGAGAAGCTTCAGGGATGCTGATTGTGAAGTTTGTCTGCCTTCCTTAATCTAAATATAGCCCCCAAAATTGATGGAGATGGCAGGCCCTTGTATCTTGTGTAGGGTGATGGCCCATCCCCATGGGTCATGAGGTTGGTTCTCAATGTAAGGGTCAATTTTACCTCTTCCTTTGGGTTATCACCCAGAAGGACACCACCCACATAATGCCACAGGTGGAAGTCAGAGGGCAGCTAGGTCCTCTCTATACAGATCATGAGCCAGTGGAGGACTACTGAGGTAGCCTATTGGAAGCTTTATAAAAATGTATCTTTGGCCTTTAAATGTAAAAGTGAACTGCACCTGAATTTCTCTACAAATTGAGACAAAACAAAACATGTTTGCCAGGTCAATAACAGTAAACCAAGTTGCAGAGGAATTCTGAACTTCTTCCAAGATGGTGACAATGTCTGATGTAAAGAGATTTAATAAGTATAGCATTGATGAGGTTGTGGTAATCAGCAATAAGCCTCCATTCCTTTCCCTGGCCTTGAAAAAGGGCCAGACTGGGAAGTTAAAAGGTAAGATAGTGGTTTCAGAAAACCCCCTTCTATCCTGTCATATGTAACAGGATGAATCCCTTCTATGCCCTACTTGAGTTGATATTATAGGGTGTTGATCACCTTAGAGGGATTTGGAAAGCTGTACTGGTTTCTTGTTGGACTGTATAGTCATCAGTACAAAAGACACGGGCTTGGTCCAGGTGGGGATCCAAAGTGGGGATCCAAAGTGCCAGAACGTCCAGGCCAATGACAGGAAATAGTCACTGAGAGGTGAGCGAGAGTAACACCAGGGCTTGTGAAAAAATGATGGGTCCTCCCTTAATGATGATGATGACCCTGGCAGGTATTCTAAAGACTTGTTCTTCTCCAAGTCAATTCATGGGCACAACAAGACTGGTGAACTACACTGGGTATGTGGAAATCAGAGTAACCTATGATCATTGTGAAATTAGGCCATAAATGCCCATGAGTTTTGAGGCACACACTTCTGGATTTAAAACTACACTAACAAAGCTATAGTAATCAAAACAGTATGGTATTGGAAAAAAAATATATATATATATGTCTGTGGAAAAAAAAATAGGGAGCACAGAAATAAATCTAAAAATATATGGTAAACGAATTTTTGACAAGGGCACCAAAAGGATACAATGCAGATAGGATAGTCTCTTTAGTAAATGGTGCTGGGGAAAAAAAATTAGCCAGGCGTGGTGGTGCGTGCCTGTAATCCCAGCTACTCGGGAGGCTGAGGCAGGAGAGTCACTTGAACCTGGGAGGCGGAGGTTGCAGTAAGCTGAGATCACACCACTGCACCCCAGCTGGGGTGACAGAGTGAGACTCCATCTCAAAAAAATAAGTAAATTAATTAATTAATTAAAAAATAGTAAATGGGGCTAGGAAATTTGGATTTCCACATTTAAAACAATGAAATTGAACCCATACCTTACACTATACACAAAATCAACATAAAATTGATAAAAGCTCTAAATGTAAAACCTGAAACTATAAAACTCCTAGAAGAGAACATAGGGGAAATGCTCCTTCACATTAGCCTTGGCAGTAATCTTTTGGCTGTCACACTAAAAGTCAAAATACCAAACCAAAAATAAATAGGACTATGTAAAACTAAAAAGCTTCTGCACAGCAAAGGGAACAATCAACAAACTTAAAAGGCAATCTACGGATTAAGAAAAAGTGTATGCAAACCACGTATCTGGTAAGAGGTTAATATCAAAATTTACAAAGAACTCTTCCAACTCAATAGCAGAATTAACAATCCAATTTAAGAAATGAGCAAAGGATCTGAACAGGTAGTTCTCCAAAGAAGAAACAAAAAATGGCCAACAGGTATAGGAAAAAGTGCCTGACATCATTAATTATCAGGGAAATACAAATTAAAAGCACTATGAGATATCACCTCTCACGTGTAAGAATGATTATTTTAAAAAGACAAGATATAACCAATGTAGGAGAGGATGTGGAGGAACGGGAATCCTAACAATCCTGTTGGTGGGAAAATATAGCCTGGTATAGCCATTATAAAAAACAGGATGGAGGTTCCTAAAACATTAAAACTAGAACTACCATATGACCCAGCAATCCCTCTTCTGGGTATACCTAAAAGGGAGAAAATCATCACATAGTTAAAGTATCTGCACTGGCATATTAACTGCAGTATCACTCTTCTTAGCTAAATATGGAATAAACTTAAGTGTCCATCAAAGGATGAATACAGAAAATACTATATTTATGAATATTATTCAGCCTTAAAAAAAGGAATTCAATTCTCCTATTTGTCATAACATAGATGGAACTGAAGAACATTATGCTAAGTAAAGCCAGACACAGAAAAACAATATGCAAAATATCTTAGAATCTCTCAAATACACAGAGATAGGAAATGAAACAGTGCTTACCAAGGGGAGGACAATGAAGGAAAAGAAAATTGGGAGATGTCTGTAAAACAATACAAAATAGCAAATATGTAGAATGAACAAGTTTACAGATCTAATATCCAACATGAGAATAGTAAATAGGAAGTAAATAAAATTGTATGGTATTAGAGTTTTTTTTATAAAATAAGTATACTGTGCATACTCTTGTCACAAAAACTATATGAGATGATGAATATGTTAATCTGATTCTCTATAGTAACCATTTTACTATCTGTAGGTATCCTACAACATTTTGTAAAACTCAAATGTGCACAATTAAGTTTATTTTAAAAATGTAACCAAAAATCACATGTAATGCTAAAGCTTTTAAAATAGAAATAAAATAAAGTACTACGATATATAACCTGGGTTTTAACCTTTCGTAACAAAATTTTAAGACGTGACCGTATAGGTTATTTTGTTTTATTCTGTTGCAATTAATGCCGATAAAAAGGTTTTTGTTCATCTTGTTTTCTGGCTACCACAAAAGTATGTGGAAATATTATTCTCTGCTATTTATAAAATCCTTGTAATGTTATTGACTAACTTAGTGATGATAGGGGCTGGAAATATTCACCATGAGCTTAAATATATTTATGAGCAGTATGTCAGGTTTTCTAGTTTTAGGGGACAGTCTCCACTTGAAAAAGTAGAATAAGAGCTCCCTAAGTCTTCTGTATAAATTCATACTTACTAGAACACTCTGTATGTTACTTCGTGCGAGACTTGTTTTCAAAAGACAGAAAAACTTTTTAAAAAGTGAAGGAGGGTCAGGTGCGGTGGCTCATGCCTGTAATCCCAGCACTTTGGCAAGTGGAGGCGGGTAGATCACAAGGTCAGGAAATTGAGACCATCCTGGCTAACACGATGAAACCCTGTCTCTACTAAAAATACAAAAAATTAGCTAGGCATGGTGGCGTGCGCCTGTAGTCCCACCTACTCAGGAGGCTGAGGCAGGAGAATCGCTTGAACCTGTGAAGCAGAGGTTGCAGTGAGCTGAGATCTTGCCACTGCACTGCAGCCTGGGTGACAGAGCGAGGCTCCGACTCAAAAAAAAAAAAAAAAAAAAAAAGAAGGAAATGAATGATGTTCCATTTTCAAAGAAAATCCTGTTAGTATTTTTGCTGTTTAAAGGTTTCAAATATTGATGTTGGATTAAAACATATATTCAAAAAAAGTCACAAGTAAATTTTAATGTGGTTATTGAATCATCACAAATTTTATGGTAAAATCAGCATTCAGTAAACCTATTGTTATGAAATATCTATGTGTCTTAAAACAGAGGGGAGCAACACATATTGGGGCCTATTGGAGGGTGAAGAATTGGAGGAGGGAGAGGATTTAAATAAATAACTAATGTGTACTAGCCATCTGTATTCATATTTCTATTTCATTGTCCATCTGTAATGCATTTTGGCAGCTAAATCTTACAGTTCACTAATCCTCTCATTAACTTATTTTAATGTTTTGCCTGTGCATTGTATACTAACTTTATTATATTTTTCAAATGTTTATATTTGATTTAGTTCTTTTCCAAATATGGCTTATAAAGTTTGTTGTTCCTTGATCTTTATGCATTAATGTTTTGACTGTGCATTGTATATTAACTTTATTTTATTTTTCAAATGTTTACATTTGGTTTAGTTCTTTTCCAAGTATAGCTTATAAAGTTTGTTCCTCCTTGATCTTTATATATCACTTCAATTTCCCATTTTTTCCTTTTTATACATTTAAATATTTAAAAAATTTTAGTATTTGACATTTGGAAATATCTAGTTTATCTGAACCTTTATTCTGGTGGTTTATTTCCTATGTGACTTATAAATTCTAATTTGGAGGGGCGCGCAAGATGGCTGAATAGGAACAGCTCCAGCCTCCAGCTCCCAGCGTGAGTGACACAGAAGATGGGTGATTTCTGCATTTTCAACTGAGGTACCAGGTTCATCTCACTGGGGCATGTCGGACAGTAGGTGCTGGTCAGCAGCTGCAGCCTGACCAGCAAGAACTGAAGCAAGGCGAGGCATCTCCTTACCTGGGAAGTGCAAGGGGGAAGGGAATGCCTTTTCCTAGCCAAGGGAAACTGAGACACACAACACCTGGAAAATTGGGTAACTCCCACCCTAATACTGCACTTTACCAAGGGTCTTAGCAAATGGCACACCAGGAGATTAGGCACCTGGCCCGGAGGGTCCCATGCCCACGGAGCCTTCATCATTGCTAGCACAGTAGTCTGAGATCTAACTGCAGTAGACAGTGAGGCTGGTGGAGGGGCGCCTGCCATTGCAGAGGCTTAAGTAGGTCCGGGAAGCTCGAATTCAGTGGAGTATACCACAGCTCAAGGAGGCCTGCCTGCCTCTGTAGACTCCACCTCTGGGGACAGGGCATAGCTAAACAAAAAGCAGCAGAAACCTCTGCAGATGTAAATGTCCCTGTCTGACAGCTTTGAAGAGAGCAGTGGTTCTCCCAGCACGGAGGTTGAGATCTGAGAACGGACAGACTGCCTGCTCAAGTGGGTCCCTGACCCTTGAGTAGCCTAACTGGGAGACATCCCTCACTAGGTGCAGACCAACACCTCACACCTCACACAGCTGGGTACACCTCTGAGACGAAGCTTCCAGAGCAAGAATCAGAGAGCAACACACGCTGTTCAGCCATATTCTATCTTCTGAAGCCTCCGCTGCTGATACCCAGGCAAACAGGGTTTGGAGTGGACTTCAAGCAAACTCCAACAGAACTACAGCTGAGGGTCCTGACTGTTAGAAGGAAAACTAACAAACAGAAAGGACACCCACACCAAAATTCCATCAGTACATCACCATCATCAAAGACCAAAGGCAGATAAAACCACAAAGATGGGGAAAAAGCAGTGCAGAAAAGCTGGAATTTCAAAAAATCAGAGTGCATCTCCCCCTCCAAAGGAACACAGCTCATTGCCAGCAATGAAACGAAGCTGGACGGAGAATGACTTTGACGAGTTGAGAGAAGAAGTCTCCAGTCAATCAAACTTCTCAGAGCTAAGGGAGGAACTATGTAATCAGAGCAAAGGAACTAAAAACCTTGAAAAAAGAATGGATGAATGGATAACTAGAACAATCAATGCAGAGAAGACCATGAAAGAACTGATAGAGATGAAAACCATGACATGAGAACTACATGTCAAATGCACAGCTTCAGTAACCGACTCGATCAACTGGAAGAAAGAGTATCAGCGACTGAAGATCAAATGAATGAAATGAAGTGAGAAGAGAAGTGTAGAGAAAAAAAGTAAAAAGAAATGAACAAAGACTCCAAGAAATATGGGATTATGTGAAAAGACCAAATCTACGTCTGATTGGTGTGCCTGAAACTGACGGGGAAAATGGAACCAAGTTGGAAAACTCTCTGCAGGATATCATCCAGGAGAACTTCCCCAACCTAGTAAGGCAGGCCAACATTCAAATTCAGGAAATACAGAGAACGCCACAAAGATACTCCTCGAGAAGAGCAACTCCAAGACACATAATACTCAGATTCATCAAAGTTCAAATGAAGGAAAAAATGTTAAGGGCAGCCAGAGAGAAAGGTCGGGTTACACACAAATGGAAGCCCATCAGACTAACAGCAGATCTCTCGGCAGAAACTCTCCAAGCCAGAAGAGAGTGGGGGCCAATATTCAACATTCTTAAAGAAAAGAATTTTAAACCCAGAATTTCATATCCAGCCAAACTAAGTTTCATAAGTGAAGGAGAAATAAAATCCTTTACAGACTAGCAAATACTTAGAGACTTTGTCACCACCAGGCCTGCCCTAAAAGAGATCCTCAAGGATGCACTAAACATGGAAAGGAACAACCAGTACCAGCCATTGCAAAAACATGCCAAAATGTAAAGACCATCGGTGCTAGGAAGAAACTGCATCAACCAACGAGCAAAATTTCCAGCTAATATCATAATGACAGGATCAAGTTCACACATAACAATATTAACCTTAAATGTAAATGGACTAAATGGTCCAAATAAAAGACACAGACTGGCAAACTGGATAAAGAGTCAAGACCCATCATTTTGCTGTATTCAGGAGACCCATCTCACATGCAGAAACACACACAGGCTCAAAATAAAGGGATGGAGGAAGATCTACCAAGCAAATGGAAAACAAAAAAAAGCAGGAGCTGCAATCCTGGTCTCTGATAAAACAGACTTTAAACCATCAAAGATCAAAAGAGACAAAGAAGGCCATTACATAATGGTAAAGGGATCAATTATATATGCACCCAATACAGGAGCACCCAGATTCATAAAGCAAGTCCTTAGAGACTTACAAAGAGACTTAGACTCCCATACACTAATAATGGGAGACTTCAACACCCCACTGTCAACATTAGACAGATCAACGAGACACAAAGTTAACAAGGATATACAGGAATTGAACTCATCTCTGCAGCAAGCAGACCTAATAGACATCTACAGAAATCTCCACCCCAAATCAACAGAATATACATTCTACTCAGCACCACATCTCACTTATTCCAAAATCGACTACATAATTGGAAGTAAAGTACTCCTCAGCAAATGTAAAATAACAGAAATTATAACAAACTGTCTCTCAGACCACAGTGCAATCAAACTAGAACTCAGGACTAAGAAACTCAATCAAAACTGCTCAACTACATGGAAACTGAACAACCTGCTCCTGAATGACTACTGGGCACATAACGAAATGAAGGCAGAAATAAAGATGTTCTTTGAAACCAATGAGAACAAAGACACAACATACCAGAATCTCTGGGTAGACCATTTAAAGCAGTGTGTAGAGGGAAATTTATAGCACTAAATGCCCACAAAAGAAAGCAGGAAAGATCTAAAATTGACACTCTAACATCACAATTAAAAGAACTAGAGAAGCAAGAGCAAACACATTGAAAAGCTAGCAGAAGGTAAGAAATAACTAAGATCAGAGCAGAACTGAAGGAGATAGAGACACAAAAAACCCTCCAAAAAATCAATGAATCCAGGAGCTGGTTTTTTGAAGAGATCAACAAAATTGATAGACCGCTAGCAAGACTAACAAAGAAGAAGAGAGAGAAGAATGAAATAGATGCAATAAAAAATGATAAAGGGGGTATCACCACCGACCCCACAGAAATACAAACTACCATCAGAGAATACTATAAACACCTCTACACAAATAAACTAGAAAACCTAGAAGAAATGGATAATTTCCTGGACACTTACACTCTCCCAAGACTAAACCAGGAAGAAGTTGAATCCCTGAATAGACCAATAGCAGGCTCTGAAATTGAGACAATAATTTACAGCCTACCAACCAAAAAAGTCGATAGATTCACAGCCGAATTCTACCAGAGGTACAAGGAGGAGCTGGTACCATTCCTTCCGAAACAATTCCAATCAATAGAAAAAGAGGGAATCCTCCCTAACTCATTTTACGAGGCCAACATCATCCTGATACTAAAGCTTGACAGAGATACAACATCGATGCAAAAATCCTCAATAAAATACTGGCAAACCGAATTCAGCAGCACATCAAAAACCTTATCCATCATGATCAAGTGGGCTTCATCCCTGGGATGCAAGGCTGGTTCAACATATGCAAATCAATAAACGTAATCCAGCATGTAAACAGAACCAAAGACAAAAACCACATGATCATCTCAAAAGATGAAGAAAAGGCCTTTGACAAAATTCAACAGCCCTGCATGCTAAAAACTCTCAATAAATTCGGTATTGATGGAACGTGTCTCAAAATAATAAGAGCTATTTATGACAAACTCACAGCCAACATCATACTGAATGGGAAAAAACTGGAAGCATTCCCTTTGAAAACTGGCACAACACAGGGATGCCCTCTCTCACCACTCCTGTTCAACATAGTGTTGGAAGTTCTAGCTAGGGCAATCAGGCAAGAGAAAGAAATAAAGGGTACTCAGGTAGGAAAAGAAGAAGTCAAATTGTCCCTGTTTTCAGATGACATGATTGTATATTTAGAAAACCCCATCGTCTCAGCCCAAAATCTCCTTAAGCTGATGAGCAACTTCAGCAACATCTCAGGATACAAAATCAATGTGCAAAAATCACAAGCATTCTTATACACCAGTAACAGACAGAGAGCCAAATCATGAATGAAGTCCCATTCACAACTGCTTCAAAGAGAATAAAATACCTAGGAATCCAACTTACAAGGGATGTAAAGGACCTCTTCAAGGAGAACTACAAACCACTGCTCAGTGAAATAAAAGAGGACACAAACAAATGGAAGAACATACCATGATCATGGATAGGAAGAATCAATATCATGAAAATGGCCATACTGCCCAAGGTACATCTCCACTAAGCTACCAATGACTTTTTTCACAGAATTGGAAAAAACTGCTTTAAAGTTCATATGGAACCAAAAAAGACCCCACATTGCCAAGACAATCCTAAGCCAAAAGAACAAAGCTGGAGGCATCATGCTAGCTGACTTCAAACTATACTACAAGCCTACAGTAACCAAAACAGCATGACACTGGTACCAAAACAGACATATAGATCAATGGAACAGAATAGAGCCCTCAGAAATAATATCACACAGCTACAACCATCTGATCTTTGACAAACCTGACAAAAACAAGAAATGGGGAAAGGATTCCCTGTTTAATAAATGGTGCTGGGAAAACTGGCTAGCTGTAAGTAGGAAGCTGAAACTTGATCCTTTCCTTACCCCTTATACGAAAATTAATTCAAGATGGATTAAAGACTTAAACGTTAGACCTAAAAAACCATAAAAACCCTAGAAGAAAACCTAGGCAATACCATTCAGGACATAGGCATGGGCAAGGACTGCACGTCTAAAACATCAAAAACAAGGGCAACAAAAGCCAAAATTGACAAATGGGATCTAATTAAACTAAAGAGCTTCTGCACAGCAAAAGAAACTACCATCAGAGTGAACAGGCAACCTACAGAATGGGAGAACATTTTTGCAATCTACTCATCTGACAAAGGGCTAATATCCAGAACCTACAAAGAACTCAAACAAATTTACAAGAAAAAAACAAACAATCCCATCAAAAAGTGGGCAAAGGATAGGAACAGACACTTCACAAAAGAAGACATTCACACAGCTAACAGACACATGAAAAAATGGTCAGCATCACTCGCCATCAGAGAAATGCAAATCAAAACCACAATGAGATACCATCTCATACCAGTTAGAATGGCAATCATTAAAAAATTAGGAAACAACAGGTGCTGGAGAGGATGTGGAGAAATAGGAACACTTTTACACTGCTGGTGGGACTGTAAACTAGTTCAACCATTGTGGAAAACAGTGTGGCAATTCCTCTAGGATCTAGAACTAGAAATACCATTCAACCCAGCCATCCCATTACTGGGGATATACCCAAAGGATTATAAACCATGGTACTATAAAGACACATGCACACGTATGTTTATTGTGGCACTATTCATAATAGCAAAGACTTGGAATCAACCCAAATGTCCATCAGTGACAGACTGGATTAAGAAAATGTGGCACATACACACCATGGAATGCTATGCAGCCATAAAAAAGGATGAGTTCGTGTCCTTTGTAGGGACATGGATGCAGCTGGAAACCATTGTTCTCAGCAATCTATCGCAAGAACAGAAAACCAAATACCGCATGTTCTCACTCATAGGTGGGAACTGAACAATGAGATCACTTCGACTCAGAAAGTGGATCATCACACACTGGGTCCTATTGTGGGGAGTGGGGAGTGGGGAGGGATAGCGTTAGGAGATAATACCTAATGTAAATGACGAGTTAATGGGTGCAGCACACCAACATGGCACATGTATACATATGTAACAAACCTGCATGTTGTGCACATGTACCCTAGAACTTAAAGTACATTTTAAAAAAATTCTAATTTGGAATACCTTAATTCTTGTCAAGAGTCCAGTTTTTATGTGTCTTTGTTTAGTCAAATTTACCTGAGGCAAGTCTGAGGACCCATACAGGTTTGATGATCACAAAATTATCAACTGTCCTGAGGGCAGTAACTGCATCTCTGTTTGATTCCTTTTCTAGATCCTTCTCTAGATTTACTTTTCCTTCTTGAAGTTTCTGCATTTTTCTTTCAACTCTACTGGGCATTTTAAGCACTCTTGTAACTTCCTTAGCATTTTCAGTTGTTGCCTTAGAAGAAACTTGCTGTTATATAGAATATTATTTCCAAAAATACATAAGTAAAATATTTAGATAGACATTTTGTAGCTGACAATAGTGCTTCATTTGAAATCTAAAGTTTCTTATTCCAGAATAGCTTCTGATCCCAACAGTGTACCATATATTAGTAATAATTTGTAGAATTTGATTTTTAATATGTAAATAATAATTTTATGTGTTTAAGACATTTCTATACATATCATTCGCCAAATAATTTTCAACATTAAAAAAATAATTTTATGTGTTGAATAAATTTGTAAAGATATCAGTCTCTACTGAATATGACCCAAATGAGTATTTATTTACCTATTTTAAGATAGCTTTGTTGAAATAATTGGATTCCAATCACTATGCTTCCTTCTTAGTACTTACCTAAATCCTTAAAAAAAAATCAGTTTGAATTTTGTACTTAACCCAAATGCTATTTTAAATAACCTCAAATTATATTTGCATGTGGCTAGATGGCTAGACAATACTTTTCGGTTACAATTTACAATTTTAACTGGTAGATTTTATTGCTATTCACAGAAAATGCAACCTGTAGGAGTTCTGCTTTCATAACATTATTTATACTTTTGGAGACTTAAACCTTAAAGTTTTAAGATTTTTAAAAAATAATCAAATATAATCTGTATACCCTGGTTTCCACAGTAATTGTTGTTCACGTGTCTTTCTAACTAATCAATGTTTCTAATAAAGTTAGTTAACATTTGTTGTGTTAATTTTTCCTATATACTAAAACAAATTATTTTATAGTAGTTTTAATGCCCCCTATGAAAACTGTAAAATGTGCCAATTTATTTTCTAAATGAACCTATGTGCTATATATAAATGTATATTTGAATATATAACTAATATAGCATATACTATAAATTAAATATAGAATATATAATAAATGTATGTTATAAAATAGATAAAATATATTATAAAATATAAATATATTTAAATATGTAACTATTTAAAATTATATACAGTTATTTTAAATAGCTATATATTTAAGACACATGTAAGTGGCTTGGAAATATACATACTCTGTGCTACGTAAGTGTTAACCAGTGATTCATCAAATGATCAGCAACTGATACCATTCTTTACTTACAATGTTATTTTGTATTTTTCTCATTACAAGTTACATTTTCTGTGTTATCTAAATACTGACACAAAAGAAGACAGTAGGCTGCCAGCCAACATTTGATAAAACTTAAAGTCAAATGACATAATCTTCTAGTTTATTTTAGGTGCATTTTTGTCTTATGCAAAATGACATGTCTGAGTGGTAGGTATGAAGTTGTAGCCTTGTTTTATTTTCTACAAAGACCCTCAGAAAGACAGTATTAACAGACAGCTCAAAACCTCATTTTTCACATTATTTTAAAATATCAACTGCCATGAGAATCTAGAGATACAGAACACTAGAAATTATAAACAAATATATATGAAGACAAAAATTACGAAAACAAATTCTAGACAAAATAGGACGTGTTAATAGACTTCTAACAAATAAAGAGATTAAATCAATTAAAAATCTTCATGTATAGAGTATCTCAGATCTGGATGGCATCACTGATGTATTCTGCCAAATTTTTTGGAGAATTAATATCGACACTTCCCAAATATTTTCTGTGGGGAAAAGAGAGATCAGATTGTTACTGTGTCTATGTAGAAAAGGAAAACATAAGAAACTCCATTTTTATCTGTACCAAGAAAAATTGTTCTGCTTTGAGATGCTGTTAATCTATAACTTTAGCCCCAACCCTGTGCTCACACAAGCATGTGCTGTACTGAATCAAGGTTTAAGGGATTTAGGGATGTGCAGGATGTGCCTTGTTAACAATATGTCTGCAGACAGTATGCTTGGTAAAAGTCATCGCCATTCTCCATTCTCTATTAACCAGGGACACGAAGCACTGCAGAAAACCGCAGGTACCTCTGCCCAAGAAAGGCTGGGTATTGTCCAAGGTTTCCCCCCACTGAGACGGCCTGAGATACGGCCTCATGGGAAGGGAAAGACCTTACCGTTCTCCAGCCCAACAGCCATAAAGGGTCTATGCTGAGGGGGGTTAGTAAAAGAGGAAGGCGTCTTTGGTTAAGAGGAAGGCCTCTGTTTCCCGCATGTCCCTGGGAACGGAATGTCTTGGTGTAAAGCCGACCATTTGTTCTATTCTGAAATAGGAGAAAAACCGCCCTGTGGCTGGAGGCGAGATATGCTAGTGGTGATACTGCTCTGTTACTCTTTGCTACACTGAGATGTTTGGGTAAAGAGAAACATAAATCTAGCCTATGTGCACATCTGGGCACAGTATCTTACCTTGAACTTATTTATGATACAGATTACTTTACTGACATGTTTTCCTGCTGATCTTCTCCCACCATCACCCTATTCACCCTGTTCTCCTGCTGCACTCCCCTTGCAGAGATAGTGAAAATAGTAATCAATAAATACTGAGGGAACTTAGAGACCAGCACCGGTGCAGGTTCTCACATGCTGAGTGTGCCGGTCCCATGGGCCCACTGTTCTTTCTCTGTACTTTGTCTCTGTGTCTTATTTCTTTTCTCAGTCACTTGTCCCACCTGATGAGAAATATCCACAGGTGTAGAGGGGCAAGCCCCTTTCACTTTCAATAAAAAGGAGATAATAAATAACATATAAAAAGAGTTATACACCTTGACCAAGTGGGATTGTTTCAAAAACATGTAGTTTTGAGAGGTGACAACATGCTAGCAGCCCTTGCTCTCGGCACCTCCTCTGCCTTGGCATCCACTCTGGTGGCGCTTGAGGAGCCCTTCAGCCCATCACAGCACTGTGGGAGCCCCTCTCTGGGCTGGCCAAGGCCGGAGGCGTCTCCCTCTGCTTATGGCAGGTGCGGAGGGAGAGGTGCAGGTGGGAACCAGGGCTGTGCTGTAGGTGCTCACAGGCCAGCGCGAGTTCCGGCGGGCACAGGCGGGGGCTCGGCAGGCTCCTCACTCGGAGCGGCTGGCCAGCGCCCCCTGGCCCAGGACAGTGAGGGGCTTAGCACCCAGGCCAGCAGCTGCAGTGGGTGCGCCAGGTTCCCCAGCAGTGCCCACCCGCTGGCGCTGCCTCCGGGCCTCAGCTGCCTCCCCACCGGGCAGGTCTGGGGACCTGCAGCCTGCCATGCCCAAACTCCCCTGTGGTAGGCTCCTGCATGGCCTGAGCCTCCCTGACGAGTGCCGCCCCCTGCTCTGCAGCACTCAGTCCCATCAAGTGCCCAGGGGATGAGGAGTACAGGTGCACAGTGCAGGACTGGCAGGCAGCTCCACCTGCGGCCCTGGTGCGGGATCCACTAGGTAAAGCCAGCTGGGTTCCTGAGTCTTGTGGGGACTGGGAGAACTTTTATGTCTAGCTAAAGGATTGTAAACACACCAATTAGCACTCTGTGTCTAGCTCAGGGTTTGTAAATACATCAATCAACACTCTGTGTCTAGCTCAAGGTTTGTAAATACACCAATCAGTACTCTATCCAGCTAACCTAGTTGGGACTTGGAGAACTTTTATGTCTAGCTAGAGGATTGTAAATGCACCAATCAGCACTCTGTAAAAACGGACCAATCAGCTCTCTGTAAAACGGACCACTCAGCTATCTGTAAAATGGACAAATCAGCTCTCTGTAAAATGGACCAATCAGCAGGATGTGGGTGGGGCCAGATAAGGGAATAAAAGCAGGCTGCCCCAGCCAGCCAGTGGCAACCTGGGTCCCCTTCCACACTGTGGAAGCTTTGTTCTTTTGCTCTTTGCAATAAGTCTTACTGCTGCTCACTCTTTGGGTCCAGGCTGTCTTTATGGACTGTAACACTCACCGCAAAGTTCTGCAGCTTCACTCCTGTCAGCGAGACCACGATCCCACCAGAAGGAAGAAGCTCCCACCAGAAGGAAGAAGCTCCAGACGCATCTGAAGGTCTGAAGGAACAAACTCCAGACACACCATCTTTAAGAACTGTAACACTCACCGTAAGGGTCCGCGGCTTCATTCTTGAAGTCAGCGAGACCAAGAACCCACCAATTCGGGACACAGTTTTAACATCTAGAGAACAATTAATTTATCCATTTATGCTTACACTTCCACAAGTTTCCCCATTTTTGTGTGTTATGTGTTTTATAAGTACACTTAACATGGCTATATTTATTATTCTCATAGTGGTGAAATGTCACAGGAATATATCCAATCTCATGAAATTGAGTATATTGAACTTGAACTTTTTTGTATATCAAATATTTTAATAAAGCTGTTAATATCCATAAAATATATCACAATAAAATAAAGATCAAGATGTGATAATATCATTGACAGAAAAAAATTTTGGCTAAATATACTTTATGATTGTAATCCTAAACAAACTAGGAGTTGAGGAGAACGTCCACAACCTGTTAAAGGGCATCTATATAAAATGTACAGTAAATATTACTTAGTGGAAAAAAGTTTCCTCCATAACATTGGAAACAAGACAAATATTCACTTTTGCCACATCTATTAAATGTTGTCCTGGAAAATTTAGCTTTAAAAGTCATATATGAAAAGATAAAGTGTCTCTACATTGAGTAAAATTCTTTTAATTTCTGAGACATTATTTCATATATGAAAGAAATCCTGAGTAACTGTCTAAAACCTCAAATAAGTTTAGCAATGTTGCAGACTATGAGA
The DNA here is from genome assembly GCF_003255815.1 of Theropithecus gelada. Classification (NCBI taxonomy): domain Eukaryota; kingdom Metazoa; phylum Chordata; class Mammalia; order Primates; family Cercopithecidae; genus Theropithecus; species Theropithecus gelada. Next base: position 137,896,818 of record NC_037668.1, read on the forward strand.
TGAAGATCCAAATATTAATTGTATTTCTGTACACTAGCTATGAACTTTCTGAAAATACAACAAAGAAAACCATACCATTCAAAATAAAAATGAATGAAAACTCCCACAAGAAAAAACTTTTTAAAAAAGTGCTAACTGGGTCAGGCGTGATGGCTCACGCCTGTAACCCCAGCACTTCGGGAGGCGGAGGCAGGCAGATCATGGGGTTAGGAGTGCAAGACCATCCTGGCTAACATGGTGAAACCCCGTCTCTACTAAAATTACAAGACATTAGCTGGGTGTGGTGGTGGGCCCCTGTAGTCCCAGCTACTTGGGAGGCTGAGGCAAGAGAAAGGCGTGAACCCGGTAGGTGGAGCTTGCAATGAGCTGAGATTGCGCCTCTGCACTCCAGCCTGGGTGACAGAGCGAACCTCCATCAAAAAAAAAAAAAAGGTGCTAACTGAACAAAAATGGTAATAAAAAGATAAAAACACATCTTTAAAAAGGTAATTTTAATGAACATTTTGTCACTGTCAAAAATATATATAAATTGCAAGTATGTAAAACTATGCTTGACATTAGTCATTAGAAAAATGCTAATCAAAACCTCAGGGAGGCCGGGTGCAGTGATTCATGCGTTTAAGCCCAGCACTTTGAGAGGCAGAGGTGGGTGGATCACTTGAGCCCAGGAATTTGAGATCAGCTGTGCAACATGGTGAAACCCCATCTCTACTAAAAAACACAAAAATTAGGTGAGCATGGTGGGTGGTACATCCTGTAGTCCCAGCTACTCAGGTGGCTAAGGCAGGAGGATCATTTGAGATTGGGAGGTGGAGGCAGCAGTGAGCCATGAGCATGCCATTGCACTCCAGCCTGGGTCCCCAAGTGATATCCTGTCTCAAAAACATAACCCTCAGGGAGATACCCCTTCTCATGCAGTATAATGATTTAACAACAAACAAAAGTAAGTGTTGGCAGAGACATAAACATAGAACCCTCACAAACTGCTGATAAACCTGTAAAACAGCATATCCGCTTTACAAAACAATTTGGTAGTTTCTCGAAATGTTTAACATGGGTTTACCATATTGGTGCATCAGATCCACTCTCACTTACGTGCCCCAAAGATATGAAAATGTTGGTTCACACAAAGGCTCATTGGAACATTGTTTGTTATAACCAAATATGAAAAATGGAAACACTCAAATGTCAACCAGTTAATATAAGAAAATACAATTAAGTATATTTTATATTGGAATACTATTTGGCAATCAAAATGAAATAAATAATGCTACATGCTACAACGGATATGAACCTCAAACAAATAAACTAAACTAATAGAAACCTGAAGCAAAAGACTGATAATGTATGGTTTCAATTATACAAGACGTGTCCAGAAAGTGAATGTCTACAGATAGAATGGAGATTAATGGTTGGGTAACACTGAGATAAGAATGAGAAATAGCCTCAAATTGCATTAAGTTTTGGGGGAGTTAATGAAATCGGGCTTCTAAGAGGCACTTGAAGTCCACTGAATACATCCTGGAAGTTCAAGGTTAGTGGCTGCCACTTACTGCTTTGTCAACAGACCTGGAGCACCCACAAGAGCTCAAGTGGACAAGGCACCAGCTCTGCATCCTCCCACAGCTGGCATGAAGCAGCAGAAGGGGGCTGGGTTGGGGTGCCAAGACCCTGGAGCCCATAAGCAATGGTGGGTGAGGAATCAGATGACTTCCTACATATTAGTAGGACTGCAGCACCTGGAGTGGGACCCAGTGGGTCACACTGGGGTGGCCAGATACACCTGGGGCTGCCAAGTACACTTTCCCAAGTCAGCAGCCCTCCTATCTGCTGGTGGTAAATAGCATCTACATGCCAAGTTTGAAAGTGAACCCTCATTGTATGGTAGTAAAACAAGTAACACAGTGGCAGGGCATCTGAGTACCCCATACAAATAAAGGCGAACCACCTAGTACTTCCCCCAACCTGGCAACAGAAAATAGCAAAATAGATTCATCCTTTCAGGGATTGTACCTGATTCCTCTGAAAACACAATGCAACATTCCCCCGGCGCCATGCCCGTCATGACATGGGAGGAACAGATTTGGAGCTCTGGAGACAATTAGCTGCCTGTGGAGCTGCTCTTTCTCCCCACAAAGCCTGAGACTTCATCCACACGTGGAGATGCTGAGGCAGCCAGGCAGTACCTGCAAGAGGGAACCCGGCACAACTAGCAGCCCATTCCAGGAAGATGCACATGCATGTATGGGTCACAAGTTATGTTTTATTTTCCCTCCCCTCCAGGAGATCTTGGTATGTTGCCTCAGGCTGAGGCTCAGTGGCTACTCACAGGTACAATCATCACACGTTATAGCCTTGAACTCCTGAGCTCAAGCAATTCTCATACCTCAGCCTCTGAAGAAGCTGGAATTACAGGTACATGCAACTGTGCCTGGATCAAAAAGCATTCTTTAAAGTGCAACCAACAAGTACCATTCAGCCATATGCAAACTTCATTTATGACCTTTTTAAGTTAACACCTGGTTTAAATGAAATATTCAAACTGCTATTTTTACACTATTTCCTGCTATTTTCAGGAAAGTGCTAGGAGGAAGAAGGATGTTTGGAGCCCGAATACCTAAAATAATTCTACCAATTCTAGCCTTGTGTTATAAACAAACAGTAATTCTGGCTATAGTCAGATACTATTTCTGCAGTGAAGCACTATTATTTCAAAAATTTACCCAAAACATAAAATAAATTTTCAAGTATTAAAAATAATTGCACTCTACGAATTACTGTTATCTTATGGTATATGGGACAGGGTGTGTGATCCAAATAAGAGACTTGAGATCTCTGATGAAACACTACTGTCTGTCAAAAAAAAATTGTGAAATATTTTACTTATGTGTACAATGTGGATATCTGTGCTTCTGAAAAGTACTGCATATTACACAAATCCTTAATGCATACAACTAAAAATTCTCAAAAATTTACTTGTCACAGTAAATATAAATTTTAACTGATAAGTAATTTGAAACTTTCAGAGAAAACAGCAGGATTTTTATTTTAGTAATCTGGCAAATTATCAAATTTAGCAATTACTATCTCATTACTAATCTGTCTCATCCAAACTGATACGCAGAAAACTTTATAAGTTTTTGTTTTGTTATTGAAAACCAGCAGAAGACAAGGATGCTCTCTCACCACTCCTATTCAACGTAGTATTGGAAGTCCTGGCCAAAGCATTAAGCAAGAAAAGAAATAAGGGCATCGAAGTAAGAAGAGAGGAAGTCATGTTATCCCTGTTTGCAGATGATTTGATTCTGTATCTAGAAAACCCCATAGCCTTGACTCAGAAGCTCCTTAAGGTTATAAACACCTTCAGCAAAGTCTCAAAACACAAAATCGATGTACAAAAATTACTAGCATTTCTATACACCAAAAATTATAAAGCCAAGCCAGGCACGGTGGCTCACACCTGTAATCCCAGCACTTAGGGAGGCTGAAGCAGGCAGATCACGACATCAGGAGTTCAAGACTAGCCTGACCAACATGGTGAAACCCCGTCTCTACTAAAAATACAAAAATTAGCCAGGCATGGTGGCACGTGCATGTAATCCCAGCTACTCAGGAGGCTGAGGCAGGAGAATCGCTTGAACCCGGGAGGTGGAGGTTGCAATGAACTGAGATTGCACCACTGCACTCCAGCCTGGCCAACACAGTGAGACTCCGTCTCAAAAAATAAAAATAAATAAATAAATTAATTAAATAAATAAAAGTATAAAGCCAACAGCCAAATCAGGAATGGAATCCCATTCACAATTGTCACAAGAAAAAGAAAAGAAAAAAGAAAGAAAAACCTAGAAATAGAGCTAACCAAGAAGGTGAAAAAGCTCTACAATAAGAGCTACAAACACTGCTCAAATAAATCAGAGATGACACAAACAAATTTAAAAAATTCCAAGGTCATGCATTTAACAAATCCGTATTATTAAAATGGCCATACTTGCGGTGGCTCAGGCCTGTAATCCCAGCACTTTGGGAGTCCGAGACGGGCGGATCACGAGGTCAGGAGATCGAGACCACCCTGACTAACACGGTGAAACCCCGTCTCTATTAAAAAATACAGAAAACTAGCCGGGCGACGTGGCAGGCACCTGTAGTCCCAGCTACTCAGGAGGCTGAGGCAGGAGAATGGCGTAAAACCCAGGAGGCGGAGCTTGCAGTGAGCCGAGATCCAGCCTGGGTGACAGAGCGAGACTCTGTCTCAAAAAAAAAAAAAAAAAAAAAAAAGGCCATACTGCCCAAAGCAATTTACAGATTCAATGCTATTCCTAACAAACTAGCAATGACATTCTTCACAGAACTTTTTTAAAAAAGGACTGAATAGCCATGAAAATCCAAAGCAAACAGAACAATGCTGGAAGTATCACACTACCTGACTTCAAACTATACTATAGTATAGACTTCAAACTATACTAGAGTAATCAAAGTGGCATGGTATTGATACAAAAACAGAAACATAGACAAGTGAAACAGCATAGAGAGTCCAGACACCTACAAACCATCTGATCTTTGATAAAGCTTAACAAAACATGCAATGAATAAAGAACTTCCAATTTAATAAATGGTGCTGGAAGAACTGGCTAGCCATATGCAGAAGATTGAAACTGGACTCCTTCCTTACACCATATACAAAACTCAAGATGAATCAAAGACTTAAATGTAAATTCCATAACTAAACCCTGGTATACAACCTAGGCAATACCATCCTGGATATAGAGAGAGGCAAAGATGTCATGACGAAGATGCCAAAAGCAATTGCAATGAAAGCAAAAATTGGCAAATGGGGTCTAATTAAACTAAAGAGCTTCTGTAAAGCAAAAGATACTACTGACAGAGTAAACAGACAACATACAGAATGGGAGAAAATTTCTGCAAACTATGTATCCGACAAAGGTCTAATATTCAGAATCTGTATGGAACTTAAACAAATCTACAAGAAAAAAACAACTCCATAAAAAGTGGGCAAAGGACATGAACACTTTTCAAAAAAAAAAAAAAGATATACATGCAGCCAACAATCATTTTTAAAAAGCTCAACATAACTGATCATTAGAGAAATGCAAATCAAAACCACAATGAAATATCATCTCACACCAGTTGGAATGGCTATTACTAAAAAGTCTGAAAATAACAAAACAAAACGCTTAGACACTGTTGGTGGGAGTGTAAACTTGTTCAAACATTGTGGTGATTTCACAAAGACTGAAAAACAGAACTGCCATTTGACCCAGCAATCCCATCACTGGGTAAATACCCAAAGAAATATAAATCATTCTATTATAAAGACACATGCACACATATGTTCAATGCAGCACTATTTACAATAACAAAGACATGGAATCAACCTAAATGTCCATAAATAGTAGACTGGATAAAGAAAATTAGGTACCTATATGCCATGTATTACAATGCAGCCATAAAAAAAAAATGAGATCATGTCCTTCACAGAAGCATGGGTGGAGCTGGAGGCCATTATTATTATCTACTAATGCAGGAACAGAAAACCAAATATTGCATTTCCCTAAGTGGGAACTAAATGAGAACACATGGACACATAGAGGGGAAAAACAGAGTGGGGTGCCTGCCGGACAGCAGACAGCAAAAGGATGGAGAGAATCAGAAAAATAACTAATGTGTACTAAGCTTAATACCTCGGTAATGAAATAATCTGTACAACCAACCAACCCCCATTACACGAGTTTACCTATATAAAACCTGCACATGTACCCCTGCACTTGAAATAAAAAAAAGAAAAAATAATAAAGCTGAATTTACTTTTAAGAAGGTATATAAAATCACACTGAATATTAAAGCAACATTCATGTATGGTGCTTATTAATTCTTCAAAGATTCGATAAACAGCAAAAAGTTCTATTTTCAGATATGTGGCAGCCAGGAAAAAAATTTCTCTCATAGCAACTACTATGGCATAATAAAACTAAATGGTCTTCATAGTAATCTAAAATCTAATACAAAATGTAAAATAATCTCATATTTTGACATAATTTTAATCAGTCTTAAAATATTATACGTACACTAAAGTGCCTCCAAACTTTAAAAAAAAAGAAGCATAACTCAGTCATTCTGAATTTAGATATCTGTTGCTTTCAAAGATAAAATTCAACCTAATTACATACAGTATTTAAAAGAAAATTATAGGGGGAGGTGACAGGAGGACCTGCAGCAGGCCCGCTTTGGCCTTCTCTCTGGCCTGGTTTCCCTCTGCGTGTGACTGCGCGCTCAGCCCAGCACCAAGGGGAAGTGGGACAATCACGTGGTACTGCCAAAATTATGACATGACACCAAGGGAATTAGAATGAGATCAATATTGTTAAAAACAAAAACCTGAAACCAATTAAATTTAACAAAGGTTATTTGAACAAGAAAATGATTCTAGAACTGGAGGAAGATATTCTACATCCTGGACTATATGAACCCAATAGCAATGGCGAGATCAAGGGGTCCAATCCAGTCTTCAGGGCCAACAATACCAGATTACTTGAATCGACCAAGGCCTACCTGGGAAGAAGTAAAAGAGCAACTAGAAGAGGAAAAGAAAGGCTCCAAGACTTTGGCTGAATTTGAAGAAAAACATGAATGAGAACTGGAAGAAATAACTAGAAAAACACAGGGAGAAATTGTTAGGTGGAAGTGAGAGCTCATCAAAAAAAAAAAAAAAAAGAAAGAAAGAAAAAAGAAAAGAATAAATCTGGCAGGTATTCATCTTCTTCATCAAGCTCTATTTCTTCTAGCAGTTCTGATTCTGAAGACGAGGATAAGAAACAAGGAAAATAGAGAAAGAAAAAGAACCGTTCATATAAATCTTCTGAAAGCTCCATGTAATAAACTGAATCAGACAGTAAGGATAGTTTAAAAAAGAAAAATAAGTCAAAAGATGCAACTGAGAAAGAAAAGGACATTAAAGGACTCAGCAAAAAGAGAAAGATAAATTCTTAAGATAAAACTTTATCATCCAAGTCCTTGTCAGAATCACAGTATATTGAGGAGGTACGAGCAAAAAAGAAGAAAAGCAGTGAAAAACGAGAAAAAGCAACAGAAAAAAGAAAAAGAAGCATAAGAAACACAGTAAGAAAAAGAAAAAGAAGGCTGCTAGTTCAAGTCCTGACTCACCATAACATTAAGAAAAATCAGGATTCCCTTATAAAGAAAGTGCAATGTCTGAGGAAATTTCAACTGTGAAAACTACAACATATTTACTAAAATGCACGAATTTTCTTGTTTTTAGAATTATTCCTGGACTATTCAGTAGCCACTCAGATGCCACTGTGTGAAAGGGCCATAAATGTTGCCTGCTGCTTGAACATCTATTTTTTCCTCTTCCAGTGCTTCATAACTTTGGGAGATAATACTCCGCAGTCGGACTACTGGTTAAGATATTTGGTAATAAAATTAATACTTTTAACTAGAAGTGTCTAAGGATAAACCAACAGAAAGTGAATCTGGATACATCTTTAAGATGTAATCAGTAATGACCAGATGACTCTAGTTAAAATTTTTGAAGGAGGGATTACATTAATATTTCAAAATTGTTACTCTGTAGAGAAGTGTATTTTAATTTTTCCCCTCATATACTTTTATTTACCTGGGGAAGGAGCTTTTAGGGTTGCAGGGCTGGTTTGCTATCTCTTTAGCTAGCAGAATAGTGTGCCTTTGATCCTCACACATCCTGCCTGTATTATGGACACGGTAGCCATGCTTCACTGGGAGGTCAGAGCTGGGTACCAGCAGCCTTGCCCTTTACTGAGCTTAGTGTCATCCTTGGATGCTGTCATATGCTGCTTTGAGTGAACCATTTGCAGCATGAGAAAGCCCCAAAAGCTCTGGGATTTATCTCTTCAATAATAAAGAATATTTTTTAGCATTAGAATGTGTTATGTCATTTGAATTAATTTTGATTACATTTCGGCTTGGGAGAGGAATTATTTTAAATAGACACTGGTACTTTTTGAACTTGATAGCTGAAGATTCTAAAATGCATGTTTTATACCAAGTTTTATGTTGGGAACAGGCCCCCAAAATCTGGCCATAAACTGGCCCCAAAACTGGCCAAAAACAAAATCTCTGCAGCACTGTGATATGTTCGTGATGGCTATGACGCCCACACTGGAAGGTTGTGGGTTTATCGGAATGAGGGCAAGGAACACGGGGCCCACCCAGGGCAGAACTGGTTAAAGGTATTCTTAAACCAAAAACAGCATGAGGATCTGTGCCTTAAGGACATGCTCCTGCTGCTAACAAGCCAAACCCATCTATTTCAGCCCATCCCTTTGTTTCCCATAAGGAATACTTCTAGTTAATCTATAATCTATAGAAACAATGCTTATCACTAGCTTGCTGTCAATAAATACGTGGGTAAATCTCTGTTTGAGGCTCTAAGCTCTGAAGGCTGTGAGACCCCTGATTTCCCACTCCACACTTCTATATTACTGTGTGTGTGTCTTTAATTCCTCTAGCATCACGGGGTTAGGGTCTCCCCGACTAAGCTGGTCTCGGCAGTTTTAAGCAGTCAGGAAAATGTTGCGTAACCAGTGATAGTTTTTTTTTTTTTTTTTTTTGTATGGATTTTGTTTAGGCTGCAATGTTTAGCTTTTGTTAACTCCTCACTCTTGCTGTCATTGCCATGTTTAATGGCCTACTTGCCAAGATATTTAGCATGTAAAAAGCAGGATTTTGATCAAAAAAAAAAAAAAAAGCTTCATATTGAAGCTGAGACTTACCATAAACAAGTTGAGTGGCAAGCTTGGTATGCTGTGTCTTATTGCCAGAATCTTAGTCAATGTAATGTTTTAAAAGTTTGCTGTCTTTGTATATTAGTAACAAATTATGATAAGTTAAATTTAAGAGTTAACTTATCTAACTTAAGCTCTTCCTGTGTCATATTTTACTAAGATTTTGTGCCTCATATCTACTGCTGAATTGTTTACTAGGAATGTTAAAAGAAACTGATAATTCATTTTCATTTTACATTTTTATATAATCAGGTAACATGAAATATAACTTGATGTACAATTTTGCCTGTTACAAAGGGTGTGCTAATTATAGTGGTATATGCACAGAACATGTTGGCATAACAACGGGCTGAATAAATAGCTATTTTACTTAAAAATAAAAATGAAAAAAGAAAATTATAAAATAAGGAATACCAAACACAACTAAAGTCCAAATTCAACAGCATATAATAAAGGTTTTTTCCAAAATCTAGTTTTCTCTTGAATTCCTGAAATTAATATTCTTTTGAAAACATCTACTGTATTTAGTCATAATTAACTAAGATATGACTGAAATTAAAGAATAAAATTCTCCTACCACTTCATTGAGAAAATCCTGCCTCATCCTATCCACTCACCAAAGTCTTGAGCTCTCACTGTCAATGAAGCTGAGACATAGACACTCACCCAGCAGAGTCTTGGAAGTGAGTCTGTGCATGTGAGATAAGCTACCTAAAATGTAATTATAAGGAAAGGATGCCATCAGTTCACCTCCTTTCAGGCCTATAAGTGTCATGTCACCTATAGAGGCAGGATAGTGCTAGTCCTAGGAGTGGGCCTAGCTGGGTTGCAACTTGTTCCATATATGAATTCATTATTCTGCCACCTTGTCCTGTGTGGTTTGTATGGTGTCAGTCCTTGACAACAAAACAGATGTCTTTTAGTAGCTCAACCTTCAAAACCATAAAACACCATGCCAGATTTGTTTGGCAAGGATGTGCTCTCTCATCACTCCTGTTCAACATAGTATTGGAAGTCTGGGCCAGGGCAATCAGGCAAGAGGAAGAAATAAAGGGTATTCAAATAGGAAGAGAGGAAGTCAAATTGTCTTTGCAGATGACATGATCCTATATTGAGAAAACCCCATTGTCTCAGCCCAAAAGCTTCTTAAGCTGATAAGCAACTTCAGCAAAGTCTCAGGATATAAAATCAATATGCAAAAATTGCTAGGATTCCTATACATTAACAACATGCAAGCCAAGAGTCAAATCATGAATGAACTACTATTCACAATCACTACAAAGAGAATAAAACACTTAGGAATACAGCTAACAAGAGAAGTGAGGGACCTCTTCAAGGAGAACTATAAACAACTGCTCAGAGAAATCAGAGAAGACACAAACAAATGGAGAAACATTCCATGCTCATGGATAGGAAGAATCAGTATTGAGAAAATGGCCATACTGCCCAAAGTAATTTATAAAAGAATTCAATGCTATTCCCACTAAATTACCACTGACATTCTTCACGGAATTAGAAAAAACTACTTTAAAATACACATGGAACAAAAAAAAGAGCCCAAACAGCCAACGTAATCCTAAGCAAAAAGAACAAAGCTGGAGGCATCATACTACCCGATTTCAAACTGTACTACAAGGCTACAGTAATCAAAACAGCATGGTACTGGCACAGAAAGAGATACATAGAGCAATGGCACAGAATAGAGAACACAGAAATAAGACCGCACACCTACAGCTAAGAGAGGAGAGCACCCTCATATTGTCTTATGCCCAATTTCTGCCTCCAAAGAAAGAAGAAGTAAAAACGAAAAGGCAGAAATGAAATATCCACAAGCAGACAGCCTGGCGCCACCCTCTGGGCCTGGTAGTTAAAGATCGACCCCTGACCTAACCAGTTATGGTATCTATAGAATCCAGACATTGTATGGAAGAGCATTGTAAAAATCCCTGTCCTGTTCTGTTTTGTTCTGATTACCAGTGTGTGCAGCCCCCAGTCACGTACCCCCTGCTTGCTCAATCGATCACGACCCTCTCATGTGGACCCCCTTATAGTTGTAAGCCCTTAAAGGGGACAGGAATTGCTCACTCGGGGAGCTCGGCTCTTGAGACAGGAGTCTTGGCGATGCTCCTGGTCGAATAAACCTCTTCCTTCTTTAACTTGGTGTCTGAGTTTTGTCTGCGGCTCATCCTGCTACATTTCTTGGTTTCCTGACCGGGAAGTGAGGTGACTGACAGATGGTTGCAGCAGCTCCTTAGGCAGCTTAAGCCTGCCCTGTGGAACATCCCTGTGGGGGACTCCAACCAGCCTGAGCAACGTGGATCCTGAGAGCACTCCCAGGTAGGCATTTGTCCCAGTGGGACGCCTTGCCAGAGCAGTGTGTGGCAGGCCCCCATGGAGGATCAATGCAGTGGCTGAACACCAGGAAAGAACCGGTACTTGGAGTCTGGACATCTGAAACTTGGTAAGACTAGTCTTGAGAACTTGCCCACTCCATTTGAGTGGAAGTGTGGCCTGATCACCCACAGCATGCCTTTATTGGCACTTTGGTTTGGTTTTGGTTTTGGTTTTGACTTGGTTTGAATTGCCTGACAGGACCAGTTTTAGGAACTTGCCTACTCCATTTCAGTGGAAGTGGCCTGATCACCCACAGTGTGCCTGTACTGGCACTTTGGTTTTTGTTTTTGACTTGACTTGGATTGCTTGATAGTTTGGTTTTGGTTTGGACCTGGCTTAGATTTCTTGATATTCTGATTTTGGTTTTGATTCTGGTTTGGCATAAACTATAAAAGTGTGTGTGTGCCCTTTTTACCCGTTCTTTGTTTTGTGGTGTGTGTGTGGTGTGAGCGTGGTGTTTTGTCTCAAAGAAGCATGGGTCAGGCACAAATAAGTCAACTCTACTAGGAACTACGTTGAAAAATTTCAAAAGAGGATTTAAAGGAGACTATGGAGTACTATGACACCAGGAAAATGTAAAACTGTGTGTAATGGGCCAGCATTAGAGGTGGATTGGCCATCAGAAGGAAGCCTGGACAGGTCCCTTGTTTCAAAGGTATGGCACAAGGTAACCTGTAAAGCCAGGGCACCCAGACCAGTTCCCATACATAGACGCTTGGTTACAGCTGGTTTTAGATCTCTCCACACTGGTTGAGAGAACTGCAGCATAAGCAAGGCAGAGAGAGAGAGAGAGAGAGACAGAGAAGAGAGAGAGGAAGAGACAGAGGCAAAAGGAAAGTCAAAGAGAGAGAAACAAAGTCAAAGAGAGAGAGATATATATATACAAGTAAAGAAAAAAAAAACACAGTGTATCCTATTCCTTTTTAAAAGCCAAGGTAAATTTCCATAACCCTATTAACATTCCAATACCACTTCATTGTCAGTGTAAACAAGGGCATATCCCAAAAGCACTGAAGCCTTCCTATCAAAAATCCTTAACCCAGTAACCTGTGGATGGCCCAAAAGCATTCAATCTGTAGCGGCAACTGATTCGCTAACAGAAAAAAAGTAAAAAATAACTTTTAGAGGCAACCTCATTGTGAGCACACCTCACCAGTTCAGAAATACCCTAAGGAAAAAAAGGGGCGGGGCAGAATTTATGTAAAAAGAGTATTATAGCCAGGCGTGGTGGCTCACGCCTGTAATCCCAGCACTTTGGGAGGGCGAGGCGGGCAGATCACAAGGTCAGGAGATTGAGACCACGGTGAAACCCAGTTTCTACTAAAAATACAAAAATTAGCCGGGCACGGTGGCGGGCGCCTGTAGTCCCAGCTACTCAGGAGGCTGAGGCAGGAGAATGGCGTGAACCCGGGAGGCGGAGCTTGCAGTGAGCCGAGATCGCGCCACTGCACTCCAGCCTGGGCCATAGAGCAAGACTCCGTCTCAAAAAAAAAAAAAAAAAAAAAGAGTATTATATGGTAAACTCTTGTCCTGAAATAAATTAACTGATTGTTTGATTGTTTAAAGAAAGAAATATTTGTAATAAGTCAGAAAGTTGAGGCATGTCGAAGAATTGTCTGTAAAAGTTGTGAAAGAGAAAAATGTTGTAAAAAAAACAGTTTATGTGCAAGGTGTATACGGAAAGTAAAATATACCTTTGGTAAAAGAATTACAACAAGGAATAACAATATAAATTTTTACCTACATTAAAAGGTTAAAAATATGTATATTTTCTTTTAAAGGTTTAATCAAGTTTTAAAATGTTAATTGGAAAGAAAATTCTGTGTGTAAACATTGGCTAAAGTTAAAGAGGTAACAACCAGTTTTTCTGTAAACTGGACATTAAAATAAAAGCATAGCAGGTTTTTCTTAAAGCACCAACCTGCTCTTCAGCAAAAATTATAAAAGGTTAAAAAGAGTCTATAAAATCTTACCTTATGGTCGGTCAAACATTAAAAATTGGGTAAATATGTCTATAAGGTTTATTAAAATTAGGTTTAACAATAATACACTAATATAAAGGTAAAATTTAGCTTATCTGGTACAAAAATCATACAAAAAGCATTGTTAAATGTAGAATGGTATTTGGCTTTCTTTGGTTTAAAAACTAATAAAAATAGGTGCTGAAGGAAATTTCTCAGTAAAAAGGCACTAAGGACTATAAAGTCCACAGCCAAGGTCCCCACATTTAAAACAAAAGGTCTATTTCTTAAAAATTATATACTTGGTTTATCTTCCACTTTCCTTTCCCTCAAACACTAAAAGTCTTTTAGCACATGTATCACCCCTAGAATTTCCGGTAAACTAGCACCAGCCGGAAGATCACGTTCTCATCAAAGCGTGGAAAGAAGAAAAACTCAAGCCAGCCTGGGAAGGACCCTATCTTGTGCTGCTAACCACCAAGACTGCTGTTCATACAGCAAAAAAAA